>NC_139231.1:115727511-116253511 GCF_977018435.1 Lepisma saccharinum
ACGTGAGTAAAAGTATGAATAGAACCTATGTTCGGAAATCCAAAATGGCGACCGGAAGTGGGGTTATCTTGGAAACGGTAAGACTTAGGAAAAATCTGTTTGGTGATTCATCAGGTACACCTATACGTGAGAAAAAATATGAATAGAAGCTATGATCGGAAATCCAAAATGGCGAGCGGAAGTGGGGTTATCTTGGAAACGGTAAGACTTAGAAAAAATATGTTTGCTGATTCATCACGTACGCCTATACGTGAGTAAAAATATGAATAGAACCTATGTTCGGAAATTTGAACGAAGCGAACAGGGAGATCGAATACGACGTGGACGTAGGCGATGGGTTCGTTCATCCTCACAGAGCGAACTTTTATCTTCAATTCGACGTGGTGAAGAAGGAAAGCGGAGACGCGTTCCTCGCAGCAGCAAACTTGATACTCGTGGACAACATCGTGCCTCACCTGTTCTCGCAGGTGGAGGTGAGGAAACACAACACCGTCATCGACAGAATAGATTATCCAGGCATCACGTCGACGGCGGTGGGAACGTTGAAATTATCCAAAACGGACGCAGCGTACTATCAGGCAGGAGGATTCGAAGCCGGGACCAAAATATCGACGAGAAGTCACACGGTGTTTTTTCCCATGCGTCTGCTGCCTGGTTTCTTCTCGGACTACAAGGAGATTATGTGGAAGAGAGGACTGAGAATCATGTTTCGAAGAGCTGCCAACAACAACGACGCACTGATGCACTGATGCGACGCAGTTCAACAACATACAGTTCGACATGCCAGATTTCATCGTAGTGTTTTTTCAGACCGGGAGGGACAAAAATCAGGAAAAAGATTCCAGCAAGTTTGACGACTGCAAGATCAAGAATGTTTATCTGAAGAACAGTAGAAACGAAGTGTTCTCGCACGAGAATTACAACCTCGACGTGACCAAAAACGATTACCTCAAATTTTACGAAGCGTTCTCGGCTTACAAACGCGTGACCGAGGGAAGCGTGGACATGTACTACACGCCCAGCGAATTTAAAGCACGGAGACCCATGACCGTCATCAACACATCTAAGAGAAAGAAGGTTGCGGTCAACGATCGAACCAACATCAAGATTGTCTGCGAGTTTCACGATGCCTTGCCCGAGGATATCCTATGTAGTGGAACGTGGAGAGAAATCTTGGTGATTTTTTCGAGTAAGATGTTGGCAACACTGCGAGAAAATAAGGCTTATGCCTTACAAGAGCAAATTATTAAGGCGAGCCTCACCGAGCCTTATTTTCGGTCGCAGAATTCTCTATTTGGGTCTACTAATGTTGTCAACTCACTAGGCCGTATCAATATTGCGCGCTCAAGCATGATTTAATTTTATTATATTTTCAGATTGACCACAAAACAAGGTGTTGACAGGCAGTGTGTATATATATTGTAAGAAGATGTTTTATTATCAACCTCCACTTCTTGCAGTACATCCTGGACACAGCGTTGCAGGTTAACAAAGGATTTTTGGTTAGTATATATTTTTTTTCTTAAAACTGTTCGGTTACTCGCTCGTTCCTGGCATCATACACAAAAGTTTTCTCTGCGATGAGGATGACGCTACACAGAGTGTCGGCAGGCAAGGCATCGTGGAACTCGCACACAATCTTGATGTTGGTGCGATCGTTAACAACCACCTGCTTTCTTTTAGATGTGTTGATGATGAACATGGGTCTGCGAGCTATGAACTCGTTTGGATTGTAGTACACGTCCACGTTACCGGAAGTCACTCGTTTGTAAGCTGTGTACGCCTCGTACAGTTTCAGGTAGTCCTCTTCTGCGATGTTTAGGTTGTAGTTCTCACGTGGGAAAACTTTGTTCCTGCTATTTTTGAGGTAAATGTTCTTAATCTTGCAGTTGTCGAATTGGCTTGAATTTTTCTTCTGATTGTTACCTCTTCCTGTCTGGAAGAGTACGGCTGCAAACTCGGGCATGTCGTACCGAATGTTGTTGAATTGCGTGGTTACGTCAAATTCGAAATGATTGCCGGAAGCAGGTTTTTGCACACACTGGTAGCCATAAAACTGAATGGACACTTGAGGATTCTTCAGGATGTTGGCTTTGTACTTGAGAGCATAGTTTGATTCGTATTCTACCACTGGCACGCGCAGCTCCATGGACCTTACAATACACTTGGCAGCGTCGGGTAGTGTGTTGGGAAGCAAGGTAGTCCCGTCCGGGCCCAAAGTGCTGTATCGCATCAGTGCGTCGTTGTTGTTGGCAGCTCTGCGAAAAGTAACACGCAAACCACCCTTTCACATGATCTTCTTGTAGTCCGAGAAGAAACCGGGCAGCAGACGCATGGGAAACAGTACTGTGTGACTTTGAGTTTTGATTTTTGTACCTGCTTCGAATCCCCCTGCCTGGTAGTATGCTGCATCGGTCTTGGAGAGTTTCAGTGTTCCCACGGCAGTCGAGGTAATCCCGGGGTAGTCAACCCTATCGATGACGGTGCTGTGCTTTCTAACTTCCACCTGCGAGAATAGGTACGGCACAAAATTATCTACGAGTCTTAGGTTTGCGTTGGCAAGAAATGCTTCGCCGTTGTCTCTCTTCACTACATCAAACTTGACGTACAAATCAGCTCTGTGAGGGTGAATGAATCCATCCCCGACGTCCACATCGTATTCTATCTCTCGATTCGCTTTGTTAAGGTTGGCAAACGTGCGACGGTTGGGAGGGAAGGACTGCAACTCGTAACTTTCGATTTGTTCCATGATGGCTATTTATTATATGTTAATCTCCACGACGGCAGTGGTCGCGGCTCCTGCAAAATCAACCACCTCTCTTTTTTTGTTTGTCACTGCTAATTCTATGTTGTCTATGCGATTACGAGATACAGGAAAATATATCGGTGGGGAGGGTGTGTAGATAATTGGCTCCATGAACTCAGAGTTTGGTTTGAACGTAGCGATAATACCTGTCTGCTTGTGACTCCCTGGGATGCCGTCAGAGGATTTGGTGATCATATCTTGATCATTTTTTTTACAGAGCAGTTCGGGTAGGTTGTTATTTATAGACCCCACCCCAATTTTTTTTTTGTTTTGTGTTCATGGCGATGGTCGTACCTAATGCGGCGACCCGTTCGCCCAGCGAGACGTCTCTGCTGACGAGTCTCCCGAAAGCTGCGTGCTCTAACTTTCTGTCAGCATCATGACGTACATCGAGATCGGTATTGGTATTGTAGGCAATATCGTGATTCTTGCATGCAGCATCCAGGGGATTCACACCCTTGTCGCCTTTTTTTAGTCGCTGTTCGAGTTTGGTACCGGGGTCGCGGTACTGGTAACCTGGCAAGTGCATCTTGAAGGGTAGCTTGTTGATGATGTCGTTCACGAGACCTCGACCTTTGGCCACGTTCCAAAATTTCGGAGGTAGGGTGTTGATGATTTTGATGAGGTACCCTATGCCTTTGTCGTCATTCACAATGAAGTTGGCAAGCTTGGAGCTAACCATGTCCACAATTCCTACCTTCTCGTTGCGAAAGTTGCTGTTGCCTGCATTCTCCTCTCCTGCAATAACCAACAACCTGTCTATGAGCTTGCGCACGTCGTCAACCCACACAAACTCTTTGGGCAGGTTGTTGTAGAGTTTGACGTCGCTGCCTGTTTTGACCTGGTTCCATATCGGCTTGATGAGGTTCTTGTATTTTTCGTCGCTGCTAGATTTGACGCGATTCTGCGTAGCGTCGTTGTTTTGGTACAAGGCATCCGTCATGATCAAAATTTCCTTGTAACTTTGGTAATCTTCGTCTGTGTAATCTCTTGGCTGCTTTTTTTGGTGATGAGTTCCCACAGTCCAACCGTGCCGGGATACCTGTTCCAGCTGTTTTTCTCACCCAAATTGACTTTCACGTTGTCACCCTCGAACGTGACTTTCGATTTTCCGATTTTCCAAACCACGCCCTCGTTGAGTTCCATGGTTGGGTACAATCCGAAAACCTCGTTTTTCTTGAACTAAACTCAACAGCCTGTTGATCAATCAATTTTTGGAATGCTGCTCTTCTTGCTGGAACAGTGACGATTTCGGATTCGCGACGATCGACATGACGAGGAAACCCAACGACGGAAAATACAAAAACAAAATCAACGACTTTCTAAACGTTGCAACGTTGTGAGAAACGACGTTTATTTATATACGTATATAAATAAACGTCGTTTCTCACAACGTTGCAACGTTTAGAAAGTCGTTGATTTTGTTTTTGTATTTTCCGTCGTTGGGTTTCCTCGTCATGTCGATCGTCGCGAATCCGAAATCGTCACTGTTCCAGCAAGAAGAGCAGCATTCCAAAAATTGATTGATCAACAGGCTGTTGAGTTTAGTTCAAGAAAAACGAGGTTTTCGGATTGTACCCAACCATGGAACTCAACGAGGGCGTGGTTTGGAAAATCGGAAAATCGAAAGTCACGTTCGAGGGTGACAACGTGAAAGTCAATTTGGGTGAGAAAAACAGCTGGAACAGGTATCCCGGCACGGTTGGACTGTGGGAACTCATCACCAAAAAAAGCAGCCAAGAGATTACACAGACGAAGATTACCAAAGTTACAAGGAAATTTTGATCATGACGGATGCCTTGTACCAAAACAACGACGCTACGCAGAATCGCGTCAAATCTAGCAGCGACGAAAAATACAAGAACCTCATCAAGCCGATATGGAACCAGGTCAAAACAGGCAGCGACGTCAAACTCTACAACAACCTGCCCAAAGAGTTTGTGTGGGTTGACGACGTGCGCAAGCTCATAGACAGGTTGTTGGTTATTGCAGGAGAGGAGAATGCAGGCAACAGCAACTTTCGCAACGAGAAGGTAGGAATTGTGGACATGGTTAGCTCCAAGCTTGCCAACTTCATTGTGAATGACGACAAAGGCATAGGGTACCTCATCAAAATCATCAACACCCTACCTCCGAAATTTTGGAACGTGGCCAAAGGTCGAGGTCTCGTGAACGACATCATCAACAAGCTACCCTTCAAGATGCACTTGCCAGGTTACCAGTACCGCGACCCCGGTACCAAACTCGAACAGCGACTAAAAAAAGGCGACAAGGGTGTGAATCCCCTGGATGCTGCATGCAAGAATCACGATATTGCCTACAATACCAATACCGATCTCGATGTACGTCATGATGCTGACAGAAAGTTAGAGCACGCAGCTTTCGGGAGACTCGTCAGCAGAGACGTCTCGCTGGGCGAACGGGTCGCCGCATTAGGTACGACCATCGCCATGAACACAAAACAAAAAAAAAATTGGGGTGGGGTCTATAAATAACAACCTACCCGAACTGCTCTGTAAAAAAAATGATCAAGATATGATCACCAAATCCTCTGACGGCATCCCAGGGAGTCACAAGCAGACAGGTATTATCGCTACGTTCAAACCAAACTCTGAGTTCATGGAGCCAATTATCTACACACCCTCCCCACCGATATATTTTCCTGTATCTCGTAATCGCATAGACAACATAGAATTAGCAGTGACAAACAAAAAAAGAGAGGTGGTTGATTTTGCAGGAGCCGCGACCACTGCCGTCGTGGAGATTAACATATAATAAATAGCCATCATGGAACAAATCGAAAGTTACGAGTTGCAGTCCTTCCCTCCCAACCGTCGCACGTTTGCCAACCTTAACAAAGCGAATCGAGAGATAGAATACGATGTGGACGTCGGGGATGGATTCATTCACCCTCACAGAGCTGATTTGTACGTCAAGTTTGATGTAGTGAAGAGAGACAACGGCGAAGCATTTCTTGCCAACGCAAACCTAAGACTCGTAGATAATTTTGTGCCGTACCTATTCTCGCAGGTGGAAGTTAGAAAGCACAGCACCGTCATCGATAGGGTTGACTACCCCGGGATTACCTCGACTGCCGTGGGAACACTGAAACTCTCCAAGACCGATGCAGCATACTACCAGGCAGGGGGATTCGAAGCAGGTACAAAAATCAAAACTCAAAGTCACACAGTACTGTTTCCCATGCGTCTGCTGCCCGGTTTCTTCTCGGACTACAAGAAGATCATGTGAAAGGGTGGTTTGCGTGTTACTTTTCGCAGAGCTGCCAACAACAACGACGCACTGATGCGATACAGCACTTTGGGCCCGGACGGGACTACCTTGCTTCCCAACACACTACCCGACGCTGCCAAGTGTATTGTAAGGTCCATGGAGCTGCGCGTGCCAGTGGTAGAATACGAATCAAACTATGCTCTCAAGTACAAAGCCAACATCCTGAAGAATCCTCAAGTGTCCATTCAGTTTTATGGCTACCAGTGTGTGCAAAAACCTGCTTCCGGCAATCATTTCGAATTTGACGTAACCACGCAATTCAACAACATTCGGTACGACATGCCCGAGTTTGCAGCCGTACTCTTCCAGACAGGAAGAGGTAACAATCAGAAGAAAAATTCAAGCCAATTCGACAACTGCAAGATTAAGAACATTTACCTCAAAAATAGCAGGAACAAAGTTTTCCCACGTGAGAACTACAACCTAAACATCGCAGAAGAGGACTACCTGAAACTGTACGAGGCGTACACAGCTTACAAACGAGTGACTTCCGGTAACGTGGACGTGTACTACAATCCAAACGAGTTCATAGCTCGCAGACCCATGTTCATCATCAACACATCTAAAAGAAAGCAGGTGGTTGTTAACGATCGCACCAACATCAAGATTGTGTGCGAGTTCCACGATGCCTTGCCTGCCGACACTCTGTGTAGCGTCATCCTCATCGCAGAGAAAACTTTTGTGTATGATGCCAGGAACGAGCGAGTAACCGAACAGTTTTAAGAAAAAAAATATATACTAACCAAAAATCCTTTGTTAACCTGCAACGCTGTGTCCAGGATGTACTGCAAGAAGTGGAGGTTGATAATAAAACATCTTCTTACAATATATATACACACTGCCTGTCAACACCTTGTTTTGTGGTCAATCTGAAAATATAATAAAATTAAATCATGCTTGAGCGCGCAATATTGATACGGCCTAGTGAGTTGACAACATTAGTAGACCCAAATAGAGAATTCTGCGACCGAAAATAAGGCTCGGTGAGGCTCGCCTTAATAATTTGCTCTTGTAAGGCATAAGCCTTATTTTCTCGCAGTGTTGCCAACATCTTACTCGAAAAAATCACCAAGATTTCTCTCCACGTTCCACTACATAGGATATCCTCGGGCAAGGCATCGTGAAACTCGCAGACAATCTTGATGTTGGTTCGATCGTTGACCGCAACCTTCTTTCTCTTAGATGTGTTGATGACGGTCATGGGTCTCCGTGCTTTAAATTCGCTGGGCGTGTAGTACATGTCCACGCTTCCCTCGGTCACGCGTTTGTAAGCCGAGAACGCTTCGTAAAATTTGAGGTAATCGTTTTGGTCACGTCGAGGTTGTAATTCTCGTGCGAGAACACTTCGTTTCTACTGTTCTTCAGATAAACATTCTGATCTTGCAGTCGTCAAACTTGCTGGAATCTTTTTCCTGATTTTTGTCCCTCCCGGTCTGAAAAACACTACGATGAAATCTGGCATGTCGAACTGTATGTTGTTGAACTGCGTCGCATCAGTGCATCAGTGCGTCGTTGTTGTTGGCAGCAGCTCTTCGAAACATGATTCTCAGTCCTCTCTTCCACATAATCTCCTTGTAGTCCGAGAAGAATCCCGGAAGCAGACGCATGGGAAAAAGCACCGTGTGACTTCTCGTCGATATTTTGGTCCCGGCTTCGAATCCTCCTGCCTGATAGTACGCTGCGTCCGTTTTGGATAATTTCAACGTTCCCACCGCCGTCGACGTGATGCCTGGATAATCTATTCTGTCGATGACGGTGTTGTGTTTCCTCACCTCCACCTGCGAGAACAGGTGAGGCACGATGTTGTCCACGAGTATCAAATTTGCTGCTGCGAGGAACGCGTCTCCGCTTTCCTTCTTCACCACGTCGAATTGAAGATAAAGGTCCGCTCTGTGAGGATGAACGAATCCGTCGCCTACGTCCACATCATATTCGATCTCTCTGTTCGCTTCGTTCAAATTTCCGAACATAGGTTCTATTCATATTTTTACTCACGTATAGGCGTACGTGATGAATCAGCAAACATATTTTTTCTAAGTCTTACCGTTTCCAAGATAACCCCACTTCCGCTCGCCATTTTGGATTTCCGATCATAGCTTCTATTCATATTTTTTCTCACGTATAGGTGTACCTGATGAATCACCAAACAGATTTTTCCTAAGTCTTACCGTTTCCAAGATAACCCCACTTCCGGTCGCCATTTTGGATTTCCGAACATAGGTTCTATTCATACTTTTACTCACGTATAGGTGTACGTGATGAATCAGCAAACAGATTTCTCCTAAGTCTTACCGTTTCCAAGATAACGCCACTTCCGGTCGCCATTTTCGATTTCCGAGCATAGGTTCTATTCATATTTTTACTCACGTATAGGTGTACGTGATGAATCCGCAAACAGATTTTTCCTAAGTTTTACTGTTTCCTAGATAACCCCACTTCCGGTCGCCATTTTGGATTTCCGAGCATAGGTTCTATTCATACTTTTACTCACGTATAGGTGTACGTGATGAATCCGCAAACAGATTTTTCCTAAGTCTTACCGTTTCCAAGATAACACCACTTCCGGTCGCCATTTTGGATTTCCGAACATAGGTTCTATTCATACTTTTACTCACGTATAGGTGTACGTGATGAATCCCCAAACAGATTTCTCCTAAGTCTTACCGTTTCCAAGATAACACCACTTCCGGTCGCCATTTTGGATTTCCGAACATAGGTTCTATTCATACTTTTACTCACGTATAGGTGTACGTGATGAATCCCCAAACAGATTTCTCCTAAGTCTTACCGTTTCCAAGATAACGCCACTTCCGGTCGCCATTTTGGATTTCCGAACATAGGTTCTATTCATATTTTTACTCACGTATAGGTGTACGTGATGAATCCCCAAACAGATTTCTCCTAAGTCTTACCGTTTCCAAGATAACGCCACTTGCGGTCGCCATTTTGGATTTCCGAACATAGGTTCTATTCATACTTTTTCTCACATATAGGTGTACGTGATGAATCCCCAAACAGATTTCTCCTAAGTCTTACCGTTTCCAAGATAACCCCACTTCCGGTCGCCATTTTGGATTTCCGAACATAGGTTCTATTCATACTTTTTCTCACATATAGACGTACGTGATGAATCCGCAAACAGATTTTTTGCTAAGTCATGAATTGGAGGGTTCTATGACAACCTATATTAATTCTCGTAAGAGAACAGAACGTGTCCTACGGGGCAAGTTAAGGGGGCATGTGCATGGCCAAAATAGCAGCTGGCCTCTCTCTTTTCAACGTGAACTTGGGAGTGGCGCAAATTCCACACCGGAACAGGCGTTCTGCCCGGCACGGAAGTTGATGTTTATCGCAGCGTTACAAATCCAGCCGGTTGAACGGAAGCTGATCTTCACGTGTATTTTTCACGAGACACGCTAAACGCCACGTGCATACGCAAGATCATGGCCTTGCGTAAAAAATCAAAAAAATTAAAAAAACAATAAGACTTTACCGCCGGGCAAACTGCTCGAAATAGACGCCAAACAGAACACGGCTAAATTGATGATGAATAGCATGTATGGTCAGATGTGCGAATTGAATAACATTCCGGAAGAGATTCGCCCGCACGTCAATCAATTCTACGTTCGAAGGCCGTACGAGAAAACCTTTACTTTTTTGGTTGGGCACCACGCCAGGGGGCCAGGAATCCTAAAAAAACAACAATTATTATTATTTTGTCTGTTTGCTTGCGTCACAATACACGCGCACGCGTGTGTGTGTGTGTATGTGTGTGACACATCGTTCCCCCGAGAGAGGTTTACAAAGGTCACGATATACAAACATTGCCGGAGTTGGAAAATTACGATATGACGCATTCGCTCATTACTGTTGCCAGCCATAAATCTCTTTCTCTTTTCATCTTACAGCAACGTTGGCATCTCTATTTTTTTTTAGTTGTAAGTAAATTGCCAACACACTCTAGTTAATAATGCTACATATTATGCGCACACACGCACGCACATACTATATTACCATCCATCTCTCTCTTTTTTTACGGCAGTACATATTTGTTGCCGGCTCTCCTTGTTTAGTGTGTGTAGGTTGGCAATGCTGATTTTTACTTGAGGGCGGTCAACCGGGTTGATTGCACAAGCAAAGTTGTCAGCTCCTTGCTTTAGGCTAGGTTAGACCAAAAAAAAACCTTGGTGATTTTTTTTTCGAGTGAGGAGTTGGCAACGCTGATTTTTACTTGAGGGCGGTCAACCGGGTTGATTGCACAAGCAAAATTGCCAGCCCCTTGCTTGAGGTTAGGTTAGACAAAATAAGCTGTAGGTAGGCTGTCGGCCGTTTAACTCTTCCCTCCCTCTCTTCTCTCTCTTTTTTTTCTTGTAAAAGGCTATGGCAAAAGTACCAGTAGGTTGGCAACCTTGCTTTATGCACTGTAAAACAAGCCTCAAGCAAAATTGCCAGCTCCTTGCTTTAGGTTACGTTAGGCCAAGACAAAACCTTGGTGATTTTTTCGAGTGAGAAGCTGGCAACACTGCGAGAAAAAGGTTGCCAGCCCCTTGCTTTAGGTTAGGTTAGACCAAAAACCTTGGTGATTTTTTCGAGTAAGGAGCTAGCAACACTGCGCCATCAAATAGAGCTCATGCCTTACGATAGAAATCCATTAAGGCGAGCTCCTCACTTCAGCTCCTCACAAGAGGGCGTAGAACCGGTGCACCTGGACTACTATCTACTGCAAGATATAAAAGTGTACGAGTAAAAGGAAAACTTTCACTTTACCTGGAATCTGCTTCTCTTTGTCATGATCCGTCCATTCCGAAAACTGCAAATAAAGAATAAAAGAAATCATTATTAAAAATACAATCGTTGGTACATGTACATGCACTGTAAGTGTGAAATAATATAACGCTTAATATAACAATTGTAAGCAAAAGTTGTACAATATGAATTTCAGTCCTGACGTCACAAATTTATGAACATTTTAAATATGTGTTTCTATTATTCATCACATATACGTGCAAATTTCAAATTCATACTCGTCAAAATACTATTGCCAGCATAGATCGTTCTGTCGTCACACTGTTTCCGGCAGGAAAACATGGTTTCCAAGTAAAATACCACGGATCACAAATAAATTTTACATATACAACACCATACACCTATATTTAAGAATCCAATCATGATACACAATGTGTATATGTTTTGGTCACTGGTGCATGAAGAAGTTTTAGTAAAGATTTCAAAGGAATAAGTTTTCTCTCAAATTACGTAATAATATGCTTACGTAATGTTATTTACACAAAAGACTTCTGAACTTACATTTCATTCGTTAGGTTATCGATCGGGCAGTTCTGCAAGCAATGTATGAAAACTTGATTTTAAGACTAGTTCGGGGCCTCCCACCTAACCTACCCACATGCATATTTTCCTCATGAGATGTTGCATCCCGGTACTATACCTTGGCCCAAATGTCTCTGGAGCAAGGTCGCGCATAGAGGCAGAGAAGGGGGGATCGAGTGGGCAGAGCGAAGCAGTACACGCTTCTGGGAAGGCTGGTAACTGAAGTCGCTTTCCACCTCTCCTGTTCCTCTCATATATTCAACTGGTGGAGCCATCTCGCGTCACTACTTGCGCAGACTTGTTTTCGTTCGCCTACTCCAGAGATAGCTTGGACAGAGTGTGTAGTCTGATTTGAGTCAGGTTTGATGTTCTCGTCTCCGATTTTGATATTGTAGTGCAACGAAGAATGGGGATTGAGTCCCACATCTGTGTCTCGAGGACCCGGAGTAGGCATAAAATCAAAATTTCCACGCATCGTTTGGAAAATTATACCATATACCATATGGACAAATGTATGCATGCATGCAATAAATGTAGATTCACCTCGGTGTTTTAGGCTGTAAAAAAAAGGAAATTTCACGAACACAGTTATAAGATCTGGGCATATTTTATGCCCCACGCTCCGCGAATACTACACACACACTAGACACAGCATCACACAGGACCAGCTCTGGTTCCATAGTACCCTTTGCAAACTTAATAATACTTATTGCACTCGCCTTGTTACTAAGGCATCATCCCCAGTCACAATCCACACACACACACACACACACACACACACACACACACACACACACACACACAAACGAATGCAACTAGTAATTGTGTTGCATAGAGAAAGCTATGAATAATTAGTTGACTTTGATGTCATGTGTGAAAATATATCCACGATTTTTACTATCAAGTTCGTGAGGTGTTATAAATTTTTAAAAGATGGCTGTACATGTTTGCTTATATTCTAAGTTAATGTAAATTGATTATTACTCTAGCGAATATTTTACAATATTCAAATTATTAAAATTATAGTAACAGAAAACACCTGCTATTGCTTTATATTTGACGTCAGCTGTATTTGTATTCCTCCTTTCTCTATAATAACAGACTCCCTCACTACAAAATTAGGATATCTTTAATCTTTTCATAAGTGAATATTAATCGGTTAGTTCGTATGAACTTTCCAGCCTGATCATTACCACTGCCTACTTAGAGATCGGTTTGTTCATTGAACTCTCCAGCCTAATTATTGCCTATTTTGTGGGAGCAGGAAAATGTTTATTATCCATTTGCCTTGACTCATCTCACCCAACAGGTTAGTAGGTGCCGAGGCTTGCCCCGAGTTGATA
Organism: Lepisma saccharinum; assembly: GCF_977018435.1. Lineage (NCBI taxonomy): Eukaryota > Metazoa > Arthropoda > Insecta > Zygentoma > Lepismatidae > Lepisma > Lepisma saccharinum. The sequence continues at coordinate 115,740,280 of NC_139231.1, forward strand.
CTTTCCTGAAGATGAGCCTTTGCTCGAAAAGGTTTATTATCCATTTAGTACTAATTTAGATAATCTCTTATTTTCCAGTCCGGGTAGTGGGGAGGAACAGAAAAATATTAAATTAATCTCCTTTTCTTGTTTTCACCAAGTGGGTTGCCAGGTTCTTAGGCTTGAGTAGTGTTGATGGTATCCCGAAGAATTAGTCGTGCTTTTACTAAATTCAGTAACTTAGTACTAATTACAATAGACTGATACAGCTCGTCATCTCTAACGAGAATTGAGCATGCGTGCTGATATCTCCAGAATAATTTCAATCCACAATGGTTTGGAGTATCTCCCATCATCCATATTACTAAGCGTTAAATTGATTACGTAACACATTCACAAGTCGAAGCCAATTCGCATGTACGTGTTGTTAAGTAGTAAAGCCGTGTTGGGTTGGTCGACGATTACGACCAATAAAATAGCTTATCTCGTACTGTATCGCCGGGGGTTATGTTTTCAATGGAGAGTTGCAAACTGTAGGATGAAGTTACGTGGGTCGGTTTAGTTGTGCCCGTACCTGTCGATGGTTGCGTCTTTTTTGCAGAAACAATTTTCTCTTCGTCCTCTTGTTGCGGCGAACGTCTACTATCTGTCTGTGGAGTCTGTGGAGCAAGGCCGCGGATAACGGAAGGAAAGGGGAGAAAGCGTCTGGGTAGAGCGAAGCTGTAAGCGCTGCTGTAAACGGCTGGTAGCTGCACTCACTTTTCCTCTCACGAGTCCCTTGTGACACGTTCCTTCGGTCAAAAGAACATGATAATTTAACTAACACACAATAAAAATGATCACAGGAAGACTCGTAATAATATCTCTGTTCGTTCGTCAAATAAAAATCAAAGTAAAGTTTTCACTAAGAGGAAAGAAGTATATATTATTTCTTAGCAAAAGAAATACTTATGTGCATAATATCAATTTCACTCAAAGAAATAACAGCTTCTTATAATTCAACTTGACTACTCTTTAAAACTCAAAGCCCGAACTAAAAGTCAAGACAAAACACAATCGCAATTCCCATAGCAACAGCTCTTACAAGATACTAATATAAATGTCAGTCACTATCCTGACATTATTGACATTATCAGTGATAGGTCTAAATATTAAATACCACAAGAATTACAAAATGAATAACAGAGATTAAGATTAATAACAATAAACATTTGTACAAGAGGAAAGGACGTTTCACTTGGTGGGGTTCTTTGTACAGAGACTTGATTTCGTTCGCTTGCTCCAGAGTTTACCAGGACAGAATGTAGTTCTCACGTAAGGCGATTTCATCATAATGATAATAATAAAAAGGTTCCACATCGGATTACAAAAAAATACCCTAAACCTAGTGATGAAGCGTCAAACATGACTGATTTGACTGGAAAGCACGAAATTCGACAACGCCCCCCCCCCCCCAAAATGTAAACAGAATTTTTGTTCGAAAATGTCAGGGCACGAGTGGAACTCTACGTTATATTATCAAATGAATATTCAAATAGGCTAATCACAGATGTACTATGTATGAAGTTCCTGCAATAATATTTGTTCATATTATTCTGAAAATTCACATGGTTACTGCCGATATTTAAATTCCACTTTAACAATAATACGATTTTAACAAATTCGTTATTTTTGTCCATTTACGTTAGGTTTCAAACATACGAATTAACTGACAAATTATGATGCTGTGAACGATCTTACATAAACACGACCAATGTTCCACCTGGTGATAACTTTAGTCACTAGTCGGGACGCGCTAGGAAGCGGCGTGGAACCACCCACTCTGGTAGCGACGCGCTGTTGCCGGATTGACCTACTTCAGAATTTTCGCGAGTCCACAGAAACACGTGTAGGATTAAACATCTGGTTAAACAGTCAACAACAGGACACTTCCATTGTTCTCATCGAACTTATTTGGGCACAGGTCAAAGGGCTGGTAGCAGAGAGGAACACTTTGCCACCTTTTACACCGTCTAAAATTTTGCAATTGACAGAACAGGCTATCGGGGATGTGACAGCAGATAGGTGACGTTCGCCTATAGAACACACAAGGAAGATTAATTCCGAAGCATGGGAAAAGGAGGGAGTTGAAGATCAGGAAATGGAGGATTTTGTAATTTCACTTGGACGGGAAGACAACAGTGACAGTAGTAGCTCAGATGAAGATATTCCTTTACCAACCAACAATGAAGATGATCTTGGGATAGCGCCACAGCAATGGTAGCCGGTAAGCAAAAACAACTGATTCTTTAACTACTACTTCTGTTCTTTCATTCATTTGTTATGTTTTTACATACAGGTAGCTCAAAGCATTAATAACACATGTACCAAATGTATCATTAATGTTAAGGAAATCGAGCAATTGCCAAGCGTCTCGTTGTAATTTATTTAACTCTGTATTGCCAGAGCCTGTATTCTCATATAGCTCCCAAATTATCTCACTTCACACACCCACATGTGCCTCCCCGATGGCACAGTGGTAGGGTAAGTGTTGTCGCCTTGTAATCAAGTAGTCCTGGGTTTGATACCCTGTCGAGGTACATAGTGGTTCGGATCCCACTTCCAACTGTAAGTCCATTCCAGATTAGCCGTAATGTGCATAAAGTGGACTTTAAAACATTAACTCAATCAATCAATTCACACACAATTGATTTGTTCTTGATAAATTCTTCTCCGTAATACAGTAACTCAGTTCTGTAAAATTCTGTTTTGGAGGTGAATTTTTGTAGGTTCCTCAAAATATAATTTAAAAACGTGTTAACGAAACGACGTTGTACGTAATTTGCCCTAATTTTCAAGAAATACATTTCATTTGTACGTTCTGAAGCTTCAACAATCGCGGCGTGACAAAGAAGGCAAAGAGAGGCGGCATGAAATCAAAGGAGAACGATTTGCCATAGTGTTGCTCATAACACAGGACGCATTTTCTTTTGTTGGTAATTGTGATACGATACAACATAAGTAAAAAGATGCCGGTAGCTGATGCTTGCAATGTACCATAATAAAAACACAACAAAGGTTCTTTCAGTGAAGGTTTTCGGTTGCTGTGTAGAGCAGGAAGATAAAATGTTTCATGCTTGCCAGAATGTAAAATTCAGAATGTCAGCATACAAGAAACTTCAGATTCAAACTTTTAGATTTGTTAAATTATCACTTTACGACGGAAATAACATATATTAGCATACTGATACGTACGTGCTTAATTTCGCGTGACTCTTTTTTCCCGAGCTTGCCAACAGCTGACTAGCCTGTCCGTGTGTTTGTGCGAACGTGGCAACGTAGAAACCCCCCAGCCACATGGCAGCCAACGAGGAGACACAATTTGGTCACGTTCTGCCGTTCTGCGTTCTGATTGCACGACGCTTCTTATCGCGTCCGTACTTATTGTTCATAGCACACTAAGGATCGCAGCGGGCTATGGTATTGTCAGTTCAATTAAAAAAGGTAAAGGTAAAGTGTTCCCCTGTGCATAGCACCACGCCATGAAGGCGTATAGGGGGTGTGGGGGTAACGCCCCACACTTTCTTGATCCGGTCGTGAGTGGGGGTGATGTGATCAGCATCACGCCCCTGACCGCCTTTACCCCCCAGGGTTTCCCCCAGGTACCCATGTTATTCGACGCTGGGTAGGCGCCGGGGCCGCTTCCACCGTTAGAAAAGTTCCCGGATTTGAACCGGCCGGGGATCGAACCCGGGACCTCAATTAGATCCTTATTTTCGCAATTATATCTTAAATGTATTTCAAACGGCATGGATTGAGAAGAACTTGTTGTTTGCTTTATTCTTACTAAACTCTGTCTCAGGAATCTATAGAGCAAGACCATGCATAAGGGCAGAGAAGGGGAGAAAGTGAGTGGGCGGAGCAAAGCAATGCGCGCTGCTGCAAACGCAGGGTAGCTGCAGCTGCGTTTTCTCCTACAAGAACTCACTTCCTCCCTCACGCATTCATTGGTCGAAACCTCTCGAGTCAAACCCAAACTTGCGCAGAGGGTTTGTTTTCGTTCGCTTGCTCCAGATTCCCGATAGAGGGTGTAGAAGGAGTCTCGTTTGATTTTGATTTGGTTTATACTACTTCGCTTTTTCTGACACTTCTTGGATAATAGCGATGAGGATGAGTGATGATGATATGATGAAATTGTGAAGATACACTCACAAATAACACCCATGTCGAGGCTGGAATTCGAACCCGGAACCAATTGCGTCGTAGCGCTCTGTGCTAACCACTCCGCCAGAAAGGTTGGCTACAAGTCTTGGCACGTTAGGCTAAATATGTTCCTTACTAGCACACTTTTTCAAACTCAACTACGAAAATTTCATAGACAAATTCGTAGCGTATCTGTTTTCAACGGCAAAGTTTACGGTAGGGTGTCGAAATACAGTGGACTGTAAATCTGCTTTGCATTAAGGTCCTTAAAAACTATACAGCGACCAAGCCTTCCAAGATTTGCCTCCTTATTCGGGTAGTTAAAATTTAGTTCTGCTTGAACTTAGATGTCACCGTCGTCGGGTACCAAGCATCTAGGGGCAAAGAAGAGACATACTGGAGCCGCTTCCAGTTAATAGCCCTACAAAAACCGCAGACAAACGTACCGACACGAACAGGGACACTTGCTTCTTAAGGAGGAATAAATTCCTGCGTTTCATTGTTCCCGGAAAGGATCTCGCGGTCGGATAATTGCAGACATTTTGAACAAGATGAATGCGACGGTCTCCGCCATTATTCTTCGCGGGACGCCATCCATTTGTTCCCCAGCGACGCGCGGTTGTCAGAAACAAGCGGCGTCTTTCTGTGACTGTCAAGGAAGACGCCCTTGGTGAGGTATCGCGGAAATTCAAACAGGACTCTTAAGATCTAGAAAGGTGAACCTCCACATCAATGTAACTGAAGTACAAATCGGTCAGGTTGAGTCAAATTCCGGTTGGACATCATGGGCGTCGGTATACGAATCGAACTAGTCCGTCGACCCCCTTGGAAATTGGCATAATTTATTTAGCAGAAAGCTTGTTACCTTTATTGTTAAAGCAGATGTAGTGGAACCTAGATTTTAAAGTTTTTCAGGGACCAAGGTGAAAGTACTTAAAATTTAGGAATGTGTAAAATCCAATATAATTTTAATGCACTTTGCTCTAATGGGAAAGTTGTTGAATGTATAATATGAGAAAATGAAAAAGCAGGAAACGTAAAATCGGGGTTTCACTGTAAAAAGTTCTCGAACATAAAATTGAAAAAAAGTGTAAAAAAATATGTTGCCATGTAGATCGTGAGAATATTGACAAGTTGATTATTTTTTTGGAGTTCACGTTGTTATTAGGTTGATATATACAGGTTGGTCCATCCACTTGGACTATCAAATAATAAGCGCGATTTAAGCAGTGAGAGATTATGACGCAATTTAAAATCTATACCTGAAATAGAATAGAGAATGGATCTTCCTTCTTAAACTGGTTGCCTGTAACACAATTAACATTTAACACAATAATAGACGAATTAACTCAAAGAATGTGAAGCAAATACAGCAGCATTATACTCAGGTCATTACAACTGTTGTATATTATCAGGGTGGCGACAGAGCTGGAAAACCGGGAAAAGTCAGGGAATTTGAGGTGTCAAAAAAAGTCAGGAAAATGTCAGGGAATTTCGTCTTTATTGATTTTTTTTTCTATATTCAAAGATATCGTTATGGAACTCTGCACGGGAACAGGAAATCTCGTTCGTAAGTTTCGGCCTCAACTTTTAGGCCCCTTTTATGCGCAACACAACCAGGGCGCCAGATGCCAGGAGGAGAGAGAGAAAGAGAAATTTCTCTCGCTCGGGCTTCTCGGCGGGAATTTTAAATTCGAACACTCTTTGGAGGAAAATTGTTATAACTCTGTCACTATGCGAGCAATCTACTTCGGATAACTTTTGTTTTACAGCTAAAATATCAGCGCATGCAACCGTGTACAATTCAGAACATCGGACCGAGGAGGAGGGGCTTGGGGGGACAGGTCCCCGAATTTCAATGGAAAAAACATAAAAATCTGGTGTTTGCCCCCTCTTCTCCCGCTATTTTCGGGACAAGGCGCAAACTTTAGTATTCTTTTCAAAGAATGGACATTTCTAAAGAGAATGAAAGATGTTTCATGTTTTCTTGGGTGCCATACAAGTTGAATAATAAGCCAAAATGTGATTATTATTTTATTTTTTTTACGAAAAATAGGTAATTTGCATTTTCGGAGGAAACTTTTTATAACTCGGGCACTATGGGAGGAATCTACTTCGGATAAGTTTTGTTTTGCAGTTAAAACATCAGAGCATGCAACGGTGTACAGTCATGTTCAAAAAATCTGTCGCATGGATTTTTTCGAAGTCCAACGTCTTACGAAATTATGTTGGTAGCTCTGAAACAAGGAAGTGTTGTGAAATATACGATCCTTCAATCAGAGTGAAGTTCGATTCGGAGGAGCAGGAGGCGTGACTCACGGTCTTGTCCACAGGAAGTTCAACCAATGCAGCATTTCCAAATATGAGATAACGTCCCCATTGGTTAAATATTGTTCCAATAATGCGAATCGGCAGAAAGATTGCGCAAAAGTTTACTTTGTCGTTTTAATGCCTTTAATCGTTTCAAATTAGTATTAAATTGTCCCAATTATAGTTCACGAGCTTAATATAATGTATTCATGTATGTGTTTGACAATCATATATCACTCATTAGAACAATTTTCGCATTGTTTTCACTTCGTGAGATGACATTTCATTCTAAATTTGACGCTACAATCGCTTGATCAACTCTTGCGTCTCGCTGCCAGACATTCTACGTTCCTGTTTGCTCCAGGTCGCTTCTGCATTTCATTATCATTGTTTTTACCTCTGTTTCATTCTCATCGTCGTTATAAACCTACGTAATTTCTACTGTTTACAGTAGACAGAATCTACTGTTATCAATTGTAGTACTCTACTGTGTCTCTCGGAAATCTACTCAAAATCAATGATTTCCTGCTGAACACTTTCAGTAGGCCTAATGTGTAATTACAGTTGAGGAACTACAAGTGAAATATTCTCTTCAGTACTACATGTAATATTGCATGTAGTGTGTTTGAATTTGAATTCAAAATTTTGTGTGCGTCAGTACTTAGGCTATTTTGTACCTGTCACTTTATATGGGGTCCAGCCCCTTACCAGAACTAAAATAACATAACTGTAACGTCGTGTTGTAACTAACATATTAAAATATTCTGAATTCGGTTAAAAGCTGAGGCTGTAAAGAGATACTCAGCACCCACAAGGACCAAACACAGGACAACACATAAAATTATACTGGCCATGGGGTCAGTCGCCAGAACCTCGTTCGTCTGCAAACTCAAGTCCAGGGTGTACTACGTGGAAGCAATAATTGGGTGTACATACTTCGTGGAAGGTCATCCCTTACACCCTTGTAGTGTGTTTAGCTCAGCATGTTAGCTGTAAATATAACTTTTTATTCCTCCTCACTAACAATTTGTTTTTATATCTATTTAAAATTTAAACCAACCTCACTTCCATGTAGTACACCCTGAACTGCATTTTGCAGACTAACGAGGCTCTGGTGACTAGACCTACTGTTAGTATAATCTTTGTAGGACTGCGTGTGTGTTGTCCTCGTTTGTGCTGACTGTCTGTCGCTTTACAGGCTCAGCTTTTAACCCAGGTAAGGATATTTTAGTTTTCAGACACGCTTTTATTTTTGTCATGATAAGGGGCTGGACCCCGTATAGCGTGACGGGTGTAAAATACCCTAAGTTTTCAGGCACACAAATTGTAATTCAAATTTAAAAAATCTTAACATAGATGTTTCAAAACACCTATTGATCTACTGAAACCAGTACAGTAGAGAAACTGCAAGTGAAATTAATTTATTCAGTATAGTGTATAATATGTTAAGTTAATATTTTGGCTGTAAATATTAATTTCATACCCCCTTATTATTTTTTGTATTTATATCTTTTTGAAAATCTGAACACAGTAGATGTTTCAAAACACCTATTGATCTACTGAAAACAGTAGACAAAAGTTTCATTGGAGTAAGTAGAAAAGAGTCATGAAATAATACCCAAAGAAGTCAACCATTATGAATTAATGTTACATACTTTTCTTTATTTCACTTTCCAAAACCTACGAGCTCAAAATAATACATGTCATGCGATTTACTAGACAGTCTGCTTTTCTGTGATTGATTCGTCGTGCCCAGTCGGGGATTACTTCCGTTCAAGGTAAAAGGGGAAGGGGAAGAAATCCACCACAGTACCATGACGTATGAAGTAACATGTTCACAGGCATCCAATACAACTGATAAGGGTTCACCTGACCTTGGAAGTGTGGGAAACACGTTTCACGCTGGTTTCCAGAATGCTGTGGCTAAATCTGGAACTAACGGTGGAATAAGAAATAGTTTGTAACATTTAACAATGACATTTCGCATTTACAAAATATGAGATATGTAGACTTTGATTTATTTATTATAGTAGACGGTAGAGAATTACTTACCACGAAAGTCAAGTTCTAAATTGCAGACATCAAACTCTACTCCAGGTTGTAAAATACATTTGTGATAGACAGCAGATATAACGACTCTTAAGACAACGTTCAACGAAGGTTATTGAGTGAGAAAATGGGAAATTGTTAAAAATAGCGGCCTAGTTGAGTGAAGGTCGAAGGTTCGATTCTCTTATAGAACCGGCTATTTTTTTACACTAATTTTTGGTGCATAATATATTTAATGTATTGTCGACATTTATAAGAAACAAAATATGAAAACTCTCCTCCTCCGTAGCGGTGCGGTCTAAGACTCTGTGCTTTGGACTCCGACTGCAGCGGGACGGCATGGATTCGAGTCGTCCTGGGTTCTCGGCCTGTTATCTGTATAGGACCGGTGGCAACCCACCATCGTGAGGAAATTGGGGAGCTACGAGTGACTGGTGTAACCTGGTTTCAGATATCTTCTATAACGGCTGAGGGTTCGACGTGCTGACCAACGTCACCTCGTTGCCAGTTGAAGATCTTCACAACTCTAGGTAGGATTGTGGAAGGGAGACTGACAGTCGGGAGATAGCCCAAGGCCCTTCGAGGTTTTAAAATATGAAAACTATTCCTTCCTTCCGAAATCTAATTTCTCGTCATTGTCACATGAGATTTCTTTTCAGTCTGACTCCTGCAATACTAATTAGTTCCTAAGTAAAATAATGAGATGGACAGAGAGATATTAAATTATGAGTTCAGTGTTTAAAAAATAAGCATTAACACATTTTTATATTCACATACCTCTTTACAAATTCCTGAGCACGTCACTACAAATGAACAAATCTAGTGCGCACTAGAGCCTTGGCTTATCGATACCTATGGGGTATCCTACAATTACAGTCAAACCACAACCTCAATTCTCGAAGCTGTAGCCTCTCCATGTAAAACGATTGCGTCGTAAATATAGTAGATTTTGCTTAAATGTTTTGTGACATTCATACCACCTTTATTTCATTTGCTACAAAGGAGCGTTTGGGTGTGTTGTTTATAAAGAGGCGGGTGGGGATTATATTTCTAATGCATATTGAACGAATTGGTCTTAACTCATAATCATGCCGTAAGAAGGAACGAACTCGTTGGGTAGTGGTTATCGCACTGGGTTGTCACTCTAATGGTCGTAGGTTCAAGTCCCCACGGTGGCAAAAACTTTTCGTAAGCTTTATTCGTTCCCATTGTTACTATTTGAATTAGTCTTCTTTGAAACTAACAACGAAAGATTATACAATTAACTGTCTCTCTTTCAAAATGGTAATATGAGGACAGGTTTCTTACTATAAGAATTGGAAATTTTAGTGGTCTCAACGCATCTAAAATCCAAAATACTAGATCGACGTTATTTTCTACTGAATTCTATATCCACGTTATACACAGATAGGCTAATGGGGCCTGGACCTACAGTTCAAAGTGAGATATGAACCACTATGTGTCTCCACTTGTTATCCTGCACTGAACGTAAAACAAACAGCTCCCCGCCCCCATTTTTAAAACAAATTTACATTAAATATGGTATTTATAAGATAATCATCATTGATTTGATTGTTTTTATTACTGAACGTCAAATAAAACATTTTCCACAATCACCTCTTCGTCCCATCTCTCCCAATATCTTTCTGTCCCTCTCTTTTCCCCCTTCCCCACCCCCACACACATGTATCAAAATAAATATTTTCTTAGGTTTGTATGTGTATAAATATAACATTAAATACCCCCCAAAAATACTATTTATTTTCTACTTTCCGTCACCCCTCTTTCACTCACACAACCCGTCATTATTATTGGCGTTCGCCAGACCTTAGTGGTAGGCTAATGTATCGACGTCTTGTAATCAGTGTGTCCTTTTCCGAGTTCCAGTCAGGTCGCATAATGTTTCAGATTCCAATTTAAATGTATCCCGAGTCGTGATTAGCCTATGTGTGCAAAAAGTGATGTTGACCTCAATAATACAAGTTGTGTATTTTCTTTCAGCTGTGGTTCCCTCTTTTCGCGAGAAATAACGAATTAACCTAATAATTAACTCAACAAATAAAAATTCATCTCTAAATTAATTAATGAAAACTGTTATTACACCCAAACCACTATTTTATCGTAAATGTAAATGAAATGTCATCTCACGTAGTGAAAACAATGTGAAAATTGTTCTAATGAGTGATATATGATTGTCAAACACATACATGAATACATTATATTAAGCTCGTGAACTATAATTGGAACAATTTAATACTAATTTGAAACGATTAAAGGCATTAAAACGACAAAGTAAACTTTTGCGCAATCTTTCTGCCGATTCGCATTATTGGAACAATATCTAACCATTGGGGACGTTATCTCATATTTGGAAATGCTGCATTGGTTGAACTTCCTGTGGACAAGACCGTGAGTCACGCCTCCTGCTCCTCCGAATCGAACTTCACTCTGATTGAAGGATCGTATATTTCACAACACTTCCTTGTTTCAAAGCTACCAACATAATTTCGTAAGACGTTGGACTTAGAAAAAATCCATGCGACAGATTTTTTGAACATGACTGTACAATTCAGAATGCCTAACCGAGGAAGAGGGGTTTGGGGGTTGCGACCCCCGAATTTCAATGGAAAAAGCATCAAATCTGGAGTTTGCCCCCTCTTCTCATACTATTTTGGGGAGAGGGCGCAAACTTTAGTATTTTTTTCAAAGAATGGACATTTCTCAAGATAACGTAACATGTTTCATGTTTTTTGGTGCCATACAACTTGAATAATAAGCCAAAATGTAATTTTTTTTACGAAAAATAGGTAATTTGCATTTTTGGAGGTAAATTGTTATAACTTTGGCACTATGGGAGCAATCTACTTAGGATAAGTTTTGTTTATCAGCTAGAACATCAGAACATGCAACCGTGTACAATTCAGAACGCCGAACCGAGGAAGGAGGCTTGAAGGGGCATGACCCCCGAATTTCAATTAAACAAAACATAATAATCTGGAGTTTGCCCCCTCTTCTCCCGCTATTTTGGGGAGAAGGTGCAAACCTTCGTATTTTCTTCAAAGAATGGACGTTTACAAAGAGAATGAAACATGTTTCATGTTATCTTTGGTACCATACAAGTTTAATAATAAGCAAAAATGCGAAACTCTGTTTTTGACGAAAAATAGGTAATTTGCATATTGCTCTGAAAATTGTTATAACTCTGGCACTATGGGAGCAATCTACTTAGGATAAGTTTTGTTTTGTAGCTAAAACATCATAGCTTGCAACCGTGTACAATTCAGAACGCCGAACCGAGGAAGGGGTGGCTTGGGGGGCGTGAACCCCGAATTTCAACGAAAAAAAACAAAAATCTGGAGTTTGCCCCCTCTTCTCCCGCTATTTGGGAAGAAGGCGCAAACTTTAGTATTATTTTCAAAGAATGGACATTTATCAAGAGAATGAAACATGTTTCATGTTTCTAGTGTGCCATACAAGTTGAATAATAAGCCAAAATATGATTTTTTTACGAGAAATAGGTAATTTGCATTTTTGAAGGAAAATTGTTTTAACTCGGGCACTATGGGAGCAATCTAATTCGGATAAGTTTTGTTTTGCAGCTAAAACATCATAGCATGCAACCGTGTACAATTCACAACGCCGAACCGAATTTCAATGAAAGAAAATAACATAAAAATCTGGAGTTTGCCGATCTTCTCCCACTATTTTGGGGAGAAGGCGCAAACCTTAGTATTCTCTTCAAAGAATGGACGTTTCCAAAGAGATTGAAACATGTTTCATGTTCCTGGCTGCCATACAAGTTGAATAATGAGCCACAATGTGAAACTCTGTTCGGAAATGTGGCAAGGATATGTTGCAGAGAGGGGGGAGTTTGGTCATCAGTATGAATTTCCCAGTCTTCCTCCAGACCTGTGTCAGAGTTTCCACCCAAACATAAGAGTATGAAGGTCCAAAAAAGCACATTCATTTCGTAATCAGCACCATGATACCATATGATATCATCGGGCCAGTACGACCTTACTCTGATGATACCATATGGTATCATCGAGGGAGCAAAGGTTAAGCCTCTAAATATTATGTGGAAAATGCATTGAATTATCATTTTTTCTTGTCCTTATAGGAGTAGTAAGGGGACTTGTCAACAGATGGAGGGGATAAGAACAGGTGGCGCAGTCCGATAGTTGTCGGACGTCGTAGTAAGTCATTTTGTTGGGCAAACTGAAGGAACATCGATAAAAATAGGTTATATTGATACATACGATTTTTGTCGAATATCGCCACCTAACAAAGTATCTCACTACAACATGCGACAGAAATTGCATGGACTGCAACACCCAACAAAAATCGCATGCATAAACAAGAAGAGCTTTAGACAGCAAATATGCTGCTGTATTTTTATTACTCTTCTGGCTCACTTCACCTTATTTAATGTAGCAGTGCTTATGAAGGTTTTCTTTCATCATCCTGACATATTACTTATTTCGCACAAGTTAACATACGTTTACAATGACATTGCTTTATTCTTAGAAGAAGAATCCAACAAAACGGGATATATATTGAATACTATCACGAAAAAATGAAACATAAATCTGCATTGGTGAACGTTATAAAAATTGGCAAGTGCATGCTCCCAACCTCAAATTTACTGCAATACTAGTATTGCAATGAAATGAACGCTACTCTCTGTCCTGTCTGTTTAAACTCGTGAGAGATGGTCATTAATCTCTCGCTGAGTAAGGTTAATGTCCAATATTATGAAATAAAATACTAATAATAAATTCGTAAATATTTTAATATGTTTACTCGAATCATTCAATCATAAAAGCAAATCACTTCCTTTTCTCTGCCAGCCCTGCTAAATTTTCACTTTCCATCTACTGATTTATACGAGGGGTGGCCAGAAAGTAAATTCCGATTTGTAGGGACATTGATTTTTCGCAAACGCCAAAACCGTGAAAAATGGTAATTGCTGCGAAGTTATGTTTAGGAAAGTGCAGTGATGCCTGGACACATTTTTCGCCCGTTCGAAATATCGAAATAATGCGATTTTGGCATAAAATGCGAATTGTTGGCATTTTTAACGATATTTTTTAAAAAGAAATGTCCTAAAACAACGAAAAATTCCATGAAATCCAACATTCTTGTCTTTTCTAGGCCATGTTTTTGTACATAGAACATGCAAGTTTTCCAACATTTTACTCAAGAGTAAACTATAGAGTTATACGTACATGGAATAATTCCGACATCCACATTAAATCACGTATTTCCCACGATTCTTTCAACTTCTATCAAAACCATTTGCATCACACAGCAAAGTGGCAGGGTTCTAACAGGAGATCGAGAGCATATCTACCGTCGCACGGGAGCCACATCTTCGTATTTGTCGCATGAGATATGTTTTGAATTACCAAGCTAAGTGCGCACCATCGGCATTTGTCGAGCGAGTAATAATGGAGCTCAGTCGTTAGAGCATCTGACTACTATGCGAGAGACCCGGGGTCGATCCCCTGCGGGGGAGAACTGGGATGTTTTCCACCTATTCAAACTGCTCCGGCACCCACACAGCATCATATGAAGCTGGTACCTTGAGGAAACTTTGAGGGATAAAGGTAGCCAGGAGTGTGGTGCTGATCACATCACTCCCACCTTCAGCCATGGTCAAGAAAGTGTGGGGTCCTAACTCCACACCCCGATACACCTTCATGGAAAAGTGCAGGGGAGCACTTTACTTTTACTTCCTCAAAAATCTGTTCCAACATATCAAACTGTCAAGGAAATACGTAGACCATGTGACCTACAATTTAAAATAATAGTTGAAAAGCACAATGGAGTATTAAGTTTCGGTATATTTGGCAGATAAATGTTCTAAAACAATAATGCGAATTTTGGGAAACTTAACACTAACAAGTCAAAGAAAGATAATGCCAATTTTTGGTGCCATAATATATCGGTATCTGTCACGTGAGATTGATTGATTTTAATTTTTTTGGGTGCGTCGCCACTTATAGTCATTATGCACCCTTCAGTATATATGGGAAAAATTCCGTTATTTAAAATCCTTACCTTAAAATTAAAAAAAGGGTATGGAAAATAACTTTCCCAAAATAACTTTCAAGATATCAAACTCTCACTAAGAGGCGTAAGCCAAGTGACTTACAATTTGAAACAGTAGTTTAAAAACACCATGAAGGTATAATTTCAGATATTTGCCAGAAAATGCGCTAAAATGAAAATGTGAATTTTGGGAAAAATAACACCGTATAGTAAAAAATAAAAGATAAGAAAATACACCAGTTTGAAAAAAAATATATATCAAAGTACCTACCGATTAGGCGTAAATAAAACAAGAATATCAGTTGTAATTTATTGCATTAGTAACAGTGAGTCCTAACCTAATTTTCGGCATAATCACCACCGTTGTTCTGGCATTTGTCGTAGCATGGCACTAAATTTTGTATGCCCATGGTATATGTGTCTGACAGCAAAGACTGGAACTATCTCTACCGCAGTGTAGCTGTCAAATCCTTGCCCTGCCAGAAACCTATTCAGTTAAACAAAGAGATGAAAGTCGGTGCATTCAAGGCCAGGGCTGTTCAGGGGGAGTGGTCCAAGATCTCTCACCTGAAGTGATGCAAAGGGCCCGTGTGTACTCAGCTGTATGGGGTTGTGCACATTCGATTGACCGTCCGTGAATTGTCTGCACCATCGTCTGACCATACTATCACTCACGACGTCCAGTCTGCACACCTCTCACGATTGGTGGCTCTGTGCCAAATTCTGAGCATGTAATGCATACATACATGCATACATCAGAGTCGGTGGGAGACTTTATGAGAGCTGCAATCTTTAACCTAGAACTGTCCTAAAACGGCTGCATTGAAACTGTACCAGATTACAGCTACATGCCACTTCTTCCTGCCTGCATGTGTGTGTGTCGCTCTCCGACCACTAGTCGTGCGTATAGGCACCATTGGAGCTTTTTTCAGGATGCCCCTCGTATATGAACTTTCCGAAGCTTTCATTATTAGAGTGTTCCTGTTTTAATGTGTGGTTAGCTAAATCAGGTACCTATACAATGCAATTCTATAAATTCCTTGTGTTAAATTTCTAATACCTACATACCTTTTTCATCAGCATTAATGGTATAACTGCATGTTGTCAGTTTCACAGTACTTCACTTGGATATACTGTACTGAAACAGAAATCCCATTTATAATGTAAGGAAATATGACACTTTATTTTGTTCGATTCAATTGTTTCACTTATATGCAAGAGTTAAGTTGTTTGCTTTACAGAGAAGAGAGAAGTAGCTTTATGCATCGAAAAATGAGTCCGCACTCATGGTTCTTGCAAACAGAGGGTTCCAAACCTCAGTGGAAATATCAACATATAATACCGAGAATGTATAAGGAGACTGATAAATTACAAATTGTATATCTTAATCAATCACTCTTCACTCTTATCTCATTTAGTCGTAACTTTATAAAAATAATCAAGTATTTTATTTTAAACAAACTGCGTATGACAAAATTCTGTAACCCATCCTTAGCTTGTGAATTGTAATAATTTTCCAAATTCACTCTTTTGCAGTTTGAATTCAAATTATAGAGAATGGAGAAATTAAATCAATTTCATAGAATATAATATTGGTACTTAACAAAACCGTACGTGGATCTGTATGAGTTCATTATTTCCATTTGCAAAAATAACGTCGATTTAGTTTAGTTTGTGATTGTCAGGGAAAAATGTAAATTTTGTCCTGGAAAACCTGGAAAAGTCAGGGAATTTCATTTCTGCTTGTTTGTAGCCACCCTGATTATGTTCGTAGAATGTAATCGATTCTAACATTTAACACATTTTCAATTCAATATTTGAAGTATACATAATTCACTTTTACTCCAATATTTAAATTACCATATTATTAAAGAAGTTAACAATGTAAATACAGAAAGTTTGGCGTCACCAGTGATTTACGCCTTCGGATAATATTTTATACACATCGTACAGCAATGTTAACTGAACACTGCTTTTAAAAACATATTCAAACACATCAGGAAAATGTTTCTCGGTTGTTGTTTTTTTGGCTTGTGATAGTAACATATTATGTTTGAAAACAGAATAATAATAATAATAATAAATAATTTATTATTTCGATATATCTGCCTGAGGAGAAAATTTAAAAGCAACAACAGATATTGTAGTAACCTATTGCTAACGTGCACATGTATAGACATAAAATATTTTCTGAATTGAAATTTCGATAAAATAACAACTTGACAAAACATTTGTTTGTTTTTTTTGGGGTTTTTTTTGCAAATAAACACAAAACGCACTATCGACTTGTTGTGGAAAAGGTTTCACAGAAAGTGAAAGTTTCTACTAGATTCTTAGAATTCTGCTGATTTGTACTTGGATAGACGAACGTACTGATTTCAACGTTGCAGTTGCATACACGCACACATTAAAAAATTGTCATCGGTTGTAGTTGCTGATACAGGTAATGGACAAAATAATATGAACACCAATGCAATTGCAGAAAACTTGTATTAGTAGGGGGTTGGGTCCCCCTTGCCTGAATGACAGCTTGTATCCTACGTGGGATAGACAAATAAAGGTCCTGTACAGTGTGAACTGGAATACGTAGCCACTCCTCGCACAAAACAGTCTCAAGTTCCGAAAGTGTCATTGGAGGTGGAAACCGATTACGCACTTTGGCCTCCAAAATACCCCACAAAGGCTCAATGATGTTAAGATCTGGGGACTGTGGACACCAGATGAGATGTTCTACCGCATCACTGTGCTCGTCAAACCATGCATCAACGCACCTAGCAGTGTGAATAGGGGCGTTATCATCTTGGAAGATGGGGCATGCATCGGGAAACAAAGTCTGAACCATGGGATGGAGGTGGTCACCCAGGATGGTGCAGTACTTCTGTGCGTTGATTCTCCCACGCAGGACGACAAGTGGGTCAACACCATTCCAAGATATAGCCCCCCAAACCATCACAGACCCCCCACCATGTTTCACGGTAGGCACTAAGCAGTCAATATCAAATGCTTCAGCAGGAGTTCTCCACACATAAACACGTCCTGTGGTCTGAAATAATGTGAAAGACGATTCGTCTGACCATATCACATGTTCCCATTGCTGCTGTGTCCAATTCTTGTGCTCTTGGCACCACCTTCTTCGTCTCACTGCATTACGTGGAGTCACCAACGGTTTGGGGATGGCAACTCTGCCATGAATGTTCACAGAATGGAGCTCCCTTTGAATGGTTTTCGTTGATACAAGGTCCTGGAGGTGATTGTTCATCTCTGCGGTTATCTGGGACAGTGTTGTCTTGTGCTTTCGAGTCACTATTCGCTTCAACACACGTCGATCCCTGTTGGATAACTTTGTTTTTCGCCCACTATTCTCCTTTGCAGACGTTGTCTTTCCATGTTGTCTGTAGGCTGCCAGAACAGTTGACACTGTGCTCCGTGCTACACCAACAAGTGTAGCTGTTTTTGTCACAGATGCTCCAGCCAGGCGGGCTCCTATGATCATGCCTCTTTTGAAGTCTGAAAGGTCGGACATACCTGCATTTGACGGATAGCTGACTGCTCGCACGCAACTCTCACACCAGCTTCTGATAGACTGATATGTTTGCTTTCATCGCCACTAGATGGTTGAAATCTCTGCTGA
Organism: Lepisma saccharinum; assembly: GCF_977018435.1. Lineage (NCBI taxonomy): Eukaryota > Metazoa > Arthropoda > Insecta > Zygentoma > Lepismatidae > Lepisma > Lepisma saccharinum. The sequence continues at coordinate 115,758,485 of NC_139231.1, forward strand.
GTGTTGTTCCTTTTCCACGACGGCGTATATAGGCCTTTGCAAACCAAGGTGTTCATATTATTTTGTCCATTACCTGTATATTTATAGATGGTGCTACTTTAATTGAAAATCAAATCCATTGAATTTTCATTTAAAAAAAGGACAATATAGATCCCTTTCTTACAATTAATGTCTGGTCAAAGTATTGTGTTACAACCTGGATAAAAAGGGTTTTGTAACTTAACGTACAAGATTATAAAATTAATACTTTAAAAAGCATTACCTCAATTTTCTTCCCTATTTTTTTCTTTAACTGCACGTACCGGATGTGAGAAAATATTCTCTCGTTTATTACAAGATTGCAAGGTAACGGCAAATTCATAACCAATTTGAGCAGTTTACGTCATATTACAACCAATCATGGAAGTACAGCGCCACATTTCAACCTGGTGGCGGAAAATTGAACTATTTTTTATCGCCATCCTCTTCCCCATGGTCTGCATAGCGGATTCACCAAATTTCAGAGTTCTACGATGCCTCAAACAGGCTACAGAGGGCTCAGAGTTGGGTAACTTTAATTCTGGCCACCCGGTATGTGAGTGAAGACGAGTAAAAGTGGGTTTTATTATTGAGGCACGAAGTTAACTGTGTTCAAGTATTTGTGTTATTTAACGTCGCTTTTCTGCCAATTTGAGGAAATCGTGATGATGAGTGATGATTAGATGAAGTTGATGCAAGAACACCCATGCCAGGATTTGAACTTTGGAACTTCGGTGGCGAGATCGATTCACGACCACTTAACGCTCTCGCCCACCAAGCCAGCAACTGCTTTTACGAAATAATTTGAAATTCGTTTCTTCTATGCATTTCTTTTTATATGTTTTCAATGATGAACCGTAGTAAAAATCAGAAAAATCACAAACGTCGTACTATTGTTCAATAGTTCTACGAACAAATTCTTACAATGTCTTATTACGAAAAGGGGGATGGGGGCTCGTAGTAGCCAGCCGACCCTAAGTTCTGTTCCAGGACCTTAATTGCTGTGTAGCAAGGCCGCACACAATGGTACTGAAGGGGAGAAAGCGAGTGAGCGGCGCTTCTGCAAATGGCTGGTAGCTGCAGTCGCATTCTTTTCTCTCCATGAACTCACTCCCCCTCTGACGAGATCATTGGTCGAGCTCTCTCGAGTCGGTACTTGCGCAGAGGACTTGCTCTTCGTTCACTTGCTCCACAGATCCCCGAGACAGAGTGTAGAAAATTACTCGAAACAAAATTAATATTAAACAACAATCATTTATTTAATCGTTAAGCATCACTCAAAAAGAGATAGAAAATCATGATTGATTGATTGATTGCAATAAGTAATTTTACTTTCATTTTCTACAACTTTTGGTTAATCGTGACGATGTGGATGAGAGATGAAAGGACATTCACATGGAAGACCATGTTCAGGCCGGGATTCAAACCCAGGACTCCTGTCGTCGTAGAGTGTTGTGTTAACCATTCCGCCACGGAGAGTGGCAAAAAGGAAAAGCAGTCCAAAATTAATAATATTATGAATGCACCACTGAGTCCATGAATATAAGCCCAAGTGATGGGTTGGTGCTAGGAAGCTAGATAGGTTTCCACCTTTAGAAATCTACTTGATGTTTCTTGTTAACTTCAAAACCATTAAGACACCCAATTTCTTCGTAACTAACTAAACCCTGACGCTTCTATTATGTATGTAGTATTAAGTGTGGGAATTTCCGTAGATATTTGGAGCATCCACCTCTTGAAGATAAAACTGCAAGCCCTTGGTCATCTCCGTATCCTCGGGATGACAACCTCATATTGCAGAAAGATTAATTGTCCCCAAAGCCTCATGGGAACCCTCAGACAAGGAACGCTGGGACGGACAATGACACCAGAGAAGATAAATGGAGTTTAAATTAGGACCATGGAATGTGAGGGAATTTTCTAAATCAGTATTTTAAGATCCCCAAGGCAAGTGCAAAGGTATACAAATTGAAGCAGCTACTGTCAAAAGCATGAAGTTAATTCGATTTGTATTTTTATAACTTTATTTTTTGTGTCGTTTTTCTTCTACGCTTGGCTAATTGCAACGATGAAGATGAATGGTTAGCAGGCGAGTCTGATGAACCAGGATACCCAAAGGTTCCACCCGGAACCTTCAATACCAAGATCGCGAATCGACATCAATCTGATAAAGTAATTGACCGTCCTCCTTTATTTAGTAAAATCGTTAGTACAAAACCAATCGTAATAAGATGACCCGTTGTCTTCTAAACCACAGATTATTCAACTCATGTGCATTATCATCTTATACTTTTTAGCCATTATATTCCATCTAACACTATTTTCCCCCTATACTCCCCTTTACTCTTGTATGGAAGAAAATAGTCAGGCGAAACTAGTCGTCTTGTGGCGGTAACCTCTTGCGTGTAGAAGTTGTCTGGCGGTACTTTTTCATGTCGAACTTTGGTCTGGTATTAATGTTTCGTGTGCAGAACTTCTGTCTGGTGTTGAAGTTTCGCGTGGAGAACTTCTGTCTGGTGTTGAAGTTTCGCGTGGAGAACTTCTGTCTGGTGTTGAAGTTTCGCGTGGAGAACTTCTGTCTGGTGTTGAAGTTTCGCGTGGAGAACTTCTGTCTGGTGTTGAAGTTTCGCGTGGAGAACTTCTGTCTGGTGTTGAAGTTTCGCGTGGAGAACTTCTGTCTGGTGTTGAAGTTTCGCGTGGAGAACTTCTGTCTGGTGTTGAAGTTTCGCGTGGAGAACTTCTGTCTGGTGTTGAAGTTTCGCGTGGAGAACTTCTGTCTTTTGTTGAAGTTTCGCGTGCAGAACTTCTGTCTGGTGTTGATGTTTCGCGTGGAGAACTTCTGTCTGGTGTTAATGTTTCGCTTGCAGAACTTCTGACTGGTGATATATTCTTGCCTGTGGAACACCTGATCACACGGTACGTATTCTGAGTACGGATCTTTATCCCCATTGAGAAAAACTGTTACTGTTAAAGTTTCCGTCTCTAGCCAAATCAAACATCGGATTATGTAGTCTTGCAATCTAGGTTTATTGAGCGCCAGAATATGAATGAGAATATAATTAGTGATCATAAAACCTACTACAATAATACAGTCACCACATCGGGGGGTCTGCGTGATCCTACATCTTCAAAAGCTTCTGCTATCACAGAGTTTTATAGACCAATCATCATATATATGCATGCCTATGTAGTGTTTGCAATTGAATTCTGGCGGGGAAGAAAATCTGCCAACTGCAATATTATTTTTAAAAAGAAGTCCGCAACAATGAAAATTTGCTGGAACTGAAAGACTCCTAGTGCAGGGATGAAGGGTTAATACGGTTTCCTCTTGGAGGTCTGGTTTTGACGCTTTGAGATTGCTAATAATGGAATTTGGAATTTGTATTACGCGTATGTATGCATGCAGAGAGAGAGGGGAGGTGGGGGTGGAGCATTAAAAAATCTTGGCGTACTGTATTTTAAGCAACTTAAACTTTCAAAACATACATATTCTGTTAAGAGTCTTTGTTTCAAGTCGACTTATGCACACATAGGTTAATCAGGACTGGACCTTAGTTTAAAGTGGGATCCGAGCCACTATGTACCTCCACCGTTTATTTACCCTGGGACACCTTGATTACAAAGGTGACGCCGTTATCACTGCGTCATCAGTAGGCTATATTGTTTCTGTAAATGCAGTAAAACACAAGATGCTGGTAAAGTAATTTGTATATTAAAATATGTAAAGAAAGGTTCCATTTGATAATTATCTGTTTTAGACGGTTAAAATAATATATAAAAATTCTGATTACAAACTTTAAAACACTATGTGAAATAAGTTATTTTCTATACACAATTGTTATAAGATATAAAGAGCTAGCTTAGAGGCTCCCTCTATTGTGCTATTTCTTGATTCGCTGCAAGATTTCTGAAGAAGGTTTAATCCGTCATGAACTATCTCGGATCCTTTCATGTCTTTGTGTGTTCTTGGGATTGCCCTAAGCACACTCTCGCTTGACAAGTAGTTCCTGGAATGAGGATTAGATGGAGTGAGATCCAGGACTGTTGATTCGGGAAGAATACCCAGCGAGTCCTGTAGGAATCACCAGAAGACAAATCGACAGGATGGAGGAGAGCAAGCGCCGATCCTTGTAGCGCTCCCCACCGAGTCCCTCGGGAGGAATAACCAAAGCCCGACGGGAGTTCCTGGATCGAGTCTGGGGTTTCCTTTCCGTGCAGGAACTCAAGAATGGTTTGTGTTTCCGTCTTTTCGGAGTCCTTGTGCAGTGTTGCCTACCGCAATGAAATGTTCCTAGGCATAGTGATTTTCCATTGTCGAATATTTGACGGAGGATTTATGCGAATATTTCGGTGTAAAGAACAAACAAAGCAGAGACTATCTGAAGATGTTTTCGAGCTGATTTGTGAAAGCAGGCCCACCTTCTGTTCAGTGACGGCGCGAGCTTAAAATAAGTGGGTGGGCTACACATTTCGGAGTCAAATTCTCGGGGGGCTAATTAATATCGAGTAAAAGTTAATTACGTAATACGACATAATTTTACCACTGACATATTTAACAGTCAGATCCAAAGATAAATCACTTGAAATGTTAAGCTGCATTTTTTTCCATACGCACCAATCTTTTCTCAATTAAAATGCAATAATTGTATTGTTTTCTTTTTCTAAACCGTTATCGAGAGGAATAATATTCACATAAACAGTATACAAAATACACCATAAAAAATACACTCATTATCAACTCGCTGGATATACGTATAAATACTATACGCAAATAAGAAAACAACCACACCAAGAAACTACAAGCGTCTGTATTTATGAGCAGCCACAACCTTGTTTAACTTCAAAGATTGTGCAGGTTCTACTCAAAAGACAGAATAGATGGAGCTCTCAACCTCTCATTACGACTTCGATTACGAAGGTAACACTTTATTTGCCGAAAGCAGCTGTTAATGGTGGTATGCACATTTCAATAACACAAAGCTTATAAAGTTCGTAAAAGGAAATTTTGAATATTTCAACCATTGCAAGCATCTGCTGAAGGGTATTTATTTTAAGTTCCTTTCTGTCTCATAGTGTGCCACAACTCTAAACTGTAAAAATCACAACATTAGGGAACGGCGAAAGATTGTAGCTTTTAGTGCTTCAGAAAAGCGACACTAACTTAATAAAGTAGGCACCAAATAAACAATACCACCCTTTAATCCAAAGTATGTTAATGATACCAGTTTCTCTGCCATGATGAAATATCTTACTTTCTCTTGTTCAACGACTGGAATTCAGAACGTAAGTCTTAAAGTAGGGAGAATGAATATCGTCCACTTAGGAGCTGCCACTCTCAAGGAACAAAAATATTTACACTACAAATTCACCTCCACGAGACAAATACATTGACATAAAAGCACAATGAATATAGTGGCAACTCTTGCACTGGGTATTTTGATTAGTGAAAATAACTGCTGAAGATTATAATTTCATTTCAGAATATATTATGCATAAATACTGCACAGAATTGGAGCAATAGTTTTAGATTGCTTCAAAGATCGATTCTCCTGCATGAAATCAAGTTTTGCCACTATTGTGGTACAGAAATTGTTTCCTAACCTCACAAAGTATAATTAAATTACATGTAGAAGTGCGAGCAATAAAATTGCCCAAACCTGCTGACCCTTGCATCTCATTCCAGTGACTACTTGATTGAATTTGTATCAATGTTTATTATACGCACAGAGGCTAATTGGGACGAGAGCTACAGCTTCTAGTGGAATTGAATTGTTTTTGAGTCAGTGGCGGCTTGTAACCACACATTCGAGATTATCGCGAAAAAGGCTAGTTTGCAGACCCATGTTTACTGAGACTTTTTTGCTTCTATCATCGTATACTTTCACCTGTGTCAGTTTGCGCCACTACTTTTGAGACACCCTGTATTAAGGTGCCATCCGAAGAGAGATACATTTTAAGAAGTGGAGAAAATAAGACGCACGGTGATGGATGTTTAAGTGAGAGAGAAGGGAAGAAACTAAGAAAAATAAAATAATCGGACAGAGAGAGAGAAAGATTGGAAGAAAGGATAAGGAAGATAAATTGAAAAGTGGAAGAGAGAGAGGGGGGAGGCTGCGCGAGAGAGTCATCACGACTATCCAAAGGAGCAGAATAACCTAATTCTTTCATTCATTCACAGACCAAGAGAGAGAGAGAGAGAGAGAGAGAGAGAGAGAAAAGGAATAAAATAAATAAAGACGCAGATACACACACACACAGAGAGAGAGAGAGAGAGAGAGAGAGAGAGAGAAGAAGTGTGCGAGAGAGAAATGAAGAAGTGATTCAGAAAGAGGATGGAGAGAAAAAAATACATCGAAATAAAAAAGTGAGGCAGATATTGTATATACACACAGAACCCAAAAATGTGTCAATTGACAAAAATGCCCGACGCTGTGGCCGAGTGGTTAGCACATCGCGCTGCGACGCCAAGGGTCCCGGGTTCGAATCCCGGTCGAGCTTGGTTGTTTGTGAATGTCCATTCATCAATTTCATCATTTCATCACTCATCCCCATCTTCACAAATTAGCCAAGAGGCACAAAACGCGAAGTAAAATAAACTAAATCAAATCAAATCAAATTGACAAATATGTTGACTCCAGTAACACATTAAAGTGTATAAACTGATAATAATGCACTTTCCCCATGTCAAAATACACAGAAATTGATCAAAGGATACTTTTGTAAGTGCGTGTGATGCACTGAAGATGCATCAATTAAGAAGATCAATCGTAATCATTTTGAAAACAAATTATACGTTTAACTGTGTCAATTGTTGCACCAAAAGTAAATCAACTTTAGTTTATGAATTTTGAGTTCTGTTTAAAGAATCTATTTGTGGGTGAAGAAAGAAGCAAAGAAGAAGAATATATACAGAGAGAAACAATAGGAATAGAAAGGAAGACAGAGAGATAGAGAGGGAAAGAAGTAGCGGATGAAAGATTGAAGCAAAATTAACTTTCCTGTTAAGTTTGGCGTGGTCAAGTGTAGAGTACTTTGCATCCATCCTTAGGGATCTTACTACATTTACAGTTGGCAACACTTGCTGCATAGAATACCGGAAAAACAAAGGAAGAGACAGTACACAAAAAAACATTCTGAAGGGTGGCTGTCCCGAGCCGAGGAGGCAAAACTTAAATTAAGAAGGAAAGAAAACCGACATGAAGGCAAGAAGTGCAAGATATTCCTTTGTTCTCGAGAAGAAAGGCAGAGGAAGGGGAGGGCGGGAGCAACGGGGCAGTCCAAAAGGGACAGAATGGCCCGAGATGGAGATATTAGGATCGAAGATAATGGCGGAAGTTGAAAGGAGGCAAGGCGGGATTGCCTAAAACAGCGATGAAAGATATGAAAGCGGGATCAACAAAATAATGGCGTCTGTAGGAGAAGATAACAAAACGGAAGATATTACCGTCAAGGGAACTGTGATGTTTAAAGAGAGATAAAACTGGGATTTTTAAAAAAAAGATATCTGGACGCCTCAGGAAAGTGGTAGCAGAAACTGAAATAAAATGAGATAAGAGTGATCGAACGCGAAGAAAAGTACGGTATGGAACGCGCCAATACTCAACAAAGAGAAAAGATAAACGTACCTATTTTCTGCACATCAACTTCGTCAACTGTATTTTTCAAAGTTTCGTTCCGCCATGTTGAAACTTGTTGACCGATTTCGCTCAAATGCAATACGAAATGAGTTATTTGAGGTATCGAACTACTATTGGATTTTCGTGTCAATATATTGATAGCATCAGTAAATTTCAAGAACACAAAATCGCTAATTTACCGGCTCTCCCCTCTCACAAGAAGAGAGAGAACGAGATAGAGAGGCAGCGCGATAGAACCGTCACGACTATCCAAAAGTGGCAGAAAAGCGACGTAAATTAACCTAATTCCTTCATTCATTCACAGAGAGAGAGAGAGAGAGACAATCAAAGAGGGCGAGTCAAACAGAGACAGAGAGCGGGACAAAGAGAGACAGAGATCGAGACAAAGAGAGAAAGAGGGCGAGACAGAGCGAGACAGAAGGCGAGGCAAAGAGAGACAGAGAGCAAGACAGAGAGAGACAGAGAGAGAAACAGCCAGAGAGAGAGAGAGAGAGGAGACAAAGACAGACAAGTAAACAGAGAGAGAGAGAAAAGAGAGGAAGACAGACACATACAGAGAGAGAGAGACAGACACAGAGAGAGAGAGAGGAGACAAAGACAGACAAGTAAACAGAGAGAGAGAGAAAAGAGAGGAAGACAGACACATACAGAGAGAGAGAGAGAGAGAGAGAGAGAGAAACAGCCAGAGAGAGAGAGAGAGGAGACAAAGACAGACAAGTAAACAGAGAGAGAGAGAGAGAGAAAAGAGAGGAAGACAGACACATACAGAGAGAGAGAGAGAGAGAGAGAGAGAGAGAGACAGACAGACAGAGAGAGAGGGAGGCAGAGAGAGACAGAGGGCGAGACAAAGAGAGAAAGAGGGCGAGACAAAGAGAGAAAGAGGGTGAAACAAAGAGAGAAAGAGAGGAGACAAAGACAGACAAGTAAACAGAGAGAGAGAGAGAAAAGAGAGGAAGACAGACACATACAGAGAGAGAGAGAGAGAGAGAGAGAGAGGAGACAAAGACAGACAAGTAAACAGAGAGAGAGAGAGAGAAAAGAGAGGAAGACAGACACATACAGAGAGAGAGAGAGAGAGAGAGAGAGACAGAGAGAGAGAGAGAAAAGAGAGGAAGACAGACACATACAGAGAGAGAGAGAGAAAAGAGAGGAAGACAGACACATACAGAGAGAGAGAGAGAGAGAGAGAAAAGAGAGGAAGACAGACACATACAGAGAGAGAGAAACAGCCAGAGAGAGAGAGAGAGAGACAGAGGAGACAAAGACAGACACATACAGAGAGAGACAGACAGAGAGAGAGGGAGGCAGAGAGAGACAGAGGGCGAGACAAAGAGAGAAAGAGGGCGAAACAAAGAGAGAAAGAGGGCGAGACAAAGAGAGAAAGAGGGCGATACAAAGAGAGAAAGAGGGCGAGACAAAGAGAGAAAGAGGGCGAAACAAAGAGAAACAGAGGGCAAAACAAAGAGAGGCAGAGGGCGAGGCAAAGAGAGGCAGAGGGCGAGACAAAGAGAGACAAAAGGCGAGACAAAGAGAGACAGAGGGCGAGACAAAGAGAGACAGAGAGCAAGATAAAGAGACACAGAGAGAGAAACAGCCAGAGAGAGAGAGGAGACAAAGACAGACAAATACCGAGAGAGAGAGAGAGAGAGAAAGGAGACATACACAGAGAGAATGATGATGCATGTGGTACGTTTGTAAGTCCCACCTCCCTCTGTACCCTGAGTTACACTCACTATTAATTAGCACTTCTCTGCCTATTAGGAGCGGATCCTGTTCATTGTAACCTAATATTTTTGCGCAGAATTAAACCTGTGAGGGAGTCTTATTTACAGCTTCAGGTTTTAATTATTTTAAAGGCTCGCCCAAACTCGTTAGGGATCGTCTCGGGGAATGTGTATAGGAGCCGACGTTCAGATAGGAGCCAATAAAATTCCCAGGGAAAAAATTAAATCATAAATACCTTGCGCGGAAGACATTTTACCTCGGGAAGTCTAGCGTTTCTCCCCAAAATATCAACCTGCTAACTAATTGGGTTCAGATTATTTCAGAATCAACTTGAACAACATTTTTGAGCTTATTTACCAATGGAAAAAAGGAAAAACATGACATTTTAAAACAAGGTCATTGCGTGTAACATCATGCGGCATGTTGGTTGTTTGAACATACAAATATACAGGGTGTCTCATAAGTAATAGCGCAAACTGACACAGGTGAAACTACACGATAATAGAAGCAAAAAAGTCTCAGTAAACATGGGTCTGCAAACGAGCCGTTTTCGAGATAATCGTGAAATGTGTGATTACAAGCCGCCACTGACTTCATTGTTTCTAAACGTCGTCCTTGTTGGTAAAATGCTAAGTGTCAATGTCAAAATGTAAGTCACTACGCAGCACAACTGACGTGACTCCCACAGTACGATTAGACTGTGTACTGATTGTATCCTGTTTGATTACAACGCCACCTCTCGGAAATGTTCTGTTTTGTAAACAAAGAGCAAACCTCAGAACGCGCAAGGAAGCACTCTGTGTTTACATCAGTTGAGGCTTCTAACCACACATTCGCACACATTATTAGCATTTTACCAACTAGGACGACGTTTACAAACAATGAAGTCAGTGACAGCTTGTAACCACACATTCGCAATTATCTCGAAAACGGCTCGTTTGCAGACTCATGTTTACTAAGACTTTTTTGCTTCTATCATCGTGTACTTTCACCTGTGTCAGTTTGCGCTATTACTTTTGAGACACCCTGTATACAGGGTGATTAAAAAGTCCGTCACCATAGGACAACTCCGTTATTAGTGCAGATAGCAAGGAATGGAAAGAGGAGAAAGTTGTTGGAAATATGTTGTTTTCAATCTAATGTGCTTCAATTTTCAACATGTAATGGATCACTGAAGCTATACACAGGTACGAGCCTTTGTGAGAACGGAAAATACGTTGTTGCCACGTGTTTCGTCCTATTTAAAAGGGTGCATTTACGTTTTCGCAATACTGTACTGTCCTCTGTAAAGAAGTCATGAAGATAAGTTTTTCTACCTAGAACAGCACGGCGCGATAACATAAATGCCCCCTTTAAGGACAAAAGCTGTGGCAACAATGCATTTTCCTTTCTCCTGGAGACTCGTACAGTGGGATCCATGAGTATTACCTTGGAAATTGTCCATCACCATGTTCGTGCACTTTATTTGACCCAATAAGAGCTTCAAGATTTAAAACGAACTGTTGACAACTTCTGCACTATACCCTGTCCCAGCTATCTGTGAAGCAGACGAACGAGACCAAGTATCTGCGCAAGTAGTGACGCGAGACGGCTCCACCAATGAACAGTGAGAGGAACGGGATTGCGTAATGGAGAGGGGAGGCGACTGGAGGTAGCCGATTTCCCTGCTTCGCATTAGCTTTACGCACTCAATTTCCCTCCTTCTCCTCTGTCGCTATGCGCGGCCCTGCTCCACAGTTAACTGGGACAGGGTATAGCACACACAAAAATATATTTCCTAAAAACATAAGATGTAAGAGAAAAATTAATGAAAATAGTCATGGACAATTTGCACGGTAATACTCATGGGTCCCACTGTACCGGTATACAGCATCAACGATAAAAATTCCAGCACATTAGTTTGAAAAGCACATATTTTCAACAACTTCCCCCTTTCCATTTGTCGCTTTCTACGCTAATAACGGAATTGTCCTATGGTGCGGGATTTTGAATTTTTATTGATTGAGACGGTTTATTTTACTTAGCTTTCCTGCTACTCTTGGCTAATCATAATGATGAGGATGAGTGAAGATATGATGAAATTGATGACGGGACAACCACCACAAAGAACACCCATGCTCAGGCCGGGATTCGAACCCTGTACCCCTGGCGTCGTAGCGCGCTGTGATAACCATTCTGCTACGGAGGACGGCTCTCTCTCCTATCAATTCGCTTGGCTTCTTCTCCCTTCTCTCCCTGAAGTCCTTATTATGTCTCTTCCTTATCTCCCTTTCATAAAATGTTTCTCTCTTCTGATGCCACTTAAACGCGATTGATTGAATTAGTTTATTTTACTTCGCGTTTTGTGCCTCTTGGCTAATTTGCGAAGATAGGGATGAGTGATGAAATGATGAAATTGATGAATGGACATTCACAAACAAGCAAGCCCGAGTGGGATTCGAACCCGGAACCCTTGACGTCGTAGCGCGATGTGCTAACCACTCTGCCACAGAGTCCGGCACTTAAACACGACTTTTGAATCACCCTGTATATATTTTTATGCCAGTATGAGGTGTGTACTCATACGTTACAGGGTGGTATTTGAGGGAGGAATGAAAGGAAATTCCTACTCTCGTTCCTACATACCCGTCTATATTTTAAGATGGTGTACACTCTGTCCGGGTTATCTCTGGAGCAGGCGAACGAAGACAAGTCTCTGCGCAAGTAGTGACGCAAGACGGTTCCACCAATGAACACGTGAGAGGAAATGAGGTTGAACGGAAGGAGAATCGACTTCCCAGCAGCGTGTACTGCTTCTCTCTGCCCACTCAATCTCACCTGCTTCTAGGTGCGGCCTTGCTCCAGAGACAACTGGGACAGGGTACAGTGCACCTCAGCAATCATACGTGTTCAGAGAATTACAATAATATGGTCTAAGGGATTTTACAGTCTCGAAGAGAAATTAAACGTTCGAAACGAGAACCCATTATCAGAAGCCAAGCATCACCGTCATCAACAATACGCCAGCAGTTTCAGCAAAACAGCCGAAAGGTGGCTCAAGCAAACTAGGAATAATTCTTTCCACCATCAACCCTGGACTTTCTGGCGCGATACCCTCAATCCAGGTCAACTGGAACCCGTTTTGCCCCTAATCCTGCCGGATCTAGCAACTCCTCGACTGCACAATGATAAAATTTTCACCGTCTGCATTCTCCACCTTCAGTTTGAATTAAACTACAGAACAAAGTTTGAGCAGCGAGTTAGGATCGTGCACAGAGGCGTCCGGCTGTTAAATAACTCCACCTCTGAACCTTGCACGGTGTTTACCGAGGTCTGCCATCCGACGAAGATAATAATCTGTTACAAATCCCCTAAATTAAGGCATTTCTGGCCGATGCTAAAATCCCAGAGGCTCCCGCTTGCCTTTCGCTATCATGTTTCGGTGTGCTGAAATTACAAAAATGGCAGTCAGAGATCATGGATAAAGGAAGAATAGTAATTCATTTATTCCACTCTAATATTTTATGATTCTCTTCCTTTGCTTGCTATAACTGTGCTTCACTTCCTCAGTTTATAATATAGTGTGTTTATAAAGTACAGATTCACTTTTGTGAAACATTGAAATGGAAGTTTTACCATCCTGTTGGGTGTGTTTCGATGAGACCACCCCGAATACCAGGATTCCTAAAGCAATTCATGAAGTCCTGAAGTTTATTAACTTAAGTTTCGTACACGTTGGATTAAACGGGGTTAAATAGATGATGGAGTTTCACAGTGAATATGAGTTCCACACACTTGGATTGTTTACAAGTGGGATATATGAACACAACACATGTTCTCTACTTTCTTGCCTCTGTGTGTGTGTGTGTGTGTGTGTGAGAGAGAGAGAGAGAGAGAGAGATAAGGATGAGGGATGATGAAATTCATGAAGGGACACTCATAAAGAACACTTCATTTCCAGGACGGTATTCAAACCAGGGATAAATTTACTACTATGTTCTCCTTATATTGCTTTCACAAGCTATGCACCAAATACAAGAACCATATTGAAGAATGAGTAAAACGTTCTGAAATATTTTTTTTTAGAGCAGAAACATGGTTGATATCTGTAAATTAAAGAGCATTCATGGCTTTAAAAGGAATATAATCTACACCCTGTCTCGGGAATGTCTGGATCAAGCGAACGAAAACAAGTCCTCTGCTCAAGTAGCGACTCGAGAGGACTCGACACTCGCATGAGAGAAGTGAGTGCATGGAGGGGAGAACGTAGCTGTAGTTTCCAGCTTTTTGCAAAGCGCTCACTGTTTTGCTCCGCCCACTCTCATTCTCCCCTTCACTACCTTTATGCGCGGTCAGGCTCTACAGATTCCAGAGACAGAGTGTAGATCTGGCTGAGGAGCAGTTTTCTGTTATCAATTACTCCACGGACGAAATGTTCTAGTTGCATAGTTTATAGGATGGTGCTGTAAATTTTAAATTTACAGTAAACCTCATGGGATTTAGTTATTAATTCTTTTTCCCTATATCTTTAGTGCCCTCTTTTTATCTTCAACTTTTAAGTTCTTTTCCGCCTGCTGTTTCGGCAGTTCTTGGTGTCTAGAAATCCTGATTAATGATAAGTGTATATGGGCAGCGCATTAGAAAGTCCATTCCTTCCTAAGATTCGTGTCTCCGTCATAATGAACTTCATCGTCAGACTGAAACCTCAAAAGACACGCTCCCGGCAATGCTCCCGGATCCTACATTTCCATATGGAACGCACACAGGAAATTCACCCGTGGGAAATCAGAACGACGGGGAGGGAATCCACCCCCTTCACCTTCAACCCCTAGGATAGTTATTGAAGAATTGGAATGCGAAGAACGAGATGAACTTCCTGACATTTTCCGTGACTCGGGGCTTCCAACCCTTAACTATGCGGGACGATGCCTCTTGGCTGTGTAACTCTGAAGCACAGACCATTTCATTCTTTAAATTTTTGGTCTGAGCACGGGACCGAAATGTTGCAAGATTATTCCAAACCAAGGTGGAGATGACTTTATCACTGTATTGATTTTCGCTTTGCACACGAACATCTTTGCGACGGAAATTGTAGACTCGTCAGGAATTGGAAGGAATGTGATCGAGTGGATCAAGATGATCTGTGTAGATTGTGTTTATGGTGATTTTCCTACACTAGCCTTTCGGTGTATACACATTCTACGAAACTTTTTTTTTACCTCAAATCGTCGTGAACACAATGAAAAACTGTCTCTCTTTAACCAATAATATTTCTAAATTTCTACAACCTAATACTGGTTCAAATTATGTAAAGTTATGAAAATGCAAACATATTTTGGAGATGGCGTTACTCGTACTATCGAAAAAAATTAATCTGTCGTTCTCCAGCTTGAAATCTGTCAAGTGATTGCCTTAGGAAGCTTTCGGACCGACAGATGTCACACGACAGACGACAAATGACACGCAGGTCTCACACAAAGTGACAAGAGATACGTGTCCCTCCAGTCTACAAGAAAGCATTCACGACGCATGCGCGACCGTCATAATTGACACGATGCCCGCTATTGAGAAAACAGCCTATTATGAGCGACATGCAAGCGACAAGCGACATACGCAACTTGTCGTGTCGCTTCGATACGAAACGCTGCATTGGTTGATTGATTGATTTAGTTTATTTTACTTCGCATTTTGTGCCTCTTAGCTAATTTGCGAAGATTGGGATGAGTGATGAAATTGATGAATGGACATTCACAAACAACCAAGCCGGAGCGGGATTCGAACCCGCGACCCTTGGCGTAGCAGCGCGATGTGCTAACCACTCGGCCACAGGGTCCAGCGAAACGCTGCATTGATATCTGAAGGTTTATTTCCATTTGGCATATGATTGATTGATTGAATTGGTGTTTTAAGTCCACTCTATGCACAGGTAGGCTAATCGGGACTGAACCTACAGTTTAAAGTGGGATCCGAACCACTATGTACCTCCACCGAGTTTCGAACCCGGGACCTTTTAATTTCAAGGCGACGACGCCACCACTGCGCCATCGGGGAGGCCATGTGGCATATGAGCCGGTTAAAACATGAATGGAAGTTGATGTTACCAGTCTCACAGATTTTATAGTCATAATATTCTTTCCTCCAGGACAAATATATTTGTGTTAATTTAAAGTGTTAGCAGGATTTCTTATTTCGTGGATTTGTCTTCTTGGCTCCCTTTGACCTATATTGTGGATTGTAGAATTTTGATGGTGAGGTTGCTTCATCCAAAATTTGATTTTTTTTCTCTGCATAAAGTCGAATAGAGTTTCTTGGTCGAGCATTGCTCGTATCGGCATATTGGAAACGTGCCTATCTGTCTGCGCCTGTCATTATGAACATACTCAAATTAAGATACGTATTAAACTTATAATTTCATATTGTTCCAAATAAATTTGACAGTCTAGTTAATTAAACATTAATATTTGCCACTTTCAAAAAGAGTAATTTGTAGTTTATTCGGGAAGTCCATACAGTAACAAACAATTTCAAGCTTTACCGTGACGATAGTGTTCGATTTCATGCTTCAATTGTTTCAAATTGCGCACATTTTGTAGAATTATATCAACCATGTAATTGTCATTAATACATTACAACGGCCATGGTCATTAATTTTACGGTAGTCGGATGGCAGCGAAAATTGACGGTCTCATACCGCCGTCAACTTTTTACGGTGTAGGCGGTAAATGTTACTGCCCGTTGAACGTCGACACGCAACAGAAAGCGTACGTCAGCACAGTGGCTGTTCATTTCCTGGACTATTCCTGGGTTTCTTGCAATGTTTGGTTCAACAACGGCTGACCATTAAGTTTCCATTGTTGTTGGAAACCTTGAAGAAGCTTCCGGTACTTGCGACACGAAGAGAAAGGTATTCTGCACTCATGTCTACATTTTATCTGACCAGAAGTGCACTTTGTACACTTTTTTTCTCCGCTACCAAGGCACTATAATATCTATTCGGATCCAAATCTTCTTCCAGCGGCCTTTCAAGCAAGTCCATCCAGCATTGGTTTCGCGGAAAGCGCTGTTAAACGATGCAGCGGCATCAACTGCAACTTTACAAGCACGGAACCTTTAAAAAAGACGTGACTGCCCTCCGTAACAATCCTTATACGGTCGATGCGGGCCGCCGTCTGATATTTACGTCCTCGACATAAAAGAAGAAGAAGATGGCATCAACCCTTACTTAAGGGTAAGCCCAAACGACTCGAAAGTTACGCATCAGCAGGTTTTGGTTGCGGAGAGCATTCAAATTGCGACGGCAAAGAACGACCCTATCTTTTTGAAACACTGGAAATAAAAGAAAGGGCAATGGTGTCCGCAGATTTCCACCTACGATTCATAAAGATGGTGCAACAGTGACCATCAAATTTGCCGACCGGAATGGTTCCGGCGTGGTTTTAAGGCGTTTTTATTGCAGAAGCCGCAACCGCCAAGTGCTACAAATTGTGATAGTGGCGTCCGTTGCTATCTTATGGACATTTATGGTGTAATTCTCTCAGGTATGATACTCGTACCATTCGATCGCTCTATCTGGATCGTTGGCCTGGCGCGAGAACCAAAACAAATGCTCGATGAATACAAAAGCCTGGAGCTTCAGAAAATGTCTGCAGCCATACAGAGTTTGGAAGAAATAAGTTACTTGTAACGAACTTATAAATAACAGTTACATTTACTGTAACGAAGGTAAAGGCAGAAGTATGGGAAACCATGGCAAGAGTGAACACCTTGTTTTGGAAGACTAATTGTAAGTTAAACATGTAGAGTATGAAGATTGCAATGGTAGGACATGAGAAGCACAAGTTTCTAGTATCATAGTAATGACACGTTTATGAAATTAGGCTAACTACAAATGTTGTAACGAACCTGAGCGTTTAAGGTTTTATATTTGTAACAAGTTAAGATTTTTTTAAATGTTTGTTACTTCAAATAATGTGCAAGCTGTCACAGACAACTATAGTTAGATTGATACAGTTGTGGTTGGAACTTGTGTCTATGTTTAGAAATACGTCATAATCTCTTCGTGTTGACGTCACTTTCTCATCTCAGCAGAGGAAGTGAACCCGCCTGAATGTTTTTCACCTGACGACAGACTCAGTTAGAAGACAGGTGAAGGTGAGAAATCAACAGAAACGTGGTAACTGTTAATGGAATGTCCGGATAGTGTAATTGGTAACTATTTTCGTTTCATTCTGGCTATACTCGGAAATAATAATTAAGTACACAAACTTTCGTGTATTTACGTTTGTCTTGTGCAAGGTTAATTCTATATGCAAGTGTGTTCAGTGATTGTGATGTGATTTAATATGCTATAGAATTGTTCCTCTTCGGGTAGAAATGTAAGCAAATCTGTACCTTGCTTGTAAGTAAACATACGATAGGAAATATAAGTGATTATAAAACTGCGTTTAACTTTGAATACTGTGTTGTGTTTCTGTTCTACCCAGCAAGCCCTGATGATTTGCAAAGATTCTCATGTTCCCAACTAAAGGAGTAGCGGACTAACTTTCTGACGACTGGTGTACAACCGGGGACGTTGCAATGTGATACAGGAAATATTTTCAAACTGCAAAAATTCACTCTTGCCCCGGTGTGTGAGGCAAGAGTAAACAGTGCACGGGGCAAAAAGAAACGCACAAGTAAACATTGGACGTTTAATGAATACAAAGGATATTACATTACAATGAGCTCAAATATTGTATTTGGAACACATTTTAAAGAATAAATTATACGTGATCATTATTGAATATTTATGAATGATGCCTTTTGGACAAATATTTACAACCTTCAACTTGTCGTATATACTACGCTATCAGATGTAACACATACCTGCAAAAAAATTTGTTCAATGGCAGATTTCAACGATACAATACTTTCCTAGACATCACAGTTAAGGTCAAACTTTCTGTTGCTTATAACACTCGGCATCCATGATGTGTCTCCAGTTTTCGCAATTCACTTGCTTAGCTGTATTGCGAATTCTACGGAAATACTTGATATGATCCATATTTTTATGTGACGTCACCAGTAGAAAATATGTCATTAATATATTTATTTTGTGAAAGAAAGCGTAATTTCCTTGTTATTATTGTTATTATATAATGCACCTTGTTTGTAATGTATGTCTTTTGTTTAATGTTTATTGTATTTTATGCTATATTATGAGTAGTTTAATGTATCTTCATGTTTGCGAGAGTGTACTATACGAATTTGTATTTCTAAACATGTATAGATGTCAGTCTTGTTGGTAGCATCTTTTTGTAAATAGTGAGTGATTCATCTGTACTTGAATCTGTGTTCTCGAAATAGTATAAAAGCGAGGATGTCGCGTAAGAAATATCACATCCCTTCCAGCGATGCCGAGGAGTAAAGACCTCGGACTTCTGCATGCGCCGTGGTAGTCAGGGCAACGTACGACTCCAAACGCCCCAGACATGGAACAGGGGAAAAGAAAGAAGAGAGCCCGAAAAGAACGACAAAACACCGCCTCAGAGGGGGATGCAGATACCGGCAGCGAATACGACAGCGACCGCCAGACTGAGTCGCAGCCTAGCAGCACGACACGCAAGCCGCCATGCATTACTATCTTTAATACGACTAGTTGCGAAATAACTAACGCAATATGCAAGGTTGTCCATAACCGTGCACAATTCATCTTCACAAGAGGAGGTTGCAGAGTTACAGTGCAAGACCAGCGGGCTTTCACAAAAATACGTGAATTCCTCGACAGCCAAAAAATCGGATACGCATACGGCTCCTCTGCCGCTGCGAAATTGAAAGTCATCCTCCGATTTCTTCCGGAGGACCTCGACCCCTAGAAAGTAGCTGAATTTCTGACCCAGGAACATGGATTCACCATCCATAGTGCCAGCCGCTTAAAGGTCCCCGTTCGACGCTCCCAGCACGCCCCTGTTGAGGAACAGAGTACACCTGCTCCCAGCTCGTCCAGACGACCGTTACCATTGATACTGGTCGTCCTGCCCAAGGTACCGAAGTCCCACGAGATCTTCCAGCTCGACAGCCTAGGAGTATACACGATGAAGGTAGAAAAGTACCGTTCCAACCAGATTCTCCAATGCCATGCCTGCCAGAGGGTCGGGCATGGGCAACGACACTGCTATGCGACGCCCCGCTGCATAAATTTTCTGACTGCCCCCAGAAGGACAAACTTACCCTACCTCGATGTGCGAACTGCGAACAAGCCCACTACGCCAGCTACAGGGGTTGCCCCCTGTTCCAGAAAATTAAGAAAGAACGACGGGCCCCATCGGACCCCAAACGCCACATAGCACCAAGGCCTATCCGACCAGACGTCCCGGTGAAGACCACAGCTCGGGACTACCGTCCACGACTTCCTTCTAGATCGGCCAATCAGAAGCCAGAACCATGCAGGGGAGACCGACGTCCTCCGGCAGCGAGACGGACTACCAGCCAAGCAGAACCTTCGACTGTAGATCAAGCGTCCATCCTGAACTTACTCAATCAACTAGCGCAGCCCGACATTCTCTCTGGTCTAATCCAGCTACTCCAGGGACTGAAGACAATCCGAGAAGCACCGGATCGCTCGACTCGACGAAGGGAAATCAACCGGCTCGTCGATGCTTTGGTACCTTAGGGTACCAAGTGTTGTCTTGTGTTGTCTGAACTTAATGTTATCCATGTTCCCTGATCCTGTACACTCACAACGAGTCAGTCTTGCCACAGTTGCGGGAGGGCTCGCTGTGGGTGTGCCATTGATGATGTAAAAATGGTTCCCCCTTTCTTACGACTTCGCCAATTAGTACGGGGGGAAAGGGGAAACCAGAATGTTTCTTTCCAATGTAATTCTGATTGTAAATGAGATTCCAGCCAAATAAAATTGATGCTGGGGCGAAGCAAGCCCCTGTCAACGACTAAGAAATATCACACTTTCGCCACGGTACGACGAAGCTTTTAAACCTAAAAAGAACTCCTCGGTGTTGTGCATACATCTTGGTATGGTAGTTCGGGTCGCAAGCTAAGCTTATGTGATCATAGGTACGCCGATAGCCATGCATTGATGATATGCACAATACTGCAACCATTATTCGTTAAGAAATAAAGCTAGCCTAATTATTTTTTTGGACTAAAAGGCTAAAAAGCAAATATTGGCTCGGTTATTATTGCATATCTCTAGGTGTGGTAGTTCGGGGCGCAAGCTAGGTCTATGTGATCATAGGCATGCCGATAGCCACGCATTGAGTTTATGCGTTTTATTTGAGTCAATTCATCGACAAAGCGAAATCCTCGCCTTCGTCTCAAGTATATTCGCATCATAATTGTCATAAATAAAGGAAAAAAACTTTTTAGTTTATATACTGCTGAAATGTGGTTTTATTTCTCTGTGCTGTGAATATTGTCTTTGCCTAACACTATCCCTGTACCTGAGAAGATTCTCACCGAGTCTCATCGTTCACCGCTGAGTATTATTAAGTTATTATTAATAGATAAATAATACTTGAAATAATAAACCCAAAGAACGTGTCATACTCTTGCCCTGGTGTTCACACTTGCCCTGGTTTCCCATAGTTGACACCTTATGGAAACATTAAGTAACAAGGTTATGAAAGCACAAAATCACTTAAAATATGTGATAAATTATGCATCCATTTGCCATTACGTTCAATACTACTAAATTGCATCATGGGTAGTCGCGTGCTACTTGTGCCAAATACTGAGATTTTGACCTGATCTGCATTTTATCTTAAGCATTTCGTTAACAGATTAGCATATCCCTTAAGGTTTTGCTTCCATTTTTGTTCTGGTTCAAGAACGCCATTTCTTGCACTCCATAGTGAATTCTGTATATTAATACAGATATATTACCTTACTGGTATAGGAGTAGTATGGCAAGGGTGTCAACTACTTAATACAATGTTTCTGGTATTCTTTACTACACACAGAATCCAAAATGTCAATTAACACAAATAAAGTACATAGAACTTCTAACGATGCACTTTTGCTGCAATACAATCTTGAAACACGTCGACCAATTTCCCTCAAATGCAAAAACAGGCGAGCCCTCACAGGCATCTAGCTCCTACGGCACTACAATACCTTGAACATTACGCTGTAGTTTAACGTGTCGTATTCTTGGTATTTTGGTTTAATTCAACGAATATAATTTCATTAAATTCCATTGTGTCACAGACAACCAGTGCAAGAAAGATGATCCATTATTTAATCTACTTTGGATTTAGATTTCGAATTGCGTCATAATCTCTCACTGGTGACATCACGCTTATTACTCGATACACCAAATAGGATGGGCTAACCTGGATATACCAAACTTGGCGTGAACTACAAAAGAATAAAGGTGTCAATCTTCTGGCGACCTCCAGGTCAACAAGGCAACGGGTGACATCAGGGGAAAAGTATAAATACAGGCGAAGATGTTGAATACCATTCTTTCTCCTTCGGTCTTTATACGCTTATCTAAGCTTGTACGAGGAATAAACCTTTTGGTAAGATTAATAATTAGGTTTTCGTTATACATACTACAACCTCTGGAAGCTCATATATCAGCTTAAATGGCTTTCTTGTTCACTTCTATAGGAGCAAAGGGTAATTCGTTTCAGTGACGTAGACGTACATCACAACCCTTTGGGCTCGAGATGGCCAATTTTCCTGTAGTTTGCGAGGTCAAAACATTCCTATTCTGAACTACACATCACCAGGGCCCGGATTTTGATGATCTAAAAATATCTGAAAAATAATCGATAAAATGACCTAAAAAAATGACAAAACTTTTGTCTTTATTTCAGGTTATATGATAGTTCGGCACAGTTCTTACTTCTGTAACGTTAGAACTGAAGTTACAAAGTGTATGTGAAGTTTAGGTATAAAAATATTATTCAGAATTATTGCAGTAGGTAACAATCAGCATGCGAAGGTTCTCGAAAGTGAGGGAACGCTTGTTGGTGGACAACACAACACTCCTTCACGGATATACAAGGTGGCTCAAAAAGTCACTTAACACCCCCGGTACAAGGCCATTGTAGCGCGCAACATGGAAATGGTGATGACCTATCAGGCCAAGGGGGAACCACATTGACGCTACTCACGTGGTCGGCGGCCATCTTGATGTCCGCCATCTTGAATTCAACTTCAGAATTTTAAATAGGAAGGGGGTGATATGATATATCAAATCAGGCTAGAATTTCACGAGAAATGCAATGGTGAAGGATTTTTCGACGTATCTTTAACCAGTCAAAAGTTATGACTGAATTCTTGTACCAATTTGCTCCTTTTCGAGGTGTTAGAAAAATGCCTTAAAATTTGTTTAGCGCATCGGTAATGCATCGAGATCAAAGTGATTTCTAGGGAGAAAGGTTCGCATGCCATTGCACACGATTTTAATCGGATACATCCACGAAGAGCTGCACATTATGAATGGTTGTGGGGAACAATTTACAGTGTGACGCTTACATTGAATTAAAAGTCCTGCACAGTGACAAGGCTAATGTTTATGTTCATAAGGAAGTTCATAAACAGACCCTTGTCATCTGATAACTATCTTTGGACAGAAACTGCTTCACAACGTTCCCATAGTGTTCTGGTGTTCCTCCCTATTGAAAAAAAACCTCTGTAAAAAGTACCTTCTTCCACAAGCAAGGATGAAAAAACCTGCTTATTTAACAAATCCAAGTAGCTATAAGCATTTAAGGTTCCGTTGATGGAAAATTGACTAACCAATCGTGTTCCACACAGCACACCACACCATTAACTTACCAGCACTAACCATTCAGCTTTGATCTGTCGAAAATGTACTTTATTTTGCAGTAAACGTTGCGTGGATTTTTTCTTACTTGCGAGTTGTACTACCGTATATGCATATCGTAACCCACATGTTGCACTGTGAAGCTTCCTTCGGTCTATACCTTTGCATCGTACATCTTACAAAATAATACTTTGCCGTCCATAGGAAAAAACATCTTCGAATTCAGATACAATCTGTCTTAAAAGACACAATATAGGACGTAAAACACAAAAAATAACGTAAAACTTGAAAAAATTACCTAAAACTTAAAAAATAGAAAATAGGTTCTTATTCAGGATTTTAATACATAAGAGCAATGCATACTACACAAGGTAAAGAAGATGACGTAACCAAAATCCGGGCCCTACACATCACATGTTTATTTATAATATTGAATTTTATATTTCGTTCACCAACTTCAAGCAATTAGATCAATTTTTCTCAAAATTGGAGAAAAGGGTGAGAGATTTAGTGATGCCAGTAAATGTATAATATTTTTCAGTATTAGATAGTTTCATAATGAATGTTATGAATGCAGCCTTCTCATAGAAAAGTCCACACAACTAGATATGAAATCCTAGCGCCACCTATACTTTAGCATTACCAAACGAGCTCTCCAACAGTGGCAATGTTGGCCATAGAGAGAATTGCAATGGCATGACGGTTGAAATAGGATTTTGGAATTTATCCTACATTCGAATGGGTAGCGCGTTAACCGAAAAGATTCATGGTCTTCGAGGACCATTCGTTTTGTACCGAGTTCATTTCCCTCGCAATGGAATAACCACATGACGCTGTTGGACATTCTGTGGTATTCTCTTTAAAAAGTCAGACGTTAACTTTGCACTCGTTAAAACACAAAAAGCTACATTGTTGATGTATTATGTGAATGTAATGTACTTTATGTCGCTCTTGTGTGCCTCCAGGTAAATCGTAACGCGAAAGGTGAAAGTTCTGAGGACGAATCGCGATCGAACCCAGTCATTACGGCCCAATTTCATCCACACGATGAGTGATGAATGATGATTATCACTCATCAGGCCCGTACCCAAGGGGGGCCAAGGGGCCCCATGCCCCCCCCCCCCCCTCGCGCAATGGAATATTTTAATGCGAACCTATAAAAATCTACAAAAATAACACGAACGATTTTTAAGATTTTGCAAAAGTTTCTATTTCCGTCTTTCATAAATGAATGTGTTTTATCTGGAGAGAGGCAGACTCCAGAAGTCTGCAGTCTACTATATTTAGTAATTTTAGTTTTATAATCATTTATGCGAAGGTACCAAACGTCCCAGTTTGGTCGGGACAGTTCACCATTTTTACTCTCTGTTCTGACTTTCTTTTTGAACTTTATTTTTTTGTTAATTCACATTCAGACATGTTCTTCATTATAAGGATCATTCCATAGCTTTGGTGGTCACATTCAGGATACGAATTCACATGGTTGAAGGAGGATCTCCCACCTTTCCCCCAAAGATCTTGTTCTATTAAAATGTTCCCCCATCAAAATTTTCCGAGGGTAAGAGTTTGTGTTATAACAACAAAGATAAGCAATTAATTTTGACTTCAAACATTCTATACTAAGAATAATATCATAAACACATACAAAGAAGGAATAACAAAGAATGCTGTCAGCCTGTGTGTGAATGTTGCATACATCTCTTGTTCTCTCTCTCTCTCTCTCTCTCTCTCTCTCTTTAAGGATGGTAACAGCATGGAGTAAAACGTACTTCTACAGTCATGGATAAGACTTTAAAATTATATCAAATTGGACTAGTAAGAAATGGAGCTGTAGCTGCGAAGGTGGTTGTCATTGTCACTCTAGGCCCCTGGAACATAGAAATTAGACCTACGTGTTATTTCTCCTCCATTTCTCACCTCCTTTCGTTGGGAATAAAACATAGCACTAACATGTCAATTTAACACGCAACTAATATCAACTTAAAGTATCTCATTTTTTGTCCCTCCACCTAGTAATCTTTAATTTTCAATCAAGTTTGCAGATTTGAACAATAACACGCACTGCTTAAATGAAGATGATATGGGATGTAGCTATAACCGAACCGACTGTCCTTTCATTAGCCACATTACTTGAATGCTAAGTTTTCTTTTCGTCGGATTCAACGGGAAAGAGTAGGTACAGTCAACGGCAAAGATAATGGTGGGCAAATTGTTCACCGCTATTTGCATTACTTCTTTATTCTACATCCTGTGTTGTTTTAAGGAATGAAACTATGTTGGTTATCTGCTTATTGAAGTCATTATTTCAATTCATTGTCATCATATTGTGGAATTCAGACCGAATAAAAATGGTGGTGGACAATTTGCCTACTGTTTTTTTTGCCGTTGTATGTACATAAAATTTATTCAATGTCTAAGTATGCCAGTTACGTCTAGAGGGGAATATGCAAATTCGGTGCAGGGGGTTCGAAAATCTATTCTCGTCCTGGGCGCTGAAATCTCTAGCATCAACTCTGATAAGAAAATGAATCATTTCGAGAGACCATTATTAGATTTACACCATTATAGAAATATAACACAACAATAAAAGTATTACAATTTAATTATAATTATTAATAAGGAGCAATATTTAAATAAAATCTAACACTTATTAAAAACATTTCACTTATCTTTTAATTTCTTGACATTTTGAACCAGTTGTTAAAGGAATTAATTTGCTAGTTTATGTTGCAAATTAATTTGTTTATATATCTTTATAAATATATATATAAATAAATTGATTAATCAATGCTATTAATTAATAATTTCATAATTGTCATATGACAATAACATATAGTGTATATATAATCATCACCACGGTTTCGGGCTTGCCCCCCTCAAAAATATCCTGGGTACGGGTCTGTCACTCATCATCAGCTTAACCGAAAGTAGCAGAAAGAGCTACGTAAAATAACAAGAAAATGCGAACACTTAAAAGTAAGTAGCTGTACCTGTAATAGAGTTACTTTTACAATAGAAGTAACGATATTATAGTAACTTTTACAGTTGCTTTAGAACACTTCAATTGTTAACTTGAAAATTTCGTAGGAGGGAGAGTAGCAAGATTTGACAACTCTGTCTTCAATTATGTCTCTTCTCTGGATGCTAAGGTGGAAGGATTTTCATGGTATTGACTAAGACAAGGAAGTTAGGCTTCGTTGCATACTAAATTTAATATAACCACTCTTTACTTCAATACGTCATTTCTAATTACACGTGAAATTTGAGTTTCTTGGGTAGATTGTTAAATTCACTGGGAATGTGGTAGTCTAGCTAGAAAGAGTCATTGTTTAATGAGAGAAAGCGTTTAAGGTATGAACTGTACATATACAGAGAGTAAAATAGAATGAATGGCCATTAAAGTAAAGCTACTTATCGTTCCATCATTTTAACTATAACTCTGTTACTTTCACAGAGTAACTTTCTCAGTTACTTATTAAAATACAAACCCGTTCCTGTACTATAAACAATAGGTAAGAAGTGTTGAACGAATTCCTGTGTAAAACTATCGTCTTCGCAGTGTCTTCTGAAGTCTTTATTATTGCAGGTTGACGAGGCTCTGTCGCCTGGAAGTACATCTAGTGTAGCTGTAACTTTCGTGCCCGTAATGGCAGTCGCTTATAATAATCACATCTGAAAGTAGCTACAGTTTGATTCATGTAGTGACGGACAGATGGCGTTGGTGTGAAAGTATTGCGGATTTAACTGCGTTTACTTTTGCCTTCTCGTCACAATGCATATTGTCATGAAAACTATGGGATATAGTGACAAGTAAGCCGGAGAGATTCCATCAAATTGTTACCTCAGCATTGGATATCCCAATCTTTAATAAAATTCAACATTTCACGTTCCTACTGCAGCTGTGCGTAATTATAAGTGACTTCCACTATGAGCAATACAAGATTCTGGCGTATGAATGACCTCTTACGTTCTGTGAATTATTGTGTTTGTCATTCTTACTCGTTTTGTGTTGCAATTATATTAAACGAGGTAATATTGTATTATGAAATTGTAGTAACAAATGTAACTTGCGCATTGCTTAATAGCTGAAACCAAATAAACATTTCTTTAAAAAATTAAAAATTCCTGATAGGGTAATTTCAGATGAGATAACCACGTTCTGTATGTTCACGTATGTTCTGTATATGCACGTTCATATTAATTTTGACGCAACCCAACAAAATGACCCTATCTTACCCAGGATGCAAACATAGGCCTTGTAGTTACCACTACTCCACTGAAACCCGTTAAGCTTAAAAATACTCACATGCACATTCTTCCCCATGCGAATCACATTCTGAAGATTGTTGCATTACAGTATGCATTGCTAGATAGATTTTTACTTCACTTTTGTGAGTATGCATTATGAAGAAGACAGAAATGAAGATAAGTCTTGTGGAGAAGATAGAAATGAAAGCAATAAGTGTGAAGACGAGGAAAATGAAGGAAGTAAGTATTGTTTCGATTGGCTTTATTTTACTTAGCTTTTTGTGTCACTTTTGGCTAATTTGCGAAGATGGTTTGATTTTTGATTTGATTTAGTTTATTTTACTTCGCGTTTTGTGCCTCTTGGCTAATTTGCGAAGATAGGGATGAGTGATGAAATGATGAAATTGATGAATGGACACTCGATGTGCTAATCATTACGCCACCGGGCTGGCAAGTAAGTATTATTAAGGATATGGAAATGAAAGCAGATTGAAATGAAGGCAGTAAGTGTTGTGAAGAAGACTGAAATGAAGTCAGTACGTATTTTGATTAAGACGGAAATGAAGAATGTGAGGAAGTCTGAAATGAAAGCGGTAAGTATTGCGAAGAAAATGGAAATGAAGACAGTAATTATTGTGGAGACAGTAAGCATTGTGAAGAAGACAGTAACTATTGTGATGAAGACACAAATGAAGAGAAGTGTACATTGAAGAGAAAGTGATTTAGTCTTGCAAGGTCTTCTCTGCATGATGACGGCTTCTCTTCCCTGTTGAGATGAAATTACGGTGGCTAATTAAATTTTCGTCGGCGGAAAGCATTATGTTGAAACAAGGAGCGGATTGTTGCAGTCATAGAGGGCGTGGAGAGTCAACATCAAACGCAAGTCTTGTCAACATTCCTAATAGCAGAGCTGGAAAAAGGGGGTTTGTTATTACTACTAATGGATTTTAAATTTCGGAGAATAATGAAAAACTTTCTTATCATATTTTTCCTTTGGATCAATCTAACTTTGTCTAACAGAAGTAAAAAACATGAAAATTAATGTATATTTATTATTAAGCTGTGCCTTACAATATACCACAATCTCGACCATAGTTGAGGTGACGTGATCAGCACCACGCTCTGGTCGCCTTTAGTCCCCTCAGGTACCGAATGATTGAAATCTCTACTGGGAAAAATTGATTTCTAAAGGATCACATAATGAAAAAATGAGATATTCGCAGTGTGGCAAAAATATGAAAAATATGGCTAACCATATAACACAGCTTGGCTTGAAAGATATAACCAAACTCTGGACTTACAGTATAAATTGCGATCCGAACAACTGAGCAAAGAGCATCCACCGGGTATTGAGCCCCGGACCCCTCGATTTGAATCCCTGTCTGGGCATAAGCGTTTATTGTGAGTATACCGAACGGGATCGAAATATAGAGGAAGCGTTGGCTCATAGCCACTCGCTTATGCTGTATCTTCATTTGCTGATGTACTTAGATAAATGTAAACCTATACAACTCTTAAATGAATGGCATCTCACACATTTTAGGTTAAATGGCCTTAAGACTGCATCGGCAAGTTAGCTTTTAGAAAGAAAAGGATATTACCTGTCTCGTGTTCTATGAGCTGATCAATAACAGTCCCAAAGTTAACTTTCACACACACACTCCCATATGTCTCTTAACTTCTCTGTGCTTCTCACCCGGTACACCTATCTCCCTCTCCTTACCACCCTCCCCACAAACGTCCCCTTTTCAAGCTAAATAACGACTGTCTAGTCCAAGACCGAACTAGCATCCCTCAAAACCAGACTTCCCCTACTTCCATCTCTTCCCTCCATTTTACCTCTCCTGTAGCTGGAAATGCATTGTGCTGAAGTAAACGCATTGTTTCGTATGTCCTGTCTTCTACAAAGGTAAGTGTAACTCATGAATGAGAGGTACACTAAGATACCTTCATCGATTTCAACATACCATCACTCATTTTCATCGCAGCGATTACCAACAAGTGGTAGAAAAGCGGCTATAAATAACAAAAATCAAATCAACGCTGTCTTCAATTAGACTTCTCTTTCTTCCTTGGGTCCGTTGTATCCTATTTTTGTTTAGTTAATGTTGCTTTTATATCTTATGGTTAGATGAAAGAAATGAAACACCACGCACATGTAGAAGTCAGAGTGTAGAGAGGGACTCATACCTACAGCCTACTTCGGTAATCTGTGGAGCAAGGCCCCTCATAACGGTAGAGAAGGGAAGAAAGCGAGTGGGTGGAGCAAAGCAGTGCGCGCTGCTGCAAACGGGTGATAGTTGCAGCCAAGTTGTCCTCTCGAGTCACTTGCTTTCGTCCTCTTGGTCCAAACTTTCCCGGGACAGACTGTCGCTCGGCACTCGGCGTACCCTTTACGTATCCTTTCCACCAACCCTCCGTCGCGATTAACCTCGCAGTGTAAAGAAAAATCTGCATCGACACACGCCAGGAACGACAACTTGCAACCTGCTACAGTGCGCTATAGTCTACATTAACGTAGAAACAGCTTTAAGCAATCATCCACACGGACCAATTAATTAAGTGTGCACTCGTTAAAGCGTGAGACAGGCAGGGTAGATACCCACTGCCACCCTCAACCGCCGGTTTCCATCGCTTAATGAGTTTCAGAACGAATCGTCATGGGAAGCTTTGATCTGAATCATTATTGTAGTGACGTATTCTCTCTCTGGGTCTAGTGAAGTGTAAACGGAAAGTTGAGATATGGGAATTCGAGAAGTTTAAACTGGTGAGTAATTGGCCTACCTCGTCAAGCGTACGAGGGTAAACCCAAGGGTCCTTTTTTTAAATACTTTTTCCGTAGCGGTAGTGCGTTACATACGCAAGGTACCGTGAATATATACGCACTAAAAGCCAGCGTTCTGAGTACTCGCATTAGGCTAATGGCCTCCCCCCTTCTCTCCCCATTTAATGCAAAGAAGGCAGTTTTACAAGCCTCCGGGATGGTGGTCTAAACATCTTCACCGCTAATCGCAAATATCCTGAATGTTCTCTCTGCATGGGAAAGGAATACGTCTTTCAGGTAATCCTTGAAACGGAAAGCAACATCTTAATCTCTACCTTGTGAGAGAAATAATAGTAAAGGTTTTGCATTAATGGCTAAAAGCTTTCAGTGCTCGATTCATGATTTTAAGCAGGTTTGAATTTTATTTACTTCTTTGTCCTTATAATGTTTTATCTATATCGTCGCCATTGCCACCCGCACACACCTTTGTGTATAACATGGACTTAACAAACAGGAACAAATGTTCCTATACTTCTCGAGATGGTTTCTTCTTGAGTTCATCATAAGAACTACTCACCTTTTGTTCATAAATAATCACCTGTAAAAAAGGGCGCCGGTAGAGCGTACCTTCGCGTACCGCCAGGAAAAAAGACACTATGCGTATAGAGCGACCACAAGGAAAAAAAAACCTTGGACGAAAAGTCCCCGCGCAGCTTTCCCTTCTTCCGCTCAGCTCGGCCCATAAGGAAGCATGGTCCACTCTCCCCCTCCCCTCCTCGCGGGAATACGGTGCACAGGAGTCGCGGGTCTGTGCAGGTTGTTTTGCTTGTGGTTCCACTGTACATACTAGCATAAAAGCCTCCTGGTTGGCGTAGTGGTTACGTTGTCGTCTTGTAATGAATGAGTCCCGGCTTCGACGATACTCGGTAAAGCACTTATATGTCTTTTCTACTCTTACGGCGGCGGGTACTATACTTCGTCCCAGCTAACTGTGGAGCAGGCAAACGAAAACAAGTATCTGCGCAAGTAGTGACGCGAGACGGCTCCACCAATGAACACGTGAGAGGAACGGAATTGCGTGGAGGGGGGAAAGCGACTGAAGTTACCAGCCGTCCAATCAGTGTCTACTGCTTCGTTCTGGCCAATAGATTTCCCTCGCTTCTCTAACCCTATGGGCGCCCTTGCTCCACAGTTAGCTGGGACAGGGTATAGTTCTGGCAAAGGAAGTGGGAAGCGGGGACTACGCCGCAGACCAACCAAACAACAGCGGTGGTCCCGAGAGTTACGACGCGGCGGGAAGAAGTACTACGTGAACCTAGTTCTACTGACTGCTGCGTTTCTTATCCTGCTGGATTGGTCGCTTCCCCCTCCCCACTCCTCTTGCCAGCATTAGGATCGGCCGCTGTAACAGTAAAAAGATCTTTAGTGGTTTCAATGCATGAAGTTGATTTATGTGTATGTGTAGGGGGGAGTGGGCTAGCATAGGCTAATCGGTACAGGACCTACAGTTTACGTCGGATTAGAACCACTGTGCAATGTACCTCCACCATGTATCGAACCCGGATACCCCTTTTAAAAGACCACTACGTCATCGGGGAGGACCCTTCGTATTGTTTAAAGGGAAATATTACATGGCTTAAATGTAATAATATTAAGATAACACATGAAAAATGCAACAAAAAATATAAAGGAGATCGATGATATGGTATCAGTGAGTGAGATATGTATTTGATATATTTGTTCCGTGAATCATAAGAAATTATATCTCCATGTATGCCTGTACTATAACTGCAAATTTGGAACAGGGTTGACATATCCCAGATATCACGGCATACTAAGTATTTGTCTGTGATATATTTCATAATATACAGTGTCGGCCTTTGTAAGACTTTTACTAGTAGCGAGGTAACACAGAGTGTCTGCGTACAACACCGATGACTTTCACAGTCTATATGAGTCGTTAAGATGAACCAGAACCTCGCTTTGATGCTACGAAGCATCAAGTTCAACCATGCAGTATAGATTTACAGTTGCACACCGAGTCATATTTTCTATGTGTAGAGCGTGAAGACTTCTACAACCCTTTTTTCAATGGAAAAGCATAAATTAGGAAGTGCAACTAACTCATGGATGATGATGCATGCAATATTTAATGGAAATGAGTTCAACCCGGCGACTTGACTGCAAGATGTTGTCTCCGTAGCATATTATCGCTTTCAGTGAGTTATCCAACAGAAAAATACATTACAGTGGCAACCATGAATCTGTGATTTATTCATACATATCGGTTAGTGAATGATTTTTTTGAGTGCTCGTATCTTCGAAACGAAGACTTGCTAAGAAAACTTGTCCATCTTGATGTCGGTGTTCTATGGCAACCCCTGTATATTCATGGATAGAGTATTAGGGACAGCAGAGACGCATCTCTTCGTCGAAAACTTTTTTGTTCTTCTTATAGCAACGACTCCACTGCAGGCCGGCTGGAGACAAAGGGAGTCCTTATCTTGCCTCGAATGTTCAGAGATGAGGAGGCATGTGTTGCTGTTATTCAAGAGGCGGAAAGAGAGATTTCGAAAAATGAAGAATTCTTAAGGATGGAAGTCGAAGGATTTTAGAAGGCATCGTAGGAACTCAACGAATGTGAAAGACAAGAACGAAAGAAAGAGATGGAGTGCATTTCATATGAGAATATCGACAGAGAAGAGGGAGGGGGAGGTCGTTGAGATAAGAAGATGTAGGTCTCACTGATAAGAGAACACAAGAAGAAATGAAAAAGGGAGAGAGGGAGAAAATGAATTGGAAAAGAAAGAAAGGGAAAGAGCGAGAAATTATAAATAATAGGACAGAGAGAAAGATAAGGAAAGACGTAAAGAGAAATACAGAGAGAATGAGAAAAGTAAGGGAGAGAGAGAAAAGAGGGAGGGATAGAAAATAAGATAATAAGATGGGAGAGACTAAATGAGATGGGAAGTAGAAAAGTGAGAGGGAAAGAGATAAAGAGTAGGAAAGAGAGAGAAAAGACAGACGAATACAGAAGTAGAAAGATGGAAATAGAAAAACAGAGATGGGAAAATTAAAGAAGTGGAGATCCGTAGAGAGAAGAGGAATAGATAAATTGAAGAAAATGTGGAAATAGAGGAGAGGAGTGAGAACGCGGGATAGAGAAATTGAGCAATAGGACAAAGGAATATAGACAGATGGGAGGGATAGAGAATGAAAGGAGGTATCAACAGAAAGAGACATAAAGAGGGGGTAGAGAAGAAGAGATTAGGAAATAGATTGAGGGAGAGAGAAAAAGAGCGATAGAGAGATATAATGGGAGAAACTGTAAGATGAGGAGAGAGAGAGAAAGGCAAGAGACCGATATGATAAAGAGATGGAGGGAACACGAGAAACAGAAATTGCTTTGAGTTTCCTTTCATCCGTTTTTCTTACCAAGAAAGCAACAAAAGAGGAAAACTGGGAAAAGAAATTGTCTCCATTTGCTGGGGCGAACTTTCCTGAATGGTGTCTTCGCTGCCATTAGAACCGCTGAACGTAATTGAAAATTATTGCCGTCGAAATAAATTGCGCAAGAAAGGGAAAAGATGATGGGGACGATGTTTCTTCTACTCCTTCCCCCATTCTTGGCCTTTCTTTCCTTCCAGCTTGGCAACTGCGAAACTAAATTTCTGGGAGCGGTTCTCCGAGACGTTTCTGGAACTTGCGATCATTCATCCTCCTCCCCCCCAACCATTTCCGCAGAAATGAATATCCAAAATGAAACAATCCAAAGTAAATTGAAATCCAGTTTCTTCTATTAAGATAATGCGCCATGGAGCAGATGGTGATACGTCATGCAGCTAAAAAGTAATTCGAAACACACACAAAAAAGTTAATGTTGAACGGAAGAGACAGACTGAGAAAAAGTAAGCAATCTAAAACTTTGGAGTAAATAACGAAACTGGAACTAATACGAAAAAACTCTCTCTCTTCTCAAATGCATCATCATCATGATGCATTTGAGAAGATGGGCAACGCGAGCCATCTCATCTAATGCATAGGTTATGCTGTGTGATACGTTAGAAGAATTATCACCAAATAACATTACCTTACCCTACTTACAAGAAAGAGAACAAAAATATTGTCGTGCATTTCTTGGCAGGAAGAACCGCGGTGTGGATTTTTAGCGGGGACATAATTGTCACATGTGTGTGTATATGTTGAACGTTATTGAAATAGGCATTTCAGAACATACCCGGCAGCTTTGTTGCAATGTCATATGAGTGGGTAAAAATACTTTTTCTATATCACCTATGGGTCATTCAATGTCAAATCAACCAGAATTTTGTGAAAATGTCACCAACCATCTCCGATTTTGATTAAATTCGGTACACTCATAGAACTTTCCATACTGATTTCAAAAATGACATTTTATTTAGAGTGGTCAAGCGTTTTTTTAAAATCTCCTTATATGCCACATGCGGCTCCACTTTGAATATCAAGCATGAGATTATACATGATCGTATCTTCTCTCAGCTTTGCCGTATATCCTTTTAAGTTTTTTTTTGTTCGGAATAGTGTAACGTTTCAAATTAATGTATCAATAAACATGTTTTTATGTACATTTTTATGTACTTTTTTAGAAGAACAAATGACTAAATTATGCAGCAAATTTCACGCAATGCCCCTCCTTCAATTTCTCCCAAATTTTATATGTAGGTAGCTCAGAGTGTGTACTAATGCCTCATGAAAAAAATAGGATGGGCGGTTAAGCGACAAGCTGAAACAAAATGATTTGCATAAAATATTAAAAATTATTCTTTTTAAAAATGCCTATGTATTTAGCACACAGCCTGAAGTACAATGTGCAAAATTTCTATTCATTACGTGTGAAGGTAAGCATAGGTGTGATATGATCCTCCCGAACCATATCAGAGATTCGGTCATATTTAATATTATTTTTAATTATTTTACTTTTTATATTCACTATGAAAACGTTATGAAAGATGAGATATTTAATAGTTGAACTAATGACCTAATTCTGTCATTCGAGAAGTTTAGAATTTGTTATTTGCAAGCTTCTTGAAAGCAAAATCTTTCATTGTTGACAATTAGTCAAAAATATGTGTTCTCAGTTTTAGAATCAAACTATTATGAAAGCCATAAGAGCTAAATTTCAGTTGGATTTATTAGTAATATAAGCCTTATTGACATTGGGAAGAAGTTTTTAAGAATGTGACAACTTTATAGTAGAGAATATTATAGAAACTTTAAGGATCATAACTGTTGTTTTAGACATAGAAAAATGAACTTTATGGAACATACTGTTTAATCTTTAGAATACTGCCATTATACACAAATTAGTTCTGCATATCACAGCTGTAGCTATGTTTATCTTTTGTGTCACGGGAGGCGCTCTGCTTGACATGCGGGGGTATAAATACAGCTTCGGAACCTATTTCAGGGGAATTTTAATCATGGATTAACATCTTAAATACTCAGCTCCCTTTATGGGAGGGTTCAAGAACTCAGTCTTCGTTCCCAAATTAGCTTAGAGACATAGTTATTCTGTCGTATGGGTAAGTTCGCCCTGTGGACATGCTAACATGTCACCATACGAAAAAATAAGTTAACTTAAACTTTATTTTGAAGTTTTCTGAAATTTTAAATAAAATCTTCACAAAATAATGTTAAATTTCGACTCAGAACTTACTGTTATTCTGACGCATGGTTAGGTTCGCCCTGTGGACATGCTAACATGTCACCATGCGTGAGAATAAGTTAATTTACGATTTCTTTCAACTTTGTGATAATTCAGTTTGATTTCTTCGAAACATATACGTAATATATTTTCAATTTTTGCATAAAGCAACAGGACTTAATGTTATTCTGCCGTATGAGTAGGTTCGCCCTGTGAGCATGCTAACATGCCATCATACGGAAGAATAAGTTCAGATTATTTCGTCTCCATGATTATTATTTATTGATCAGGTTATTCATTATTGATATCTGGCATGGTTAGGTTTCGCCCTGTGAACATGCTAACATGTTGCCATACCCGATATCAAGTCGATGTCTCTAATATTTTACGAATTATAGCCGTTTGTATTTCTGCATATATATCTTGAAGCCAGACCATAATGTCCAATTTATATTAAGATCGGAGTCAATACTTAAAACCTTCGCCAGTCACATCAAAGTCATGCTTCATTATGTCAAGGAGCGTTCATAAAGTTCCAAGCAAGCGCCTGGTCGTCTTTATATAACTGATATGACAGCTTGATCCATATTATGTAAATAAACTGCAAAAGTCGCGTAGATTTAATTATAAGAAGGAAATCTGTTCCGTCCTTTATTTATGGAGATCTGTAACTAAGATGTAAATTTATAAAAGTATCTTGAAAATAAACCATCTTCAGGAAAATAATTGCCCATAAAGAAGCCTACTGAAGACGCAGACATTTCTTCGGAAACAGATGTTATTCATTTATAAAATCTCCCTTTTCCATAGCCTGTCAAATGATTTAGTACATAACAGTCGAAGCTTCATATCCCACGTATTTCTACTACTATACCCGTACCTGAGAGGGGTCAGAGTATCCCATTAGCCCACTGATTTTTAGCCGAGGTGAAGAAACAGATGACATAGGATATTGAAAGGTGATTGAAGAAATAGGAAGGTAAAGATGAGAATGGACGCTTTGTCTTCGTGATTTTTTTAAATGTAGTAGCTGCGATTGTATAGTTTTTCGAAGGCGATTTATGCTCGAGGACGCTGACGACAGAGGGTGGCCTAAAGGTTCGAGAGAGGAACCGATACGAAGCCTAGTTCAGTATGAGAGCAGCCTAAAGGGTCGCGATGGATGTTTCCGCTCACTTTCTTCGTCTCCTTCGAAGTTTAGAGCTGGCGATCGAGCGCAGGTCTCTCCCCAGCCATGCAGCTAAGCAATGATGATATCGAAAGGATGGTATTTGTTTTATTTTGATTTTGAGCGTTTTCCCTCATCAGTTATGTTTTTCTTTCCTTCCCAATTCTGCGTAACGCTATGCGTCGCTCTTCATAGTCATTCACCTGTTGATATGTGCTGATAGGAATATTGGCAGCCCTGAGAGAAGGACCCCAGGAATTGAAGGGAGAAAGTGGTGGTTCACGACGGCACGGCACCTTTCAGGTGTAACCTGGCGGGGGCAAAGAGAAGCATCCCCCCAAATTTTTGGATTATTTAAAATTTACATATTTTATAAATTTACAAGTACCTAAGTCAGTTTCAACTGTCATCAATTTTTAAAAGAATTGTGATCATCATTGTTAACATTCCAAAGTTGCGCAAATTTATCTGGGAGAACATTATTTTTGTGAATTTAATCCCAATCTCGAAGTTCTTTTTTTGCTACTCTTCACGGAGATATGTAATATGAATTAATACACATTTGTGCTGAATGAAGTTTTTCCAAATGGAGGTCTTTGCCAGATACCACAGAAAATCTCCTTGTGGTGGGGAGGGGGGGGTCGGTTGAATCAGTTAAGACTTGTATAGATTTGTACAGAATCAAATAACAAGTGCTGCAAGGATGTACCAATTCTGTAGAAATATTACTCTAGGTAAAATTTTCTTTTTCATCACCTACACTACAGTGAAATGACAACTCACAGTAAAACGTGTTAGCGATTTCAAAGTCTACAACAGGACCAGGAGCATTAAGTATGCACTATTTTGAACTTACAGGTCTTTACAGTGTTCGTTAAGTTACTTTTTAAAGTAAATGAGTTACAGTTTCTCATTTAAAAAGTAACTCAGTTACAGTTACTGGTACAGCTACTGTAAAATTAACTTAGAGTTAATGATAATTGATTTGTGTAATGCATTACACACAATCAATGATCATGAAGACTTGCGTGTGTTTTACTTATGTTTCTGGTACAAGATATGTCTTCATATATTTATATTATTACAGCAAATAAATGAAGGAACACAGAGTCAGCTTTGCTTGAACAATTTTAATTGAGAAATCATTTGTATGCTGACTACAGAATTTTGAATGTGTTGTCACTGATTCCACCTGCACCCATTCCAAGTGCAACAAGATCCACGCCTCGACAATGAATTAATTAAAAGTTTTGGGTGCGTCGCCACTTAAGGCCATCTTGCACCCTTCTATGTGTACGGGGAAATATCCCCTTATCTAAAATTCTGAAAAATTAAAATAAGGGATGTAAAAAGCCCCTTGGGAAAAATTGAAAGTGCAAAGTTGTAAAAAGACCTGCACAAAACCATCACAACACTTTAAAAAGTCAAAAAGCCTTCTCACAGACGGTGGAAGAGACCAGCTCTTCGCAAAAATCTAAAAATGTTGGATAAAACCCTGTTGTCATCACCCAACAGGGATGACAAACAGCTGGGAAGATTAAAAATCTGTCTGAGGAAAGCAAATTCAGTACATTCAATAAGAATATGCTGAACGCAATGACTCGACAACCACATTCCAAATAATGAACACAGCAGTCCACCCAAAACACTGAAGTTTCCACATACAAGTAACGGTTTGCTCCTCAAGTGCCAGGAGGTTCACAAAATACACTTAACTTGTAAATGTTAATTAACCTGTATACGAGGTGGGGTGGCAAGCGCTTCCCTTTTCCCCCGCCAGGTTTTGCCTACTTGTAACTAGTTACTTTGAACCACTGGTTGTTTAACAGTCAGTGCAAGAATAGTAAGTACTGATGAAATATGTTTTGTATAACTGTATGGTTTAACAGTTGTGAAGAAGTAGCTTTACGAATTCCAACTATAAAATGTTATGTAGTTGCATGTGCGAGAGACTCAAACTTGTTCATAGGATTGGTTCAGACGTCCACTTGAAAAGTGAGATGCAGCAATTAAATTCATGCATCCACTTGGTCCATCATCTTGTTAATACTGGCCAGTGTCCAGTGGACATTAGCAAGAACAACTCAAATGCAAGGACATGTATACTTAGTAATAAATCAAATAGTTTAGTGTGTTCGAAATGGTTATAACGTTTTTCCAAAATATGAAAGACACAATTTATAGTACAGGAAATTTTGG
Source organism: Lepisma saccharinum (assembly GCF_977018435.1). Taxonomy (NCBI): domain Eukaryota; kingdom Metazoa; phylum Arthropoda; class Insecta; order Zygentoma; family Lepismatidae; genus Lepisma; species Lepisma saccharinum. Next base: position 115,797,680 of record NC_139231.1, read on the forward strand.
CAATGCATATAGTACAATAGAGTAAATATTATTAGGCACTACCGTAACTTGTGAACTGTCTTTGGGGTGAGAAAATCAAAACGTATTCTATCCCATACGAATAGTGTATAGGATTATTTGCTGAATATTTTTGCAAAATCATAATTATTACTCTTTATTAGTTTGCTCCCCAAGTGCCAAGAGATTCACAAAATATAGGGCCTAACACTTTCTTGAACACGGCCGAAGGTGAGAGTGATGTGATCAGCAGCACGCTCCTGGCCACCTTTACCTCCGAGAGTTTCCTCTAGATACCCACTTTATACGAGATTGAGTGGGCGCCGGAGCCACTTCAACAGATGGAAAACATCCCGGTTCTCCTCCGCCGGGGATCGAATCCGGATCTTTCGCATGGTAGTCAGACGACAGAAAATGAAGTAACGGCACAAAAAAATGAAAGGAACGGGACAAAAAAAATCAAGTAACTGTACAAAAACAGAAAGTGAGGGCAATGGGGACAAAATTCAAATAATAAGCAACTAGTTTCAAAAATAAGGTAAAAGTGCTTGACTGTATTTTAAAGGGAATGAAACAAACAAGTTTATTTCCATGCATCAATGAGTCAACGAGCACCAAACAACTCCGTTGGCTTTGCGGGCCTCAATTCTAGGACGGGAATGAAAAGCAAGAAGTGAATGATGCAGGGAACAATTCAACAAATATCAAGCAGCTGGAGCATCTCTTGTGGGCTTTGGAGAAGAGGGAGAATGCCAGAACATAAAGAAAGCAATGTGAGAAATTCCGTAAAGAAATGAAACAGGACGATTTGGCTCCTCGTCAAAGCCTGTTGTGTCAAAGCGGTCGATTTTGGGGTCCCCAGAGGGTGACGCCACAACGTACCACAAACGAACGTTTTGTCTTCGATTGAATTGTAGTCGGGCTGGCAAGAGAGGGAGAGAGAGAGAGGGGTAGGGAAGAGAAACAAAGAGCTAGATAAGAACACATAGAAAGAGAGGACACCGTGGCGGAGTGGTTATCACATCGCGCTACGACGTCAAAGGCCCCGGGTTCGAATCCCGGCTTGAATGTCTTTGTGAGAGTCCCTTCATGAATTTCATCACACCATCTCTCATTCTCATCTTCACGATTAGTCAAAAGTGGCAGAAAAGCGAACTACAATAAATCAAATGAATCAAAGAAAGAGGGGAAGACACACACACACGCATATACACACAAAGAAAACGTACACGGGGAGAGAAGGCAATGAGAAAGATATGGGAGAGCGTGAGAAGGAGAGAAAAAAGAAATAGAAGCAAAGATAAAATTCACTGAACAGGTAGATGAAGGGGGAAACATAAACAGTGAGATGTAGAGAAAAAAAGAGAGAGAGAGAAAGAACGAAAGAAAACACAAACACAGAGAGAGGAGGAGAGAAATAAACACATAAACAAAGAGAGAAAGGTAGAAAAACAGAGACGGTGTTATATACACAGAGAGAGAGGACGACAGAGAACACACAGAAAGAGATATGAAAGGGAGGGAAACTGCGAAATAGTGAGATATACAGAGAAAGAAGGGGGAAGTAAAACGAGAAACAGCGACACACACACACTCACACTTACGCACACACACACACCCACAAACACACAAGGAGAGCGAAATGATTATTTGACGATTCAGACGACATCAACGATTCATTGAAAGGTTTTTATATCAATTGTTCAATGGTTTTCCCAGTAGAAAATGAAAGCAAATTGAACACAATCCTCAACATGAATCGAACCCGGCCTCCTTTGATCAAGAGATTCAGATGTCAATGAGGCTTGCAACACACCAATGGACATGCAGAGAGTTACAACTGGAACACTAGATGGAGCGTTGTTGCAACGATAATCTGCCACACAGATTAAACTGCCTCTGTGCGTCTATGCACATTCAGTGTAATCAGTTAACGTGCATTATCAAATTGTGTAAATTGAATTCATGTAACGCCAATCAATTAAATGCTTCTCTCTCCACCCAACAGTGAATGTAGTTTACTGCTTCTAATAGCTGTTCTTATTACAAGATCAATCCCCCGACTCAACCTGTGCTACGTACATGAAATTTAGGTTCAATATTTATCTTAAGTACAGCCTGTGCATAACATCTTACTGTAAAACTACAGTACCTTCTGTAAAGATGCTAAGTTTAAAACCATTTTGACATGAGGTTATATAGTCTACAGTAAAATGTTGACTAAAGAAATTACGGTCTGATACCGTTAATTTCCGCTGCCATACAACTACCGTAAAAATGACCATTACATAGTCAATCTTTAAGTAACGTCATTTTAATGATGAACTTCGTAAATAATATACATATAATCGTGTTCTCAACTGCAATACACTGTGCAACCTTGATAAATCGAACCTCAACATCTCGAATTCCTTAATAAGCCGCACTTTTTGTAATACCCTTGAATTGTCCATAACACTCAATACTACAAGTACCTCAACAACTCGAATAAAACCTTGATAAGACGAATGAATTTTTGTACAGTTTATGGGATGCCGTTCGAGCTCAATAACTCGAAGGTAGACTATGAAAAACCTCTATGAGTCCAAGTTAAATTCTAATCACCTCTATAACTCGAAATTTTAGTTAATAAGTCGAAGTGTAGGTTGCGTACGAACAATATCAGGTGATCAACAATCGTGTCGTGACTTGAACTTCCCCACCCTGCCGTGTATGTAACCATCATTGTTAATGTGCTTAGTGTGGGTTGTAGAAGTGTTGATACATATGTAACGTACATAAAAGTTGCAGGTTATGATGTCGGCGAAACTTTAGACCTCTATAACTCGAAGTCTGCGATTTTGGCCCTCAATAGCTCCAACCTTGGTGAGTCGAAATCCTTGATACCTCGATTTTTTTCTCCCCTCAAGTTCAAGTTATCAAGCTTCCACTGTATAATCATTTCCTGTCCTTATGCATGATAAAATATTATATTTTAAACAAAAGCAGCGTTTTTGTAAATTAACAGGTAGACCGTTAAATATTAACGGTAAAATGTAGCTTTTACGGTAACTTCTAGCAGGATACGAGGGCGAAGCAACTGGAAACTTTAATTTTTGATCGCATTTTTGCAGATATCACACGTAATATTGCGCTTCTTTATATCATTTTTTCTAGGTAGTCTGTTTGTTGATCTACGCATATGTTCAAGTTACGATTATCAGTATAGAAAAGGACAGCCTGCTTACCGTTAATGCTACACTACTTTTATGTCTTCTCTAGATTAAGGTAAATGTAAAGTACCTTACACCATAGAAAGTTACTTTTTGAGTAGCGATTGCTGTAACTAAAGCCCCTATCACACGGAATTGAATTTATAGTTGGAATGCCCTAGTTGGCGATAAACTGACTTTCTAGGTAGAAATCATGGCCGCCTGGCTGACTGCTTGTCTGGTTTTGAGGAATAGGACATGTTCTAAAGCCTGAATCACACGGAACTGGAAAACCAGTAGGAATGCTCCAGTTGACGCTGAACTGGCTACCCATTTGCTAGTTTTCGCCTCACACGGCACTTGTTACACCGTACTTGTCGATAGTCTTTCGTTCCCATAATGGCGGCCGCGCGAGATGTAAACAACGTATCACTTCACACTTTTAAAATACGATAACTATTCAACCGAGAGGAATATTGCTTCGTATTAAATGGTTTTCGGTAGAGAAGAATGGCGCTGACAAAATACATACTTTACAACGTTTACTGTAGACGTATGGAAGAATATTTTAGCTTTTTCAATTGTAAACATGCCTTTCGTGCTGTATGCACTCGGAAACCACAGACAAAAAACGCTACTTTGTAAACTCACAGATTATCTTCACATGGGCAAACTTTGCTCTGATTGGCTGTTCCACAGAATCTAGTCGAAGAAAGTTAGTAGCAATTAGAACATGTCCTATTCCTCAAAACCAGTCAAGCAGTCAGCCAGGCGGCCATGATTTCTACCTAGAAAGTCAGTTCATCGCCAACTAGGGCATTCCAACTAGAAATCCAGTTCCGTGGGATAGGGGCTTAAGTTAAATTTCAAAAGTAGTAACTGTAATGGAGTTATATTTTAAAAAGAGTAACCATTACCAAGTTATATCAGCCGGTACCTGTGGCTAAATTGTTATCACAGCGTGCTACGACGCAAGGGATCCCTGGTTCGAATTCTGGCCTGTGCATGGATTTTGTTTGTGAGTGCCCCTTCATCGAGTTGCCAAATGTGGCAGAACAGCGACGCTAAATAGCAAAAATTAAAAAAACTAAGGAACATTTAAAAAGGGCAACTGCACCGAGTTACACTGCAAAAACAGTAACTGCGTTGCATTTCAAAAATATTAAGTTATGTTTGGGGGGATGTAACTGTAATTGAGTTACGTTTTGAGGGACAGTAACTTAATTACTTTAAAATGCTTTCCAAATACTGAATTCAACCACCAGAACTTTAATAAAACATTAAAATGCTGACGAAGGCAAAATTTATTGTGAATCTTCGTCTGAAGAAGACCCTGTTAGATGCTGGAAATGTTACGTCTTTAGTGTATAATTTTTTCTACAATACATTTTCCTTGGTCAGCTTGTTAATGTTTTATTAACATGGAAACAAGGCTCAACAGTGTTACCACAGAACTGTAAGAAGAAAAAAGGTCATACACGACTAAAGATTTTCAACGAACTGCTTAGTTTGAAATCAAATACCATCCCTATTAGGATTATTACGGTTCAAACGCATTTAACCAATCGGAAAGGACGATACAAGCACGTGTTATGCTCTTAATTTAACTCCGAGATTCAAGACAAAGTCCCTCCCACCCCCGTTTGAAACGCTGCATGCGCCGGACGTAATGGTATCATTAGTGACAGCAATTCGACCGCCACTGATTATATCCCGCGGGGCCGCGTGTCAGATTTCATTGCGAGTTTTATTGACGTTGCAATTCCGGTTGTAGGTAAATATGTATTTCTAAAGAGCCAGGTCATCAAAATGTTATGAATTCTTCGTGTTTGTGTCTTCATAAATGTCATTAAATTGTCATTCATCTTCATCGCTCAGACAAAGTAAAGAGGAAGAAGAGTGAGCGAAATAAAGTGAAAATTCCGTGAAGCTTTTTCTTTGGGTAAACACGTGGTTAGCGACAATTCGTATAATTTGCGATACTATTTCACACAATCCAGCACAAAAACCATTTGCGTTCTAATTATTTTCTTGCTGTGCATTATTTCCCTGCCAACTGTCTCTGTTAATAGTGATGATGAAAGTATCTGGGGGTCAGGCCAACAGTTTCCAAGTAATTTAAGAAAGCTTTCACTTTGCCGCCATTTTCCAAGATGGCGCACTTTCCCAAAACGATGGTTAATTTGGTTTATTTTCCTTCGCTCTTCTGCCACTTTTGACTACTCGCGAAGATGTAGATGAGCGAAGATATGATGAGACAGTATAGGTGTTTCCGAGTGGGCAGATTGTGTGGCTCACACAGAGAAAATACAAAAAGATGACTTCCAGCGTGAAATAGTCAGAGACGATGTCATCGAGAAGGTCATTATAAATTTGCAAGACACGGATTCCGAAGAATTTGAATCAAGTTACGAGGTTGACAGCAGTACGGAATGAGCGTTATGTAAGTAAATAGCATTTTAATTTTTCTTTTCAGTTCATGTTATGCATGCCAGACAGTTGTTTTGTTATTGCGAGTGCCACAAGACCGGCGGCGTATTTCACATGTGCACATTGAAATAGAGATTGGGGGCGTGGTTTGTGCATGAATGCTCCCTATTGGCTAGCAGACTGTCTCAACGATAATCTATTATATGATAGGAAACTGGCATTTTTTTCATTGACTAGGACGAACACTTTTTGTAAACCACAGACTACTATACCCCAGCACATGCATAACCATCTGGTCGGGGAAGACAACGTACTCGAATAGTAATCAATACTCGGAAAGTGAATGGACTTTCTTATTGGAAATATTAAAGGAAATAATTTTTAAAATGTTGCGTTTGATGAAAATTCTTATACAATTACTAAATATATTGGGTCATTTTCCGGTTTTCGTTAGATGCAAGCAAGAAACATTTTGAACTCTTACTTAAAAAATCTACCAAACCCTTGTTTAGCGCCAAAACCTTAATTTTGACTGTATAAGCGTGCGCCTATTTGTTTTAAAAAGAGTTGTTGCAAACCAGATATAACAATACAAAATGAAAATAAAGGAGTTTCGATAAAGAAATATAGATAGCAGCACAAGGTGAAAGAATGTAAATAAATCGTTGGAGGAGATTGATTTAGTGAAAGTGAAGCTGTAATAGGAACATGTAGAAAAGATGAAAGCAATGTATTGTGACGTTCACAAGTCAATTATTTGCACGATTACAACTAAAACGCGAAGGTGAAGATACAACTTCTATAGGTCTATATATTAATGAAATAACTGAGCAATATGCAGTTCACTATTACCTATATTTCCATTTTTGTCAGACACACTACTACATACTGACTATTGATTCTCGTTGCTATAGCAACGTTAGAATTATAAATATCTCGTTTATACAGCGTAGAGTGCAATGAATAACATAAAACATAATTAACGTTGTACAAAGTAATAATTATACATTTTTTAAACGTTAATATAAAGTGATTTTTATAATACGAAATTAATAATTTCAATAAACATATAATTATATTGTGCGGATTCACAGCACCGTCAGAACATTCCCCTCCTCCGGGAAAATGAAAACTACGAAACAACGAGGAGGAGTTTTCATTTATAAATCAGTCAGATGTGTATCAACATAACTACAACAAAGTTACAAATGGACAATATTATCTGACATTCGACAACAACGTGCACATAAACAGATATGTGCCTAACAGGTAATAACAAATCAGAACATAATACAACATTCAATTGTACAAAATAATAAACAGAATGGTTTCATTTTTTTCAAGTATCTACTCTCATAAATTTAATTCTCAGACAAGAGTTGATTCCTCTTTTCTTCCGAACAGTTAAACACTCGAAGATTTGAAAAGTTCACCTTGTCATAATATTGCTGGTTCATTGTGTAAAGAATTGCATTATTGTCCTTAATTTCCTTGACAAGGAATGGCCCAATATACAAGTTGAACAATTTATGAATCTGGCTGTTAATTTTGGAACTAACTTGCCTATTTTTTTATCATAACCAAATCTCCTGTTTGAAGTTTGATCGAGTTCAATGCATTCTTAATCGTCCTACTTCTTCTAGATTGTCTAGTCCTGATTTCTGCTAAAAACAATTTGCGTTTCCATGGCAAAGATTTAATTTGTTCTGGCCAGCTGATTTCTTCAAATATTGAGTCCTTCATATCTTCATGTAAGAAAAGTTCACTAGGACATAGTCCGGTAACTGAAGAGCATGAATGATTTAATAACTGAATAATAGAATTTATTCTTGGATACCAACTGGTGTGATTATCATTGCAGAATAATCGCAGTAATCTAACAATCTCCTTATTGTACCTCTCAATAGGATTAGATTTCGGATTGTATGTAGTGGTAGTAATATGCTTAATTTTTCTTGAATCCATGTAGGCTTTCCACTCATTTGATGTAAATTGGCTTCCACAATCTGATAATAATACATTACTTACAGGGTAATGTTTAAAATATTGTTCTTCAAAACGATTGATAATTTCCCTGGCAGTCGCTTTTCTTAACGGATAAATCATAACAAACTTTGACTTAACGTCTACAATTGTGAGGAGATATTCATATGTACGTGATCTTGGTAATTTTCCGATTAAATCAATAGAGAGGAAATCGTGAGGTTGGTGAGAAACGACGTGATATTCATCTCTCCGCAACGGCCGACCTACAATCTTTATTCGTGCACATTCTAAGCAATCTTTCAGGTAATTTCTAATTGATTTTCTCATGTACGGCCAAAAATATGCCCTTCTACAAGCTGCTAAAACCTTCTGATAACCAAAATGTCCATTTAAAACATGCATTTTGTGCAATATCAAAAGTATAAGCTCACGTGGCACTACAAGTTTACAAATTTCATCTGAATTTGGTTTATAAAAAATAATTTTGTTGTGAAGAAGATACTTTGAAAAGTTTTTATCAGTTGTACTATCTTCCAGGTGAGAAATTACATTATTGCATTTTTCATCTGCTCGTTGAGCTTTTAACCAAATAGAAGAAGTATCATCTTGTGAATCTTCCACAATTACTTGATTGATATATAATTTATCATCAAGTGCAGAATAAGTAGTACAAGGCGGAAATCTGCTCAACGTATCAGTAATATTATTCGAAACTCCTGGGACATGATATAACGTGAAATCAAAACACTGCAGTTTGAGAGCCCATCTCGTAAGACGAGAATTAAGTGATTGTGCAGTTTTAAGCCAAGACAACGACTTATGATCTGAATATAAGTTGAAATCAGTTCCTTTAAGATATATAGCAAATTTCTCCAGAGCAAATAATATAGCTAAACATTCCAATTCGTGTGTACTATATGTAATCTCTGCTCCTCTAAGAGCACGACTGCCATATTGTATGACACGAATTTCATCATTATCAACTTGCCAAAGTACACAACCCAATCCTTTCTGGCTTGCATCAACAGAAACACAAAACCTCAACTCAAAGTCGGGTTGACTCAATGCTGGTGCTGAAATTAGAGCATTTTTTAATAACAAGAAAGCTTCTTGACACTGAGGTGTCCAATAAAATGCACATTCTTGCGTAAAAGATGATATAATGGACTAGCGATATCTGAAAATCCTTGTATAAAACGACTCCTCCAATTTGCCAGTCCTAAAAATTTGCGAAGTGACTTTTTGTTTTGAGGAACAGGAAACTGTAGAATAGCTGAGTCTTTATCATGATCGACCTTAATCTCAGAACCAGACACCACATGACCCAAAAACTTAATTTCCGTTTGGAAAAATTTGCATTTGGCAAATTTTATGGACATGTTCGTCTTCTGCAATGTCTGTAGAACATAATCAAGATGTTCAAAATGTTTCTCTATTGTTGGGCTAAATATTAAAATGTCATCCACATATATCATCAGAAATGAATGAGTCTCTGGTCCAAACACCTTATTCATTCTTTCAACAAAAACAGAAACAGCTGATTTTATACCAAATGGCAAGTAACAAAACACGTGCTGTCGTCCTCGATACGAAAAAGCTGTGTACTTATATGAGTCCGGCGTAAGTGGTATTTGAAAATATCCACAGGAGAGATCAATCGAAGAAAAATATCTTGCACCCTTAAAATGTTGAAGTAGCTCGTTTATCGGTTCAACATGGGTAAGTGGTGAAATTACATGTTGGTTTAGGCGACGAAAATCCACCACCGGACGCCACTCACCATTAGATTTTGGGACGATATGTACTGGGTTCAAATAAGGTGAAGACATCTCTTTAATTATTCCCCAGGCTTTCCATTTTTCTAGTTCCTTTTCTAACGCTGCTCTTTTGGCGAACGGTACTGGATATATAGGTGCCTTAATTGGTTCCTTTGTGTCTAGTTCAATTTGATAAGGTTCTACGAATTCAGATCGGGGTCGATCAGAAAACAAACTATGATATTCTATTATTAGATTCTCAAGCTGAGACTGCTGCTCCGTGTTGAGTGCTTCACACGACCGCACCTTCGTTGTGATCTGATCTAGAGAAACGACAAGTAAATTTTCTACTTCTTTGACTATAGTAACTTCCTGCATCTGGCAGGAATCCCTATCAGTTGTGCTTTTGCTAGAATTTAATGGCTGAACCAATTCGGAACCAGTAGACGCCATCAAACTAATTTCGTTTCTTCTAAAATCGAGTACAGCTTTGTATTGCCTTAAAAATGGTATTCCGAGAATTAATTCAGCATGCAGTTGCTTCAATACAAACATCTCCAAAGAAAAAACTTCCGAGTTAATTGAAATACTTATAATCTTCCGACCAGCAACACGAAACTTCTGATGCCCTGCAAACGGCAATAACTTAAGTTGATCCACTGTATCCAGTTTGGCACTCGGAATAATTGATTTTATACTGCACCATAATTCATAACTGACTAAATTACACTGGCTTCCACTGTCGATGACACACTGTATGGTAATACCGCAAACTGTTCCTGTGATCAGAGGTTGATCAGTAATAGGAGTAGGTATACCAGTATCATTTAAAATCCAAGTAGGTTCATCTTCGTACCAATCTAATTGAAAAAATATTGAAAGTGGATAACAATGATCAACTTCAGATAAAACGGAATTACTTAATACAGCATACTGACAAGTTGTGCCTATATTATCACTACGATATGATTTAGCCGGACCCTCCATTATGTTAGTGCGAGCAAACTGGTCCACGTTCACCCGCGACGTTCGTTTAATGTTGCTTCAGGGACAGAAGAAATGAACTGTTTACAAGAAGTTTCTCTTGGATCGAAAGATGGAGCATTTTCATTTAATGGAGTATTCGCCACTGCAGTTGCATTGCAACTGTTTCCCGTTGACAACTGAGAAGACGAATATCCGCAATTGGCACATACACTGCATGGTTGGAATGAGTGGAAATTATTGTTAGAGAACTGAGAGTTAGGACGCAGTGTAAATTGCTGTTGTTCTTGCTCGTTTCTGGCATTAAAACTGTTGCTCATAAATCTACCATTATTGTTGAAGTATCATGAGCTTTGTGGACTTCTATTTTGCCGGAAATTTTGAGTTCCTGCACCATTACGTCTGTAACGATTATATGGTCCGTTAGTTAGGTTAGGTTTCCCAAAATTATTATTTCTATTAAATATCATCGTCTTTTGGCTGGAGTTTGATTCTTGGTTTTCAGCAACAAACGGAACATCTGTACGTGGAATCTTAATTCTTTTATTTTCATCGCTAGAAGAAACAAAATGAACACTATCATTAGGTCTTACGTTACGTCTTGAACCTTGATTTCCATTAGGTTCATCATCGTTCACAAACGATGAACTTTTAGCAACACTTTGAACTCTCAGTTTTGCCCTTGCACTATTATTGTCTGTAAAACTTTTCGAATTATTTCCATCATGTCGGAAATTTTTTTCACGTACATTATCATGAACATTAAAACTCTTGTTTGATCTTGAATTCACTAAATCCAACCTCTTTAGTAACGCAATTACATCATCCATTTTAACTAATCTAGCAGCTAATATTGTTTGTGCAATAGATGTGGGCAACTGATTGATTAAAATATCAATAACTTCTGCATCATTCGGACGATCAACTAAATTATAATATGCTGAATGCGTACGAATAGCAAAAACTTCCATACTACTCGTCGATTTAGGATCATATTTACGACTTCTAAGTTCAGATAATTGAGCCTGAGTTAACGAATAAGACGTGTAGTGATTCAGAAATTCGTCAACAAACTGTTTGTACGATGTAAACGAATCGACATGAGTATTATACCAACCTTCTGCAGGTCCTTGAAAACAATTAGTAATACATTCAAGCCTTTGCATGTCAGGAACTTGCAGTAAGTCTAAGTAGGACGTTAAAGTTTTAATAAACTTACGTGGGCTTCATTTTTCAGGATCTCCAGAATATTTAGGAAGAACAGTAAGTTCATTCAATCTTACCAACCGTCGAGGTTCTTGAGTAAGCGAACGCATGCAATTGTCAGGATAATCACATCGATGATTCTGCGGATTTGCTGACCTTTGGTTTACTTGCCTCTTTCTTTCCTGACCAGAACCATCAGAATATAAAGAACGGGTTGATTGACATAACTTGTTAGTATTACTAGTTTTCACTCGATTATTTCTAGAACGTTTGTGTCTTTGTGAAGCAATGCGATTGTGTTCATCATCAGAAACATCACACGCTGAAGAATCAGATGATTTCGGAGAGGTTAGGTTCCGTGCAGGAATACCAGGTTGACAGTTACTATTCACATGAGAACTGTAAACTTGTACAGGATTACTTGATTCAACATTAGTCGAAATATTAGATGTTAACTTAGTAATATTTTCCTCACATGCTTCCACGCGCTTAGTTATTTCATCCTTGCGCACAACGGCTTCAAGTCTTTGAACTTGCCGAGACAATCCTGAAACATTGTTCTGGCATTCTGTAATCTGATCATTCAAGCCAGCAAGTTTATCAGAATTCTCTGTACAAGTAGTGTTTACTTCCTCGATTTTCTCTGTTAGTCCTTGCACTTCTCTTTCCATTTCCTGATGTAATGAACGTGTTGCTAATTTGCAGGACTCTGCAACTTCAGCTAATTCCTTTCGTAACGATGTACTCAATTCGTGGAAGTCAAGCTTGAGTAGTTGCTGTAAATTTTGAATTTCCTGTTGAGATTCCCTGATTTTTGTAAACTCAAGCTGTTGAGACTCTTGAGTTTGTCTCATTTTTGTAAACTCAAGCTGTTGAGACTCTTGAGTTTGCCTCATTTTTGTAAACTCAAGCTGTTGAGACTCTTGAGTTTGCCTCATTTTTGTAAACTCAAGCTGTTGAGACTCTTGAGTTTGCCTCATTTTTGTAAACTCAAGCTCTTGAGTTTGCCTCATAGAATCTTGAGTTTCCCTAATTTTTGTAAATTCCATCTGTTGTGACTCGCTGATTTTTCTTAACTCTGCCAGCAGATCAAACATTTGAAAAGGAACATTACTTTGCCTCGTTGACGTCTCTGCCAACACAGAAGGACGAATGTCAATTTCTTGAACATTTTCTTGACTTCTTTTCCATTGCACAAAAGCTTCAATACTGAACGGATCATAAGATGGATCACAATCTCTACAGAAATAATTTTCATTTAACTGGTATAATTCCCAATGCTTATCGGACAAACCCAAACATTGTAAATGATACCAATGGCCACAATTTTCACAAGCTACCAACCTTTCCTTATCGGGATCTTTGCAGCACTTCACCATATTCATGGCACCATTCTTATTTTGTGATTCATCAGGTTCATCACCACAATTGATAGATCTAGCTGTAAGACTAGTTTTGGATCTCAGATTATAAGGATTACTTGACGTGTACAAGTAGTGCTATTGGGGGGTTTCAAAGTAGTACTTAGTAGGTATGGTCTTTTTTTACCAATTGAATATCACTTTTTGACATATTTTGACAATTTTTTGTCGATGTTTTAGCGTTTAGCGATGTTTTAGTACAAATTTTCACTATACTCATTTTTCCCCCACTCGTACTTGGTAGGTATATCATGATGTTACGTGATACAACTTAACCTATCCTTTTTTTACGATTATTTAATTTTTTTACGATCCTAAGTGATATAACTTAACCTATCATTTTTTTTTATTTAGGTACTGTTTGAACGTTATTATTTGAGGATCATATTTTGTAGGTATTTTTTTTTATCAATCGAATATAAGTTTTTGACATATTTTTGACAATTTTTTGTCGATGTTATAGCGTTTAGCGATGTTTTAGTACAAATTTTCACTGCACTTATTTTTTTCCCCATTTGTACTTGGTAGGTATATCACGATGTTACGTGATATAACTTAACCTATCTTTTTTTTTACGATTTTTTTAATTTTCTCACGATCCTAAGTGATATAACTTAACCTATCATTTTTTTTTATTTACGCACCGAACTAACCTACAAGGGGGACTCCGTTTGTTTTAATATTTCAGTATTATAAGGTTTTCACAAATTTTATATAACCTAAAATGTGTTGGATGTTGATTTTTAGTATGTGGCAATTTTTTATGAATTTTAAAACTGTTCCGTCACCCTCTCGTTCTTCACGTCGTGGACGAAGGACTTCTCTGCAATCAGGATGACGCTGCATAGAGTATCGGCAGGCAGCGCGTCGTGGAACTCGCAAACACCCACTCTACAAAAATTCTACTATATGATCTTTCACTGGCTAAGCTAACCTACAAATAGGAATTGGCAGCACTGACTTATAAACCCACTGGGTCTTCTTGGCATGTTTTTTCATGATGTGTTGCCAGGCTATTGCGCATCTTGGCGTATACAATGTATATATTTTGAGAGGGGGGTTATAGCTTTTTATGCTGTACGAATACTAAAAACTTGACAGTGACAACCAACAGAGTAAATAAACCTACATGCAGAAACTAACAACACTAGTTTCTGACAGTGAATTTGAAATAAAATATTAAACAAAATACATGAGTAAGCACTGTGATTACAAATAATACCAGTGTTATTACACATTCATTCTTATTTCTCGAAGTTGAATGGAAGCACGTGTTTTTTACGCTCTCGTAATACTGACCTTGCCCCAGTGATTTTAAATTGCTTCCATCCGGTTTTTTTTTTTCCGTGTTATTCCGCGCGCACGCAACATTCGCTTTCAATAGTTTAATGAAACACAGAAGGAGTGTTAGTTTAGCAGGTTTTGAGTTTACAATTTATTAAATTAAACAATAATTTATGTAAGAATATACTTGTACTTACCGAACACAAAATAATAAAAGCACATGTGAATCTTTGCGTGTGTTCATGTTATATGACGACTGAGTAAAAAAATAATGTTGACTCCCCGAAAGATAAAAGTTCCTGGTTCGACATCAGATGCATGCAAATTTTATGTTTTGCTCTCCAAAATCTTGATTTGTGCTATTTGTCATACAGCAGAGGAGAAGAGGGGAGAGGGGAGGGGAGGAGGTACTATTAGCGCCATCTATTAGCAAACAATAGAAATAAAAAAGTAGGGTCAAACTTTTTCAACACCCAAAAATTTTAAACGTCCTCGTTTAGTAATACGATCAGCAGAAGACGTTTGAAAGAGTACTCTTAGTCGAGAAAGCTAATTGCTAGGGCCCATATATTGCTAAAATGTTCTTTGATTTGCATATTTCTCATACCGCCATATGTTGTTCTAGTTGACTTCTTCCAAAAAAATGCTAATTAGCGAGAGTTAATTAAGCAAGGCAACTAAAAGAAGCAAATAGGACAATATGTGGCGGCGTGGAAATATGTAAAAATTCGACTCGATTCGAATTAAAATTGGAGGATATTTTGCATTTTTTCCCTATAATGTACAAAATATTTACCGTACATAATCTTTTCTATTTACAACAGTATAAAATAAGAGAAATGTGTGACAATATCCATATTAATTAGGAAGGTGTGTTGTATGCTAGGTTAGCTAATTGCGTCTTCTACAGCTTCACTGTATAGAGGAAAAATGGAAAAAGAGAGCTCTACAAAAACTAACGCTCTTGACAATATTGTACGCCCCGTGAAAATTATATATAAATAAGGCATAATCGTATTATCTACTTTCATGTCAGATTTTCCCGACCTGTGAGCTGTAGTGTTTAGGCGACAAGCGGCCCGCTCTAATATGATACCGTTGACAATATTGTACGCCCCGTGAAAATTATATATAAATAAGGCATAATCGTATTATCTACTTTCATGTCAGATTTTCCCGACCTGTGAGCTGTAGTGTTTAGGCGACAAGCGGCCCGCTTAAATATGATACCGTTGACAATATTGAACGCCCGTGAAAATTATATATAAATAAGGCATAATCGTATTATCTGCTTTCATGTCAGATTTTCCCGACCTGTGAGCTGTAGTGTTTAGGAGACAAGCGGCCCGCTTAAATATGATACCGTTGACAATATTGTACGCCCCGTGAAAATTATATATAAATAAGGCATAATCGTATTATCTGCTTTCATGTCAGATTTTCCCGACCTGTGAGCTGTAGTGTTTAGGCGACAAGCGGCCCGCTTAAATATGATACCGTTGACAATATTGAACGCCCGTGAAAATTATATATAAATAAGGCATAATCGTATTATCTGCTTTCATGTCAGATTTTCCCGACCTGTGAGCTGTAGTGTTTAAGCGACAAGCGACGTGCTCTAATATGATACCGTTGACAATATTGAACGCCCGTGAAAATTATATATAAATAAGGCATAATCGTATTATCTACTTTCATGTCAGATTTTCCCGACCTGTGAGCTGTAGTGTTTAGGCGACAAGCGACGTGCTCTAATATGATACCGTTGACAATATTGAACGCCCGTGAAAATTATATATAAATAAGGCATAATCGTATTATCTGCTTTCATGTCAGATTTTCCCGACCTGTGAGCTGTAGTGTTTAGGCGACAAGCGGCCCGCTTAAATATGATACCGTTGACAATATTGTACGCCCCGTGAAAATTATATATAAATAAGGCATAATCGTATTATCTGCTTTCATGTCAGATTTTCCCGACCTGTGAGCTGTAGTGTTTAGGCGACAAGCGGCCCGCTTAAATATGATACCGTTGACAATATTGTACGCCCCGTGAAAATTATATATAAATAAGGCATAATCGTATTATCTACTTTCATGTCAGATTTTCCCGACCTGTGAGCTGTAGTGTTTAGGCGACAAGCGGCCCGCTTAAATATGATACCGTTGACAATATTGTACGCCCCGTGAAAATTATATATAAATAAGGCATAATCGTATTATCTGCTTTCATGTCAGATTTTCCCGACCTGTGAGCTGTAGTGTTTAGGAGACAAGCGGCCCGCTTAAATATGATACCGTTGACAATATTGTACGCCCCGTGAAAATTATATATAAATAAGGCATAATCGTATTATCTGCTTTCATGTCAGATTTTCCCGACCTGTGAGCTGTAGTGTTTAGGCGACAAGCGGCCCGCTTAAATATGATACCGTTGACAATATTGAACGCCCGTGAAAATTATATATAAATAAGGCATAATCGTATTATCTGCTTTCATGTCAGATTTTCCCGACCTGTGAGCTGTAGTGTTTAGGCGACAAGCGGCCCGCTCAAATATGATACCGTTGACAATATTGTACGCCCCGTGAAAATTATATATAAATAAGGCATAATCGTATTATCTGCTTTCATGTCAGATTTTCCCGACCTGTGAGCTGTAGTGTTTAGGCGACAAGCGGCCCGCTTAAATATGATACCGTTGACAATATTGAACGCCCGTGAAAATTATATATAAATAAGGCATAATCGTATTATCTGCTTTCATGTCAGATTTTCCCGACCTGTGAGCTGTAGTGTTTAAGCGACAAGCGACGTGCTCTAATATGATACCGTTGACAATATTGAACGCCCGTGAAAATTATATATAAATAAGGCATAAGCGTATTATCTACTTTCATGTCAGATTTTCCCGACCTGTGAGCTGTAGTGTTTAGGCGACAAGCGACGTGCTCTAATATGATACCGTTGACAATATTGAACGCCCGAGAAAATTATATATAAAATAACATACCTGAAAATTATATTCACAGTAGATTCATTTTTTGAGTTTTGTAATTACCCCAAGAAATTCTATATAAAATAACATACCTGAAAATTGTATTTACAGTAGATTGAATTCTTGAGTTTTTGTATTCGCACACAAGAAATTCTATATAAATAACATACCTGAAATTCTATTTACAGTAGATTGAATTTTTGAGTTTTGTAATCACTCCAAGAAATTCTATATAAAATAACATACCTGAAAATTGTGTCGCTATATACTAGACTTTTTGATTTCTGTGATTTTGGAGAAAGCAATGGCATCCACCACCAGTTTCAATCGTAAAAATGATAAAACTGAATGTGTTACTTGTGGGAAGCTAATCTCAAGGAACAATTTATCAGTACACAGGGCAAGATGTAGCGAAACAGGTTCGAGAATTAATCGTTCGTTACCTTCTAAGCCCTGTGCTCGATGCGAAAAAATGATCAGCATTACAAATTTAAGTAAACATCTCAAAATTTGCAAACCATCGACCGAACAAGAAACATCGAAAAGGAAAATCGATAATTCAGAAACGGAAGCTTCCACTTCCAAGCAAATTAAATTATCCGATGAACCCAAACCAATTAGATCTGCATTCAACGACCAACTCCAGGATTTTTCAATTAAGTCAGAAGCAGGCCGTGACATCCTTAGTTTCTTGGACGAAACGAAAACATCCGTGATAAATATTCTAAAAAATAAATTGGAAAACAACTCTATAAAAGTATACGTTGTTCTGTTTTCCGAATACAAGAAAGTTGATGGCACAACGAGTATTTTTTATCATCGTACAAAAAACCAGGCTCTTTATTTGGCGGACGTCGAAAATTTGGACGAATTTTATTCTGATTTTTCCAACGAGCTGGTTAACAAACATGACGATTTCGAGGCTAAAGGGTCGGGATGGTCTCTGTGTGGAAGTCCTCACACGTTAACCGTTTACGTGAACCGATTCTCGCCTCTTCGCGCTTCCAGCTACGTTCCTCTTCCACCAAACATTCAACACAAGAGGGCTGTGTTAAATATACAGAACAGCGATAAAAAGTGTTTTCTCTGGTGTGTGTTGGCTGCACTGCATCCTGTTCATTGGTCAAATAATCCAGAACAGGTTTCTCATTACAAACAATACGAGACCGACTTTCAAAGTGTAATGTCTGACATTGAATACCCGGTGACATTGTCGGATATAACAAAGTTCGAAAATCGTACAGGAAAACGCATCGCTATTAATGTGTATTCCTTCACGTCAGATAAATATCTCGTGCACCCTATCAGGATAAGCGATATCGATGATGACGATGCTCGTGTAATAAATCTCCTTCTAATTTCAAACGAGGATGTTCATCACTATACGCTAATTCGTTCACTATCACGTTTGGTCAGAAGTCAATCAACCAAGCATAAAAATTGCATCGAAGTTTGCCCGAGATGCCTAACCACGTTCGACGATCGTGACCGACGTGATCATCAAAATCTTCATAGTCGTCAAATTGCTCTGGAGAAACTTGCCGAACATAAAATTTACTGCGGTGACAACAGACCAACTTGCATGTTGATGCCGAAATCAAAAGAGGTCGAAGAATTTAGGATGCATAAGGCATTGTTCGAACATCCTGCAATCATCATTGCTGATTTTGAGTCTTTTCTCAAACCGTTGTCGTACTGCGAACCAGACCCCGAACTTTCATCCACAACACCGTATCAGTTGCACGAAGCCTCGAGTTTCGGATATGTTGTCGTGCGACAGGATAGGATAGATGAACCGTATGTTTACCGAGGACCAGACGTAATCAAACATTTTTTTGAAAAGATGGTTGAAGAGGTTGAGACCATTGGCAGCCTCTTACGCGAATCGAAACCAATGCTTCCATTATCCAGCGATGAACTTCAATCTCACAATAACATTGAAACGTGTCCGGTGTGCGATCAACGTTTCACCGACGAGAACCGGAAAGTATTTCACCACAATCACTTCACCGGAAACTACATCGGTGGAATCTGTAACACGTGTAATCTAAAAATCCAAAAACCTACGTTTGTCCCCATATACCTTCATAATGGCAGCGGTTACGACTTCCATATCTTAATTCGGAATCTTGGATATGATAGACAAAAGATAAATATTCTAGCAGAGAATGAAGAAAGGTACATCAGTATCAGCAAGCGAGTATTGATTCCGGGAACAAACGAAACTGTGGAGATGAGATTTTTAGATTCTTACAGATTTTTATCTGCGAGCTTGGACGCTCTTGCAAGCAAACTTTCGGCTGAACAATTTAGAATAACGAGAGCTAATTTTCCCACCGTAGACATAGAAATGATTAGACGTAAAGGGATTTATCCTTACGAATATGTTAGCGATAATTCTAAATTTAACGACGACACTCTTCCACCTCAAAAAGAATTTTACAGTCGACTCAGAGAGAAAGGAATCACGGATGATGAATACGAACACGCGCAACGGATGTGGGACAAATTAGGATGTAGGACACTCGGCGATTATCACGATGCCTACTTGAAACTGGACGTGACAATACTCGCGGATGTTTTTCAAGCATTCAGGAAAACGTCGGCGAATATTTACAAATTAGATCCTGCATATTTTTATGGTCTCTCGGGCTTAGCGTGGTCTGCCATGTTATTACAGACAAAAATAAAACTCGAATTGATACCGGACGTGGACATGTTATATTTTATCGAGAGGGGGATACGAGGTGGAATGGTGCAATGCGTACAGAGACATGCAAAAGCAAATAACGTTCACATGACAGAAGAATACGATCCTAACGAACAATCGAAATACATATTTTATGTGGATGCAAATAATTTATACGGACATGCTATGATACAAAAACTTCCTTACGGCGGGTTCGAATGGGTGGATACCACTTCCATTAACATTAATAATTTCAACGACTGTGAATTTGGCTTGTTTATAGAGGCAGACCTCGTATTCCCCGACCATCTACACGATTACTTCAAAGATCTACCTCCTGCACCCGAACTAAAATGTTCGCCTGATTCAAATCAACGTAAGCTTCTGTTAACATTGGATAGGAAAGAGAGATACGTTCTCCATTACAAAAATCTTCAATTCTTAATTGAGAAGGGAGTTCAAGTAATAAATGTGAGAAGAATAATGAAATTCAAACATTCCGAGTGGTTAAAACCTTACATTGAAAAAAATACGTATCATAGAACACGCGCCACGTCAGATTTAGATAAAGATTTTTTTAAACTCATGAATAATGCTGTTTACGGAAAAACAATGGAGAATGTCAGGAAGCACGTGGACGTGAGATTAGTTCCCGATTCAAATAAATGTAGAAAATTGATAGCATCGCCGACATTCAAATCACGAAATATATATGATGAAAACCTGGCCCTGTTTGTGATGGATAAAAAAATAATCAAGTTCAACAAACCAATCTACGTGGGGGCGACGGTTTTGGATTTATCTAAACTGCATATGTTTGAATTTCATTATAATGTCATGAAACCCTTCTATAACGAAAATATAACACTTTTGTACACGGACACGGACAGTTTTATTTATTCCGTACAGACATCTGACCTCTACAACAATTTGAAACAACCGAAAATGATTGATCATTTCGACACATCTTCCTTCCCTCAACCAAACAGATTTGATCTCCCTTCTCGCAATAAAAAAGTGCTTGGTAAAATGAAGGATGAATGCAACGGAGAAATCATTCTGGAGTTCGCCGGCTTACGTTCCAAAATGTATGTGGTGAAAACAGAAACCAGCATCACCAAAAAAGCCAAAGGTGTTGGTAAAAATACCGTGAAAAACAAGCTTGTGTTCGAGGATTACATCAATTGCCTCTATTCACAGTCGAGGATTCTACGTTTGGAGACAAGGATACAAAGCGTAGACCACGTGCTTACCACAAACAAAGTTAAGAAAATTGCGCTGGATCCGCATGACGATAAAAGATGTATTTTGTCTTGCGGAATCCACACGTTGCCTTGGGGGCACTGTCGTTTAGAAATTAGTAAAAATTGTAGGCAATGCAATTGAAAAAAAAAAATAAACTTTAGCTGTCTCACATACACGATAAATAACTAGCAAAGGACAATGAATCTTTTTGGTTTCCGAAAGCAAACAATGGAGGCTGTACACCGCACGACGACAGATCATGAATTTCTACCTTCCGTGTTACCTAAACTCAACGGTCTGTTGATCATTCACCTCAACAGCATTTGGACGAAATTGGATGACGATGTGGGCAAGATGTTTTACGTCTTCAATAACAATTTACATTTCTACGAAATTCCGATCGACGGGAAACTTCAAATCACCGTGAATCCGGAAAACGCAGGCGAAATCAAAATTTCTACCGGCAAGAACATTTTTCGAATCAAGCACGACAAGATGCTTTCTAACATTACGTACGATGTGTCTGCAGGAGATTATCTTTACGTGGAACTCCTCGGAGACTACGACAAACTTATTCCTCTCTTCGTAGAATTACGAATCGTCTATCCTATTATAAATAACCATTAACAAAATGCCTAACGACATTTTCGGCAACACCAAGCGTGTAGACCACGCAGAAGAGATTCTCATGTTGGACATTCGAGTTAAGAAGTTGAGGACCGATTTGATCGCTTTGCAGGAGACCTTAAACAAAAGTTTAGAGTCGGAAATCGCTACGCTCCAAACGCAATGTCTCGACCCCATTCTGAAAATCGATTCCGAACTGAAAACGCTCATAAAAAATTATGTCGACGTACCTTCTTACGACAACGTTCAAAATATACAGTTGAGCGTGGATTCGCTTCAAAATGATTTGGCCAAATTACAGCAATTTCAATCGAAAAATGAAGATTTGGAAAAATTGAAACTCGAAATCGAAGAACGAACTTCCGCAATAGAAAAGAATTTCTCTGAACTTCAAACCGTCGTGAACGATATTGATGTAGAACGCTTGCATGTCGTCGTTTCCAAATTACAAGAAGAATTCACCAGCACGTTGGAAGAAATTAAATCCAAGTTGCAGACTTTGGAAGATACAATGACGAACCTACCATCGTCGGACGAACTGCAGGTCATCGGTAAAAGCGTCGCGAACATAAAAATTCAATTGGAGGCCTATCGAGATTTCGAACACATTCAAACCACCATCGCTACGCTTCAGGCGTCCTTGGAATTGATCAACGAAGAAATTAAAAATATTCACGCTGAAGCGAGAGCGTTGACGAGCATTCAAGACACGTTGAGCGCGGTTCAGCAGAAGATCGAATATTTAGAAAATTTGAACGTCGAAACGAATCTCGCTCATTTTCATCACGTACTCGACAACATACAGGGTGACTTGGAATCGTTACGGACGAGCGTGCCTTCGAGCGAAGATTTGGAAAAATTGAAAACGGCGGTGACGGCACTATCCGATTCGAGCGACATCAAAAGTTCATTGAGCGATCTCGAGAGTAAAGTGGCCAATCTCCCCACCTCCAAAGAATTGCACGCTTTGAAAAGAAACATATCTCGAATGCTGAAACGACTAGAAACGGAAACGGCGAACGTGGAACAGATTCGAGACGAAATTAGTTCGCTGGTGTCGACGCTGCCCACTTCGCAGAGCGTCGCCGACCTTCACATGCAGTTTACAGAGATGCGAAGCATCGTGAACGATCTTACCGAGAAGAGCTCGAAATTGAATCAAGTCGAGAACCTTCAGAACATCGTCGTCAACATCAGAGATCAAGTTGGAGTGCTGGAATCCACGCAGGAATCGACGCTGGCTTCTTTCGGTGCCAAGTTGCAAGAACTCAACGAAAACTACAAGCAGTTGAACGTGGAAGTGAAAATCAAACCGTCGTTTTCTGCCGTAACGGATACCATAGTCGAGCATTTGCTGCCCATCGAAAATAAACTCGGACAAGTTCACAGTAATCTGCTCGGCGTCGACACTAAATTCGCTAAACTGCATTCTCTGCAAGCCATCGAAATCAACAGCGTACCCAATCAACAAAGAATCTCCACGTTCGTCGAAGGTAACAAACTGTACATGTTACATCCTTATCATCCGTACTACAAGTTTCTCCTCGATGGCACGATTCAGATAAACGAATTTTCGTACTGGTCTCACGGTAGAAAAGCTAGCGTTCCCACCATGACTTTGATATCGAATCGTGGTGTCCAGAAAGCAGGAAACATTCCTCTGGCACGTTGGAACGAAACGCGCAACATATATGAAATACACGAAGACGAAGATCTCACCGTTTTCGACGTGAGTGCCGGCGATAAGCTGATCATTCAAAACACGAGCGAAGTGCCACCCTCTTTGAATCCCATCACGCTTGTGCTTCTCTTGAAACGTAATCTCTAAGAAAATGTCTAGGCAAGCCATCGTCGAAGAATTGCATAAACCTGCGCGCCGTAACTACGAACGTTTGGCTGTGGTAACCAAGGGCATCGACGACCTCTGGCAAAGCGACCTCGTGGAGATGAGTAGCGGCAATTTGAAAAACGTACATAAATTGAACAAGGGCAACAAGTACCTCCTCACCGTCATAGACACATTTTCGAAATTCGCATGGGCTCTACCTTTGAAGGCGAAAACGGGAACGTGCGTCACGGAAGCATTCAAATTAATTTTTCGCGAAAGCGGCGGCAGACGACCACGGTTTCTGCAAACGGACAACGGTAAAGAATTTTACAACGCCGTATTCCAAAAGTTTATTCAAAAACACAAGATTCGACATTATTCGACTTTCAGTCACGTCAAAGCCAGCATCGTGGAAAGATTCAATCGAACCTTGAAAACACACATGTGGAAACGATTCACGCTTCGGGGAAATTACAAATGGGTCGACATCCTGCCGGAACTCGTCGACACCTATAATGAAACGGTACACAGAACGATAGGCATGAAGCCAGCCGACGTTACCAAGTCCGACGAGCAGCGTTTAATTTCTACCGTTTACTGTCCAAAGTACACACCCACGACAAAAAAAGCTAAATACAAAATTGGAGACCAGGTGAGGATCAGCAAATTCAAACGCACCTTCGAGAAGGGCTTCACAAAAAATTGGAGCACGGAACTCTTTACGGTGGTTCGAGTTCTACCTGGAAACCGACACACGTATATAATAAAAGATAGTAGCGGCGAGATTTTGAAAGGAAGATTTTACGAAGAGGAACTCTCTAAAACAAAACACCCCGACACGTACCTCATCGAGAAAGTATTGCGTAGGAAAGGTGACAAACTTTTGGTCAAATGGCTGGGACTTCCGGAAAAGAGTTGGATCGACGCGAACGAAGTGATCTTGTGAGTACGTGGAACGTGGTGAAGCGTCTACCGGATCCGGAAAGTCAAACGAAGAAAAAGAACGGCGAGTTGCTTCCCGACAGCATCCGCTGTCTGATCGTAGGTCCTTCGGGGTGTGGGAAAACGACACTGCTCGTGGACAATTTTCTCCTCGCACCGAATTGGTTAGATTGGAAGAACAGGCACCTGTACGTGTTCTCGAAAAGTTTGGAGCAATCCAAATACCAGCAACTGATGAAACTGTACGATGGTCTGGACATTGCAACGTTTGCCTCGGAAATAAAACCACTCGACGATTGTCGTGAAAATTCAGTCGTTGTGTTCGACGACGCCATCCTGGAAAATCAAAATGAAATTCGCAACTTTTTCACGCAAGGTCGTCACAAAGGAATGGATTGTTTTTACCTAGCTCAAACGTTTTCCAAAATTCCAAAACAGTTAGTGCGCGACAACGCCAATTTCATATGTTTGTTTCGTCAAGATCACACCAACCTCAAGCATGCGTACGATGACTACGTAGGCGGAGACATGAACTACAATCAATTTTCGGAAGGCTGCTGCTCTACTTGCTGGAACGGTGACGATTTCGGATTCGCGACGATCGACATGACGAGGAAACCCAACGACGGAAAATACAGAAACAAAATCAACGACTTTCTAAACGTTGCAACGTTGTGAGAAACGACGTATATAAATAACGTCATGACGAAACGAAAAATCGAAGACGAAAATCTCAAGCTTCGCGATTACCTCGCGAAACGCTTTAAAGGTTGGAAATCCGAGAATCGCGGATTCTACGAAGAGAAGAAACGTCAGGATCAACCCGTGATCGATGCCATCAGCGGTCTAGGTAAAGAAATTAAAAGTGTCACGGAACAAAATAAAAATTTGATTAATGAACTCGTACCGCTCGCAGCTAAAAGTTACGCCGTACCCACGCCTATTTCGAGCATTCCTTCGACGCCGTTCGAACTGAAGGATGCACCGGCACGACGTCGAGCCATAGGTAGCACGTCGTCGTCTTCGGATAAAATCGAGTTGGGACCTTTGGCACGAGACTACCTGAGCACGGGGAAATTCGACAAGGATGAAGTGTTCGGATTGTATCCCAGCATGGAAACCAGCGAAGGCGGCGGTGTGGTGTGGAAGATTGGGAAATCGAAGGTGACCTTCGAAGGCAACGACATTAAAGTCAATTTAGGCGACAAGGATAGTTGGAACAGGTATCCGGGTACGGTGGGACTGTGGGAACTCGTCGCCAAAAAGCAGCCGAAAGATTACACCGACGAAGATTACCAAAGTTACAAGGAAATTCTGATCATGACGGATGCCTTGTACCAGAACAACGACGCCTCGCAGAATAGGGTGAAATCGAGCAGCGGCGAGAAGTACAGGAATCTCATCAAACCGATTTGGAACCAGGTCAAAACAGGCAGCGGCGTCAAACGCTACAACACGTTACCCAAAGAATTCGTTTGGGTGGACGACGTTAGGAAACTCGTGGACCGATTGTTGGTGATAGCCGGCGAAGAGAATGCAGGCAACCGTAATTTCTACAATGAGAAGGTTGGCATCGTGGACATGATCAGCACGAAACTTTCCAACTTCATCGTGAACGACGACAAGGGCATAGGTTACCTGATCAAAATCATCAACACGCTGCCTCCGAAATTTTGGAACGTGGCCGAAGGAAAGGGACTCGTGAACGACATCATCAACAAGTTACCTTTCGAGATGCATTTACCTGGCTACCAGTACTGCGGGCCGGGTACCAAACTCGAGAAAAGATTGGAGAGAGGAGACAAGGGTGTGAATCCGTTGGACGCGGCATGCAAAGATCACGACATCGCCTACAACACCACGCAGACGGATCTGGACGCACGTCACGAAGCAGACAGAAAGTTAGAGCACGCAGCTTTCGAAAGGTTCGTGAGCAGAGACGCATCGCTGGGTGAACGGGTCGCCGCACTGGGTACCACCATCGCCATGAACACGAAACAAAAATTGGGGTGGGGTATATAAATAACATACCGTAAAAAAAACTTGATATATAAATAACACACATCGTAAAAAAATAATTTTTGGTATATATAAATAACACACATAGTGAAAAAAAGCAATTAAATTTCTCTCTAACACTCTGACAACTAAAAAAATGAGCGATCTCCAAGCATTAAAACAAATGCTAAATTTGTCAGTCGAGTATGTAAAAATTCAGGAATTGGAAGTCGACAAACCTTACACGATAACTTCCGGTTCAATCGTTTCTACCCAGTATGGTCCCAAGGTACGCCTGTTGCTCAACGCACAATACAGTCTATTTTTACCAGATCGATACGCTAACATGTTATCCGACGAGAAGCTATCTATTTTAATCGAGAACAAAACTCGAATCGTATACAAGGGGACAAAGGAACTTCTTGGCAAGAAAACGAAGCACGTAATAGAATTTGTGTAACGACTGCGAGGCCTTGAAAATATATAAATAACATACCGTAAAAAACTACACAAAAAAAATCTCAGAATATATATATAAATAACATACCGTGAAAATAACACATAGAGCATCAACATGAAGCCCAAGGGTGTCGTGTACCAGATACCATACTCCAATCTTAAAAATCTAGGTGCCCTCGATGGGTTACTCACCAAGAAACAACGTGAGAAGAAACGTTCTTGCTTGTCGAAAGGACATGGAATGAAATTGCTGCTCAGCACACCTCAATTGAAAAGATTGCAGCGTTCGCGGAAACAGCAAAAAATCGGAGGTTTCATATTCAGCATCCCGGCCATCCTGGCAGCATTGGGGGCCGTTGGAAGTTTGGCCGGCGGAAGTGCCGCCATCGCGAAAACCGTCATCGACTCGAAGAAGAACAAGGCAGAATTGGAAGAACAGAAACGTCACAACCTGGCCATGGAGAAGAAGGGGAAGGGCGTGATGAAGAAGTTTAAAAAAAAGAAACAGAAGCACTCACCAACCGAGACATTGAATCTCTGATCGAACCGTTTCAAATCAAACACTTCAGAGGAGTTTTCATGTCCGACTCGTTACCTTCAAGCGTTAAAAAAAAAGAATGCGGAGTAGTCAACTTGGACGGTCAAGAAAATCCAGGCACGCATTGGATATGTTACCACAAAAATGATGATAAAGCATTCGTTTTCGATTCTTTCGGAGGTGTTCCACCTACAAATTTAATTCATTATCTGAAAACGAACAAAACCTCCATATACTACAACGACGAACGCATTCAAGATTTCGGAGACGTGAACTGCGGTCATCTCTGCCTCTCCGTGCTCGCATTTCTCTCTAAAATAAATAACCCTACGATCGAGGATTTCCAGAAAGCATTGTGGAACCTCAAACAGCATCACTAGGATGGGCGTGTTCCATCTCACGAGCGAATCTTCGATCTTGAAACTCACGCTGCACGACGACATCGTCTATCCTAAATCCGTAGCTCTGCGTGCATTCTACAGCATGTACCTCATACCTAACGTCACCCAGCACAACAACAAAATTAGCGTCGGAAGCGAACACATCGTCGTCACGCCAGGACAATACAATCTTTCCACTTTGCAAGCTCAATTACCCAAAGGCACATACCTTTCTCAAAATTCGGTCACGCACAGAGTGGAAATCCTATCCGCGACGGAGACCGTGGACCTGGGCACCATAGGAGAACTTTTAGGTTTCGAGAACGACACCAAACTCGAAGCTGGCATCAAGCACGTAGCAACCAACATTCCTAAATTCTTGGCCATAGAGACTCTGAACGTACACTGTAACGTGGCCGAAGGTATGATCACGAAATCTTCGGACGGATTGTTAGGAAGTCACAAGCAGACGGGAATCATAGCCACTTTCAAACCAAGTTCCGAGTTCATGGAACCGATCATCTACACGCCCTCTTCGCCGATCTATTTTCCAGTATGTCGCAACCGCATAGACGACATAGAGTTGGTGGTGACGAACGAGAAAGGAGACGTGGTGGATTTCGCAGGTGCCACTACGACGGCCATCGTGGAGATCAACGTATAATAAATAACCATACATGTAAAATGGAGCAAATCGAAAGTTACGAATTGCAATCTTTCCCTCCCAACCGTCGCACGTTCGCCAATCTCAACGAGGCAAACAGGGAGATCGAATACGACGTGGACGTAGGCGACGGGTTTATTCATCCTCACAGAGCGGACCTCTACCTTCAATTCGACGTGGTGAAGAAAGAAAGCGGAGACGCGTTTCCCGCAGCAGCAAACTTGATACTCGTGGACAACTTCGTGCCTCACCTGTTCTCGCAGGTGGAGGTGAGGAAACACAACACCGTCATCGACAGAATAGATTATCCAGGCATCACGTCGACGGCAGTGGGAACGTTAAAATTATCCAAAACGGACGCAGCGTACTACCAGGCCGGGGGATTCGAAGCCGGAACCAAAATATCGACGAAAAGTCACACGGTGCTCTTTCCCATGCGTCTGCTGCCAGGTTTCTTCTCGGATTACAAGGAGATCATGTGGAAGGGAGGACTGAGGATCACGTTTCGAAGAGCAGCCAACGACAACGACGCACTGATGCGATACGCTACTTTGGGTCCGGACGGCACCACGCCGATAGCCAACACTTTACCCGAAGCAGCGAAATGCGTCATCCGAAGCATGGAATTGAGAATGCCGGTGGTGGAATACGAAACGAACTACGCCCTCAAGTACAAAGCGGAGATCTTGAAAAGTCCGCAAGTGTCGATTCACTTTCACGGTTACCAGTGCGTGCAGAAGATGGCGTCGGGAAGTCACATGGAATTCGACGTAACGACGCAGTTCAACAACATACAGTTCGACATGCCAGATTTCGTCGTGGTGCTTTTTCAGACCGGGAGGGACAAGAATCAGGAAAAAGATTCCAGCAAGTTCGACGACTGCAAGATCAAGAACGTTTATCTGAAGAACGGACGCAACGAAGTGTTCCCGCGCGAGAATTACAACCTCGACGTGACCAAAAACGATTACCTCAAACTTTACGAAGCTTACACGGCTTACAAACGCGTGACCGAGGGAAGCGTGGACATGTATTACACGCCCAGCGAATTCAAAGCACGGAGACCCATGACCGTCATCAACACATCTAAGAGAAGGCAGGTGGTGGTCAACGATCGCACCAACATCAAGGTCGTCTGCGAGTTCCACGACGCGCTGCTTGCCGATACTCTATGCAGCGTCATCCTGATTGCAGAGAAGTCCTTCGTCCACGACGTGAAGAACGAGAGGGTGACGGAACAGTTTTAAAATTCATAAAAAATTGCCACATACTAAAAATCAACATCCAACACATTTTAGGTTATATAAAATTTGTGAAAACCTTATAATACTGAAATATTAAAACAAACGGAGTCCCCCTTGTAGGTTAGTTCGGTGCGTAAATAAAAAAAAATGATAGGTTAAGTTATATCACTTAGGATCGTGAGAAAATTAAAAAAATCGTAAAAAAAAAGATAGGTTAAGTTATATCACGTAACATCGTGATATACCTACCAAGTACAAATGGGGAAAAAAATAAGTGCAGTAAAAATTTGTACTAAAACATCGCTAAACGCTATAACATCGACAAAAAATTGTCAAAAATATGTCAAAAACTTATATTCGATTGATAAAAAAAAATACCTACAAAATATGATCCTCAAATAATAACGTTCAAACAGTACCTAAATAAAAAAAAATGATAGGTTAAGTTATATCACTTAGGATCGTAAAAAAATTAAATAATCGTAAAAAAAGGATAGGTTAAGTTGTATCACGTAACATCATGATATACCTACCAAGTACGAGTGGGGGAAAAATGAGTATAGTGAAAATTTGTACTAAAACATCGCTAAACGCTAAAACATCGACAAAAAATTGTCAAAATATGTCAAAAAGTGATATTCAATTGGTAAAAAAAGACCATACCTACTAAGTACTACTTTGAAACCCCCCAATAGCACTACTCGTACATAATATAAATTTATGTACAAACTAGATTCACGAGAACAATGGTGTAAGTTAACACGCAAAACACATCACTCAAGATCGTGCTGATAATGTTCCACAATACTGGACCACCAATTATACTGTGACGTTCACAAGTCAATTATTTGCACGATTACAACTAAAACGCGAAGGTGAAGATACAACTTCTATAGGTCTATATATTAGTGAAATAACTGAGCAATATGCAGTTCACTATTACCTATATTTCCATTTTTGTCAGACACACTACTACATACTGACTATTGATTCTCGTTGCTATAGCAACGTTAGAATTATAAATATCTCGTTTATACAGCGTAGAGTGCAATGAATAACATAAAACATAATTAACGTTGTACAAAGTAATAATTATACATTTTTTAAACGTTAATATAAAGTGATTTTTATAATACGAAATTAATAATTTCAATAAACATATAATTATATTGTGCGGATTCACAGCACCGTCACAGTATTAAAAGTAGATAATAGATGGGAAAGAAAAATATAAGTGGTTTTCAGCTTTCAACAAGTTCAAGATTATAGTCGAATTGTAAGGCACGCCATAGAAATATTCAACAAGTATGAAAAAGTCACTCCAGCCAACCAGAAACTTGTCCATTACAAACTAAGTCCCCAATCTCTATTTCAATGTGCACATGTGAAATACGCAGACCGGCGCATGGTATCTGCGGCAAACGAAGTTGCCTTTGCCGGGCCTCAAAAGAATGAATGAAGATCTTCTCTCGTTTTCTCAGTAACCAAATAACATATTGCTGTAAATATTATACGAACTTAAAATTGGGAGTTTTCTTTGTAACTTTCTCACTGGAAGTTATTTCAAATCTAATTTAATAAAAATCGGCTCGCAAGAGAACTTTTTCTCTATACAATAATGGTCAATAAAATATTTCATTTCTTTCACTTACTTTCAAGATTCTACACGTTTAATTTACAGCACAATACGATTGTCTAAAGCTTTCTGGTAATACTCGTGCAGGATTGGTATCGATTGTTGCAATAATAGCCGTGCAGCGGCAATTTACAATTGTTCGAATGTAAGCCGTTGTTTTTTGTTTTTTTTTTGTTATTTTGTAAGAGCTGGCGAGAACCCCGAACGGTGAGTAGGTGGCAACAGCGGAAATGTATCTCCCTCTCTCCCTCTGCTAGGAATTGTCAAGGTCAGTCGCTTTCATATCGCTCGTCGACTCTAGCTTCCCCCAGGAGATTCGAACCTGCGCACGTCCCGTAGCCGGAGCCGAAAGCCTGACGCCTTACACCTCACGGCCACGGTGCGGGACAAATGTAGTAATCTACGTCTGTATTATTTTGTTTAACATGAAAAGAAACCCAATTG
Source organism: Lepisma saccharinum (assembly GCF_977018435.1). Taxonomy (NCBI): domain Eukaryota; kingdom Metazoa; phylum Arthropoda; class Insecta; order Zygentoma; family Lepismatidae; genus Lepisma; species Lepisma saccharinum. Next base: position 115,829,628 of record NC_139231.1, read on the forward strand.
CCCTGGCACCAGACTGTATATGAAATGTAAAACTGTGGCCTAAGGGATCGTAGCTAGGAATTGCGGAAAACCAAAATATATATTTTCTACTTTCTTGAGTGGTTATCTAGGACAAAAAACATCTTACACACCAGTCTTATACAGGAAATAAGCATCCTCTCCAAATAACGGGAGAGGAATGGACCGTTTGAATCCGGAGACATGGTACATACATTATCATCTACAAAATTTCCAAACACATGAACATCGACAAGCAACGCTTAAAATAAATACGCTGACGACATCGTGGGAGAAGAGAAATGAGCCGGGGACACTAGAGGGGGCGAGGAAGAGTGGAGGGAACAGCAGCAGGAGAATGAGATTAATTATCGCGAAGCACTTACTCAACCGGCTGTTAATTAACCAGGGACAATCACCCTCTCGCCCCGCCCGGACCTTTTCAAAAACTCGCCACTTCAGTATTGAATCAGGCTCTAGCCGCTTCGCGCAAATTCATTGAGGGAGGAAAGAAGAGCTGCCCCTCCTCCTCTCCCCTAACCCCGCAAGTAATTAACAGAGTGCATTACTTTGTACCGGGTAAAAATGGCAAGCTGTAATAGGTGGTGGGTGTAACTTTCCGTGGCTTAAAGGAAGGATAATAAAATTTGCCTACTTGCGCAACAACGTGAGAATTTCAGTCTTGTTATTCTTATTTGACGCTGATTTTCTTCCTCCGTTTCTATGCATCTCCATTCAATGCGTACAATTTAACTTTATATACGCACATACACGAGGTTCGATCGAAAAGATCCGACTTGGGCGTGAAATGGTCGATTTTGTATGTGTGTCACTTCGACTTCTACGTAATAACTTGTGTAGGTATCCGTGATGTAGAATTACTAAAAAACGACCGTTTCTACACGTAAATGGATATATGCCTATTTGTGAATAGCTTTAAATGCCACTCAAATAACCCAGATAGCACACAAGCTTGTGTCAAGCTTACGATAGCTTGCTTGTAGCTTGTCAGAGCAAGCTTGATATGGGAAGCTAGACGCAAGCTTGAAGTATGTGGTACTTAGCGTGGGTGGATACATTTTTTTAAGAAATATTAACAATAGAGACATATCCATTAATATAAGTATAGATATACTCATTAAATATAAACAATAGTGATAAAATGAAATAAATCCGAAATACGTGTAATAAAGTGAAATATGAATGTTCGTTTCCTGTAGCCGCCGCTAGATGGCACTGCTAAAAATGTGTAAAGAAACCAAGTTTTTGTAACACAAGTAATGACATATTTGATTGTAAATATAGTGATAAATTGTGTTTTAACACCCTTCAAAAGATGTGTGAACATTAAGCCATAAGGGTGAGAAGAAAATGAAATGCAGTAAATAAAAGTACATCTCCCATGATCAACTTTTTTGATTCATGACTATATAAACAGGAGCTATGTGTGGCGAAGAGGATCAGGTATAGGTATTCGTAAGTCGGTCTCCCTTGTGTCACGCATCGTGGGCCAATTATTCCAGGTGGAAGCCGTAAGTCTGGAACGGACAAACGGTACCAATTGAGCCTATACGGTGGTTAGGTGATTGCGAGGAACCTTTTTGGTTGAACACGTTGAGTGGAGCAGACATACGACTTGCACTATTTTTTGAAACTGTTTTCCCTTATTACCTTCATCCTTCCTCTTCTTGGTTGTCCTGGGCTCTACAATTAGTTTGGAATTGCTTCATTGGATTGAGTTGTCGGTTGGTTTGAGTTTGTTCGCTTTCCCACAGGATTTTCGTTTGTTCCATTGGATCATATAACAACACACGGTTGTGGTCTTCTGATATGCATCATGGTCTTCCTGCAACGCTGCTACGACAGCGAGAAGGGGTGAAAACCTTCACCGGAGGTACTAAACGGACGGACGGTCCAAACTCCGAGACGATGCTCGATTCACGAAGTACCAATGATCCAATGCAAACGTCCAGCTATTCCACAAAACACCGACGTCGCAATTCCTACGAAGGATTACCTCTACCTCAACGTCAACGATCTAGATCACCAATTAAACGAGATACAGGAAATACAGCTCATGCAACCCAACTAAAATCCAAACAACAGGATACCAGCTTATATAACTTCCTGCTCACCAACTACGACACCAAATTCAACACAGCAAAACATGTGTTCCAACAAACATCTAAGTATGTGCCAAGGGCACAAATTGCACAAATACTGTTCACCCGTAATGGCATCATATTGAACCACCAGATCCAGACTTTGCAAAACTAATTAGAAACAAAGCTTCTTTTGAAATCTATGGAGCCAAAGCAAACATCCAAACACTAAATGCTTCCATTCAAAAACAACTACCACCACCACATAAATCCCCACTACTATCAGTTGTCATCATTCTTTCAACATATCCAAACCCTTAGCAAACATTATATCATAGCAGCGGACATCAATTATCATAGTCGAACCATGCAAGACAAAACAAACTTTTTACAATTTCTGGACCAAAACACTACAGCAGAATTCCATGTACTGCCCAGAGCCACACGTCCCATAAGTAACACTACCCCTGACGTTGTTATAACATCAACATCTCTGAGTACCTGCTTGAACATATCTGTGCTGGATTCCATCGGCAGTGACCATGACCCAGTGAAATTTACCTTAAATCTTGGTAACCGCAATACGAGCAGTACAATACAACCTCGAAAAATCTGGTGTTACAACAAAGCGAACTAAGCTACAGAATGCTTTTTCTCACCCGCATCCACCACCAAACAATTCAGAGGAACTCGATACGGCGGTGGAACATCTTACTGCTCAGATTACCAGTGCGGCAACCACTAACATACCTACGACCACTCTGAATAGTTACAAACCAAAGCTACCTCCGCAATATCTTCACCTAATCACAGCATCACGACGAGCATACAGGGACTACCTCCAGACCAGAAATCCTGAATCCCTTAACTTACACCGTCAATGGCTGCGTACAGTACAAAACTATATAAAAGCTTATAAACAACGTCGATGGATTGAAACGTGCAACCAATTGAGTGATGAAAGCCATCCCACCAAATACTGGAAACGTTTCAAGGTGCTCACTGGACAATCCAGTAGTACTCCTTATCCAATAACAATCAAGGACGCAGCCCTAAACACAGACACTGAAAAAGCTTATGCCTTCGCAAATGTCTTGCAAGACACTTTCACTCCAACACCACAATTAGCTCCAAATCTCCGCCTCCAGACCAAAATTGACAGAGTCACCAACCCCAATAACAGGCAACTGCAACCCAGCAATACGCACGATATTGATCCTAATCATGCTCTAACTGTTCCTATTACAACAGACGACATTATCAATACTGTGCGTAGAAAGAGAAACACCGCTCCCGGCTTGGACAATATCACATACGTATTGATCAAACAGGCCCCGCTTGCATTGCTGTCCTTTCTGGCTATTATCTACAATTTTATCCTCCGCACAGGCCACTACCAGACAGACTGGAAGATTTCGAAAGTTCTAATGTTTCCAAAGCCACACAAAGATAGTACCAACCCCACAAACTATCGACCTATTCAGCTCACATCAACATTTAGCAAAATATTCGAACGCATCATTGTTCGACGCATACACATGCACTTACAAGCACACAGTTTACTTCTGTCGCATCAAGCAGGCTTTAGACCTCAACACAGTGTCCTTGATAATTTGTTAAAACTAACGACTCGCATCACAAATCACTTCAACACTTCCAAACCATCCTGTCTAGTACTATTCGACCTGGAGAAAGCATTTGACAAAGTATGGCAGACTGGACTCATTTACAAGCTCCATAAATTCCAACTACCGCTTTGCTATGTCAGATTAGTACACAGCTTTCTAACAAATAGGGTCGCTTATGTCACTGTAAATGGAGCGATGTCATACCCCATTTTCCCTTACTCTGGCGTTCCACAGGGTGCTGCTTTATCACCATTACTCTACATACTATACGTTGCCGATATGCCAAAACCCCCACAAGTTTCTATCTACCAATTCGCTGACGACACCGCATTTCTCGCCTGTTGTTCAACCATCCAAGCTATAAACAAAACTCTCCAACCAGCTATAAACTCCTTCCAAAGATGGTGTGACACATGGCGTCTCACAATAAATGCTCTCAAAACACAAGCATTGGTGTTTCTACAGACAGGCTGTCGCTCGAAGATCCAAAGGAACCCAACATTATTAAACATCAAAATACGGGGAACGCCAATTCTGCCTGCCACCACTGCAAAATACCTAGGAGTCATATTTGACTCCAAGCTAACATGGAAACCTCAATTGCTCAACATCGTCCAAAAAGCTACAAATCGTCTTAGCTTGCTCAAACGGCTAATTGGAACATCCTGGGGACTCAACTCCCAGGTTGTCCTACATACCTACAAGGCTTTCCTTCGACCAGCAATAATTTACGGCCACACTGCATGGATATCAGCGCCAGACTCATTCTATCACAAACTACAAGTTCTGGAAAGACATGCTCTTCGTTTGGCCTTCAGAGTAGTCCTACCAAGTCCTACACGACTACTGTACGAGCGAATAACCTTCCCGGAAATCACAACCCACATCGAAGCCATCCGTCACAAATATATAACTGGTCGAATGAACTCGCACCATCCACAACTTCTCAGCACAATGTACGAAGATGCTCTACACGACTGCCTTCCCACTTACCACTGCACACCATTACAGCATCTCTTAACCATGTATACCTTCCTGATAGATCCACAGCATCCTGATTATCAGCTGTATATAATCCATCATCCTCCGGAACTACGGCACGTGATATATCCAACACATGCCGCACCATAGCAAATTATTACTTTCCTAACAAGTAATTTTCCCACTACTGAATAAATACCATCTAAGTGAACTACCCCCAGAATAAGTAAATCTGTACCACTTCAATACTGAAAACACACTTAGACCATCACCTTGAAAAGGAAAACATTTATGAAAACAATGCACTTACCAAAGAGAAGGTGTAGCCTTCTAAATGGAAAACGAGGACAAAAAAAAAAAAAAAAAAAGTGGCGAAGACACGTTAGTGCGTCGAGAGAAAACCCCCTTGGAACATTCGCTGTGACTGTAATTTCAGTACGTTTGGAACGGACGACTGGAGGTAATTGCAGTCTACACAGTGGTTTGGTGTTCCCGAGGTACTTTGTTGAACGCCTTGCTGCGAAGGGATATCTACCTCGAACGACACTTTTCAGGTGGCCGCAACTAGGTTGTAGCCCCAAGCATTCACCGTTGGAGCTCTGGTCACAGTTGCTAGAGATACCAATCCTTTCTTTCTTTCGTTGGCTCTGGTTTCTGTCCTCGTTTCTCATTGGCTGTTTGGTTCTAAAATCTTGTTTGTTAAGTGTCTGTTCCGAGACTTTGACTCTGACTCTCTCCATCACGTGCAAAGTTTGCAGCACTTTGTACTCTGCTTAACTAGAAGCGAACTGTGCTACAATCCACGTTTGCAGCACCTTGTACTTTGCTTATTTTGCAACACCTGAAATAACTCTGTCTCCTAATTGTTTCGTCTTCGAAAAGGATTACTAGGTTGCCTCCCTTCGCTCACCATGCATCAAGGGCTCCCCCAACAAGTTGGGGGTGCAAACTCTCGAGACAGGATAATCCAAAAACAAGACCGAGGCAACTCAAGAAGCAATTCAGCCGATTCAAAAACATCCAGGGATCGCTCTCGATCTCCTCTTCAACTACAAAAGAAACAAAAATATCAAGAACAAACACGCAATCCAAAGTTAAATCCCAGAGATACCACACAAATTGATGACCGAACTGAAGAAAATTCCACTGTCTACAACTTCCTACTACAAAATTACGACCCCAAGTACAGAACTCCTAAGTTGCTCCTTCAACAGTTACAAAAATACCTCCCCCGAGCACAAGTAGAACAAATTATATTCACCAGAAATGGCATCATTATCAAATCCAGAGATCCGCAATTTCTATCCACTTTGAGAAACAAAGTTTCGTTCGAAATTTTTGGACCACAGGCTGCTCTATCCCAACTGACACCCAAAACTGCCAAACAATCACCACCCCCAAACAAACCACCTCATATGTCAGTCGTTATTAAAGGCGTAGATCCAGAACTCGCTGACCAAGAAGTATTAGAAGAACTACGTTTGGAAGGGCATGAAGTTATAAAATGCGTTCGAATCCAAAACAACAACGGACCAACTTACCTGATGCGAGTAATAACAGATTGTTCCAGCACAATCGATCGCTTACTTCATGAAGGGGCTTATATATATCGCCAACGACATAGGGTTGAACCATCGCATTCAAGGGCACCTCTTCCGTTACGATGTGAACGCTGCCAGAAATACAACGTCCACACTACGGCAAATTGCCCCGAAACACCTATCTGTGGCTATTGTTCTGGCCAACACACGACTAAAGAGTGCACAAATCTGAATGCACCACCCAAATGTAACACGTGCAAACAGGCTCATCCCTCATATAGTTACCGTTGTGCTGCACGCCCAAACCCCGAAGCCTCACGCCCTGACCTAACTGTACCATTAAGAACTATGGACTCTACAACTCCACCACAGAACTCTCTGAAACAACCAGTGACTGTTGAAGATCTACTTAGATTTCAAACATTAACCCTACAAAATATCCAACTATTTCTACGCCAACATATATTACAACAGATAGTACAGACAGCTAAGACTCTTTTTCGTGTCCACCTGTTCGCTACATATTCTGGTCCACATGTACATTTTCAAATTGTACCACTGGAAACTGAAGTTTAGAAACCTAACTGTTATTTATATAATTATGGCGGGCTATATACAATATAATTTCCTATTTATGAACATCCGTTCTCTACCGAAACATAAAGCTATATTCCAGGAACTTCTCCTGGAAGAAGACATTCATTTCTTTGCACTGAATGAAACCCGTATCCCCAAAGCCACACCCCTCTACATACCCAGGTATTCCTTGCTACATACACCTGGTCCTACAACGGCGCAACGATTATGTGGTGGAGTAGCCCTAGGGATCAAACCAAAATTTCCCTATAGAACATATATATTACCACCTCAATTTCCATACCAAGAATATTCTATTGCCACACTTTATCTCAAAAGTATAAATGTGACATTGGCTACTGTATATATACGACCCACTAGCCCTCTACCTACGGACTTCTTTCTTTATATCGCTACTACATACCGTCACTACTTCATACTAGCTGATATTAATATACATAGTCGAACAAATGCAGAACGAACAGCTTTCCACACTACCATCGATAATAATACTACAGGTATATTTCAAGATTTACCATCTGCAACTCGTCCAGAGAGTAACACAACCCCCGATGTAGTTTTTGTATCACCTTCCTTAGCTGACAAAATTAACATAGAAGTCCTTGCACCGATAGGAAGTGATCATGCACCAATTAAAATAACTCTACCAGTGCACCACTATACCCAACACAAACAGGTTCCTCCAAAGCGGATCTACGATTATAACAGAGCAAATTGGGAAGGTTATCGAGAAGATCTCTCCACTGTCTTTCAAAATCTCACCCCTCCAACGAACTCTAACGAATTAGATAAGGCTGTAGAAAACATCACGTCAGAAGTCAAACAAGCAGCAAGTACACATATTCCACAGATAACTGTGAATAGTTTTAAACCTAAACTACCACCTAAATACCTTCATCTAGTAACTGCATCACGTCGAGCCTATCGGGAATACGTACAAACAAGGAATCCTGAATGTCTGCGAGTTCACCGTCAATGGATAAGAACTGTCCATAACTACATAAAGGCACACAAACAACGTCAGTGGATCGACACTTGCAATCACCTTGATGCTGAAAGCCATCCTAGCAAATTCTGGAAACGATTTCATATGCTTACAGGAAAACATACAAGTACTACGTATCCTCTTCTTTCACAACAACAAGCTCTTACAAATGATTACGAAAAGGCAAATGAATTTGCACAGATTCTCCAAGACACATTTACTCCTCCGCTTCCGCTTGCTCCTAATAGCAGATTAGAATCTCAAATAACAAGGAAGGTACATCCTGAAAATAGACAACTGCAACCCAGTTCTCATCATGCTATCAACGCAAATCACCCTCTTACTACTTTAATTACCACAGATGACATAACAAACGCAGTCCGCAACAAAAGAAACACTGCCCCAGGGTTTAATTCCATCACATATGTCTTGATAAAGAAAGCTCCACTAGCAATGTTGTCATTTCTGGCCTTGATATACAACTTAATCCTTCGCACTGGATATTACCCTGTCGAATGGAAAGTGTCGAAGGTACTCATGTTTCCGAAGCCTGATAAAGATCGTACAGATCCAAAATGCTATAGACCTATACAACTAACATCAACACTCAGCAAAATCCTTGAAAAAATTTTAGTCCGCCGATTACACTCTCACTTATTGTCAAATAATTTTCTCCCGATACACCAAGCCGGATTTAGGCCACACTTTAGCGTCTTGGATAACTTACTAAGACTCTCAAATCGAATCTACAACCAGTACAATACATCTAAACACTCTTGTTTAATACTATTCGATCTTGAAAAGGCATTCGATAAAGTGTAGCACACCGGCCTCATATATAAACTGCATAAGTTTCGCCTTCCTTTCTGTTACATTCGATTAATTTTCAACTTTCTTACCAACCGAATGGCATATGTAACAATAAATAACAATCTGTCTCACCCTATCTTCTTGAACGCCGGAGTACCGCAAGGATCGGTATTATCTCCATTGCTCTACTTACTTTATGTCGCAGATATGCCAACATTCTCTCAGGTGTCAACATACCAATACGCTGATGATACAGCTCTACTGGCTTGTGGTTCTACAATTCAAGCAATAAATCGCATTATGCAACCAGCTATTAATGTATTTCAACGATGGTGCGACACTTGGAGACTCACCATCAATAGCGCAAAAACTCAAGCCATAATATTTCTTCCTACCGGATGTCGCTCACGGATACAAAGAAATCCAAGTATGTTAGATCTTAAGATCCGTGGCACACGCATAATTCCTACCAACAGCGTTAAATTTCTTGGTGTCATATTTGACACAAAACTAACATGGACACCACACCTGCAGAACATAAAAAAGAAAGCCAAAAACAGACTACAGCTGATGAAGAGACTTGTCGGCACGAATTGGGAACTTCGAGCAAACATCCTCCTAAATACCTATCTGGCCTTTCTTCGGCCCGTACTTACGTATGGACATACATCATGGCTCTCAGCAGAGGACTCGTTCTATGAACGACTACAAATCATAGAGAGACATGCATGTCGACTGGCATACAGAATCAAACTACCAAGTCCAACTCGACTCTTATACACACGAATAAGTTTTCCACATATAACACTTCACCTAGAGGCATTGCGAAAAGAATATATAAATAACAAGATGGACAAAGAACACCCATCGTTGGTTCACACAATCCGTGAAGATGCAATGCACGACTCTTACCCATACAGATTGTATACTCCATTACAACATCTTTTAACTCTGTATACTCTGACCATCGGGCCCAGACATCCCGATTATGAACTATACACCATTCATCATCCACCACAATTACGACCACATTTATACCCTTCATATTGCAACTAATAATCAAACTACAAGAAAGGGTATTTATTTACTAACATAAGAATGAAAGTAGGGTGTAATATAATATAGCAATAAAAATCCAAGGACATTTCAAGACTAGGTTAATGTTCATTTCATAATCCCAAAAATAGAAAAAAGTGCACTTAGCCTGTCTATTACTATTATTATATATTTTAAGTATCTAGCACGTGCCGAAGAGAGGGACATAACCCTCTAAACGGATGACCGGGGGGAAAAAAAAATATCGCAACGTAACTCTGGCTTCCCTTCATTCGAATAAATCTTTCGCCTTTTACTAAAGATTTCCGTGGAGGGGAGCAAAAGATGAGTTTATAACTAATTTTTCGTAAGGCTTGGCTAACGCTGAGCCTAGTGATGAAATACAAAAATAATTTCCTCTAGTATTGTAACGCTTGCTGCAGTGGCGAAGAACATCAAGGTATAGGTATTCGTAAGTCGGTCTCTCTTGTGTCACGCATCGTGAGCCAATTACTCCAGGTGGAAGCCGTAAGTCTGGAACGGACAAACGGTACCAATTGTGCCTATACGGTGGTTAGGTGATTGCGAGGAACCTTCTTTTGGTTGAACACGTTGAGTGGAGCAGACATACGACTTACACTATTTTCTTAAACTGTTTTTCCTTATTACCTTCATCCTTCCTCTTCTTGGTTGTCTTGAGCTCTACAATTAGTTTGGAATTGCTTCATTGGATTGAGTTGCCGGTTGGTTTGAGTTTGTGCGCTTTCCCACAGGATTTTCGTTTGTTCCATTGGATCATATAACAACACACGGTTGTGGTCTTCTGATATGCATCATGGTCTTCCTGCAACGCTGCTACGACAGCGAGAAGGGGTGAAAACCTTCACCGGAGGTACTAAACGGACGGACGGTCCAAACTCCGAGACGATGCTCGATTCACGAAGTACCAATGATGCAATGCAAACGTCCAGCTATTCCACCAAACACCGACGTCGCAATTCCTATGAAGGATTACCTCAACGTCAACGATCTCGATCACCAATTAAACGAGATGCAGCAAATACAGCTCATGCAAACCAACTAGAATCCAAACAACAGGGTACCAGCATATATAACTTCCTGCTCACCAACTACGACACCAAATACAATACAGCAAAACATGTATTCCAACAAACATCTAAATATGTGCCAAGGGCACAAATTTCACAAATACTGTTCACCCGTAATGGCATCATATTGAAATCACCAGATCCAGACTTTGCAAAACTAATTAGAAACAAAGCTTCTTTTGAAATTTATGGAGCCAAAGCAAACATCCAAACACTGAATGCTTCCACTCAAAAACAACCACCACCACCACATAAATCCCCACTACTATCAGTAGTCATCAGGGGTGTAGAACCTGTCTTAACAGACGAAGAGATCTTTGAGGAACTGGAATGCGAAGGTGTACAAATTCGCAAATGTATCTGTATTCGCAATAACAACGGACCCACATACATGGTGCGGGTCCTAACAGACTCACAAAATGCTGTAGACACACTACTACACAGTGGAGCATACATATACAGACGCAGGTACAAAGTTGAACCATCCCGTTCTCAACAACCTCTTCCATTGCGGTGCGAAAAATGCCAACAGTATAACAAGCACACTACTGCTGCATGTCCAAACCGAGATAAATGCGGATACTGTTCAGGACCCCATTCAACCAAAGAATGTCAAAACCAAACTGCTCCACCAAAATGTGTCACATGTACGGAAAACCATCCTACATACAGCTACAAATGCAAAGCCAAGCCAGAAGCAATACCTTAACACCCTGACCTAGCAGTCCCCCTGTGCACCAATGACACTGCTACAGAACCTGACAACTTACTACGACATCCTGTAACAGTGGAAGATCTAATACGTTTCTTCACACTGACTCTCCAAAATGTGCACCCATTTTTAAGAACGCACATATTAACCCAAGTAACGGCATCTGCAAAAACAATTTTCAACTTGCAACTCCATGCAACATACTCTGGTCCTCATGTGCATTTCCACATATCCCACTTGGAAACTGCGGTTTAAGGTTTTGAATATTGCAGTACGGAATATGTATAATTTTCTATTTTTAAATATCCGATCTGTTTCTAAACGAAAAGCTTTATTGCAACACCTACTCTTGGAAGAATCTGTTCACTGCTTTGCGCTAAACGAAACCTATCTGGCTCCAAAAATGATCTGTCATATTCCACCATACATCTTACGCCACGATGGTCCGCCGGGCTTAAGAGTAAACGGCGGCACAGCAATTGGAGTAGATAGAAAATTACCATATCGAACAGTTACCTTCCCACCAAACTTCAACCTACCAGAACATACTGCTAGTACCATCTACTTTCCATCCCGGGTCGTTACATTCGCTACCATCTATGTAAGACCAGGGGAGACTATTCCATACCAAGTCTTTCAACATATTCAAACCCTTAGCAAACATTATATCATAGCAGCGGACATCAATTATCATAGTCGTAGCATGCAAGACAAAACAAACTTTTTACAATTTCTGGACCAAAACACTACAGCGGAATTCCATGTACTGCCCAGAGCCACACGTCCCATAAGTAACACTACCCCTGACGTCGTTATAACATCAACATCTCTTAGTACTTGTTTGAACATATCGGTGCTGGATTCCATCGGCAGTGACCATGACCAAGTGAAAATCACCTTAAATCTTGGTAACCGCAATACGAGCAGTACAATACAACCTCGAAAAATCTGGTGTTACAACAAAGCAAACTGGGAGGCATATAGTGCAAAGCTACAGCAGGCATTTTCTGACCCACTTCCACCACCAAACAATTCAGAGGAACTCGATACGGCGGTGGAACATCTTACGGCACAGATTACCAGTGCAGCAACCACTAACATACCTACGACCACTCTGAATAGTTACAAACCAAAGCTACCTCCGCAATATCTTCACCTAATCACAGCATCACGACGAGCATACAGGGACTACCTCCAGACCAGAAATCCTGAATCCCTTAACTTACACCGTCAATGGCTGCGTACAGTTCAAAACTATATAAAAGCTTATAAACAACGTCGATGGATTGAAACGTGCAACCAATTGAGTGACGAAAGCCATCCCACAAAATACTGGAAACGTTTCAAGGTGATCACTGGACAATCCAGTAGTACTCCTTATCCGATAACAATCAAGGACGCAGCTCTAAACACAGACACTGAAAAAGCTTATGCCTTCGCAAATGTCTTGCAAGACACTTTCACTCCAACACCACAATTAGCTCCAAATCTCCGCCTCCAGACCAAAATTGACAGTGTCACCAACCCCAATAACAGGCAACTGAAACCCAGTAATACGCACACTATTGATCCTACAAATGCCCTAACTGTTCCTATCACAACAGATGATATTATCAATACTGTGCGTAGGAAGAGAAACACTGCTCCCGGATTGGACAATATTACATACGAATTGATTAAACAGGCCCCGCTTGCATTGCTGTCCTTTCTGGCCATTATCTACAATTTTATCCTCCGCACAGGACACTACCCGACAGACTGGAAGATTTCAAAGGTTCTAATGTTCCCAAAGCCAAACAAAGATAGTACCAACCCAACAAACTATCGACCTATTCAGCTCACATCAACCTTTAGCAAAATATTCGAACGCATCATTGTTCGACGCATACACATGCACTTACAAGCACACAGTTTACTTCCGTCGCACCAAGCAGGCTTTAGACCTCAACACAGTGTCCTTGATAATTTACTAAAACTAACGACTCGCATCACAAATCACTTCAACACATCCAAACCATCCTGTCTAGTACTATTCGACCTGGAGAAAGCATTTGACAAAGTATGGCATACTGGACTCATCTACAAGCTCCATAAATTCCACCTACCGCTTTCCTATGTCAGATTAGTACACAGCTTCCTAACAAATAGGGTCGCTTATGTCACTGTAAATGGAGCAATGTCATACCCCATTTTCCCTTACTCTGGCGTTCCACAGGGTGCTGCTTTATCACCATTACTCTACATACTATACGTTGCCGATATGCCAAAACCCCCACAAGTTTCTATCTACCAATTCGCTGACGACACCGCATTTCTCGCCTGTTGTTCAACCATCCAAGCTATAAACAAAACTCTCCAACCAGCTATAAACTCCTTCCAAAGATGGTGTGACACATGGCGTCTCACAATTAATGCTCTCAAAACACAAGCATTGGTGTTTCTGCAGACAGGCTGTCGCTCGAAGATCCAAAGGAACCCAACATTATTAAACATCAAAATACGGGGAACTCCAATTCTGCCTGCCACCACTGCAAAATATCTGGGAGTCATATTTGACTCCAAGCTAACCTGGAAACCTCAATTGCTCAACATCGTCCAAAAAGCTACAAATCGTCTGAGCTTGCTCAAACGGCTAATTGGAACATCCTGGGGACTCAACTCCCAGGTTGTCCTACATACCTACAAGGCTTTCCTTCGACCAGCAATTATTTACGGCCACACTGCATGGATATCAGCCCCAGACTCGTTCTATCACAAACTACAAGTTATGGAAAGACATGCTCTTCGTTTGGCCTTCAGAGTAGTCCTACTAAGTCCTACACGACTACTGTACGAGCGAATAACTTTTCCCGAAATCACAACCCACATCGAAGCCATCCGTCACAAATATATAACTGGTCGAATGAACTCTCACCATCCACAACTTTTTAGCGCAATGTACGAAGATGCTCTTCGCGACTGTCTTCCCACGTACCACTGCACACCATTACGGCATCTCTTAACCATGTATACCTTCCTGATAGATCCGCAGCATCCTGACTACCAGCTGTACATAATCCATCATCCTCCGGAACTACGGCACGTGATATATCCAACACATGCCGCACCATAGCAAATTATTACTTTCCTAACTGAAGTAATTTTCCCACTACTGAATAAATAAGATCTAAGTGAACTACCCTCAGAATAAGTAAATATGTACCACTTCATTACTGAAAACACTTAGACCATCACCTTGGAAGGGAAAACATTTATGAAAACAATTCACTTACCAAAGAGAAGGTGTACCCTTCTAAATGGAAAACGAAGACGACGACGACGACAAAAAAAAAAAAAAAAAAAAAAAAAAAAAAAAAGTGGCGAAGAAATATTGACACACTTGCTCAGGAATCGGTTAGTTCATATGAACTTTCCAGCCTGATCATTACCAGTGCGTAGTTAGAGATCGTTTAGTTCTTTGAATTGAACTATCCAGCATGACTATTGTCTATTTTAGGGAGAGTAGGAAAATTTCTTTAAAAAAATCACATAACATACATTGTGGCTGACTGATACATGACACCCAAATTTTTATTTTGCTGTACGATGTGCATTATAGCCATATTTAAGCTATCAATGAAGAGAAAAATCATTTTAGCTTAAAGGTGCAAATCAGAATGTGGCTTATTTCGAGCTATCTGTAAGCATACAGCTAGTTATGCCAAGCTTGATGCTTGCCTTCGTAAGCTTGCTGCAACTTCCAATTCTGATAACTAGATTGCTGGATGTAAGCTTTCAACCAGCTAACAGCTTGCAGTGGCGAGCTTGCTGCAAGCTTGCTTCATGCTTCCAGTAAGCTGTCTGTGCTATCTGGGAATAATGGAGTTCACTAATTCATTCTTGGTTTTATTGTTCATTGTAAAGAATTGTAATGGAGCTAAGATTTGGTATCTTGCACGTGTCCGTAAATTTGTACTTTGTGGATAATTAGTTTAAAATTCTGAATTTTCTTTGCAGTTTCAACATAAGGTTGTGTTGAAAGATCACTACAATATAGATATTTTTTTAAAGTTTTTTTGAACGAAGTGTCTTCGCACGTTTCATAGTTATCACATCACTTAACCAGTGAATAGAGACTTTAATTTGAACAAATTCAGATTTCTTGAGTTTATTTTTAAGTCCACTTTGTACACAGAAAGGCTAATCGGGACTGCACCTACAGCTTAAAGTGGGATCCGAACCACTATGTGCCTCCACCAGGTATCGAACCCGGGATCCCTTGATCACAAGGCGACTACGTAACCGAATAAATTTCGAGCTGACAAATGCATCATAATCAAAATATGTAAAAACGTATTGTAACAGAAAATATTTCTTCATTCCTCCAACATGTTACTTCTTTGCGCCACTTTTCTACAATTTTTGGCTATTCGTGACTTCGAGGATAAATTATGATTAGATAAAATTGATAAAGGAAGACGCAAAAAAGAAAAATCCTGCTTGAACACGAAATCTTTGTTAAAGTAGTGGCGAATCGAGCATTTAATATGTTTCGTAATACAATGGCCAGGCACGTTATGTGGTCGACTTAAGATTCGCCACTGAAGTTCCCGTGTTCGAATCCTGGCCTTGACTTGACATGAATGTTCTTTGTGCTATCCTTCATCAATTTCATCTTATTATCACTCACGCCCAACGTAGCTATTAGTTAAAGGTGCAGAAAATCCACACAAAATTAAAACACAATTAATTAATTTTCTTAGCTCTTCTTCCATTCTGGCATATCGCGACGATGAGGACGAATGATGATAAGATATTAATGAATAGATTGTTTCGAATAAATATCCATGTTCAAGCCAGAACTCGAACCTAAAACATAAAATCAACGAAACATTCGTTCCCTGAAGACACCCTGAATGACTTCATGTTTTAAATCAGGGGAATTTATCGAACATCATTGATAGTGAATAACTTTTTGGGACGAAATTATGCGCTTCAAAGTCGAAGTTATACGTGTGTAAAAATGCCAATCGATCTTTGTCACGTGGAGGAGTGGTTAGCACAGCGCGGTATGAAGTCATGCCTGGGCATGGATGTTCTTTACGGGTGTCTCTTCATCAATTTCACCACACCATCACTCATCTTCATCGTCGCGATAAGCCAAAAGTGGTAGAAAAGATACTAAAATAACCAAAGCAAACAATCGTTCCTTATCACTAAACCAATATAAATATAGCTTATGTTGTGTTATTTCTTACCTGCAGCAGGAAACCGACTTTTAAAATAGTTTCTTCCTGAACTCACAAGCAACCCAATTAACATCGCTGTTAAAGTGGTTGCAGAACACTCAGGCGAACAGTTGTATATAAGCTATAATGGACTATGAACTTTCAGATTCCCACTTGGAAAACACAATTATACAACCAGGCCTCCACAGAATTTGAACTAGGATGCGTAGTGTTCGATTAAATGGTTTGGTTTATTATACTTCGCTTGTTTGCCACTTTTGGCTAATCGCGAAGATGAGTGATGAAGAAACACTCACAAAGGACACCAATGTCCCGGGGACGCCTGGAATCGTACCGCGCTATGTTAACCCCTCTGCCACGGAAGCCGGAAGGATTCGTAGTGCGTTAACTCAACACTTCATCACAGAATGAAGCTGGAAAGATCAAAACTAAATCTAAAGAAACTCCCTGGAGGAAACAGCACTCTGAGGACCATGGTCTCTTAATCGGCTATTCTTTGGACTACGTATGGTTAGCGAATCAAGTCCCATTGCCGCTGTTTCCTGGCTTTCGAGACATATGTCCGCTACCTCTTCTTTTTAAGTAGCTTCCCAATTGTCCTCACGATGCTCGATCAACACAGGACGTTTGGAGTTCCAACAGAAGGTCGAACCCGAAACCCTTCCCAACAAAGACAGGAACGCTAAGTTTTGAGCCCCCACGACGTAGTGTTAACTTTGCAATCTCTGTTTGGTTGAAACCCTTTACATTAAACCACAACTAAATATATTCAGGGTAGGGTTCTCTTTAGAAAAGAAACCAGCCAACAAGCCTTCCAATGGAGACGGTGAATAAGATTATATCTTATCTCTTTACATTAATGATATATAGTTGAGAAGACACTAATTTAAATATTTACATAATCGTTTTTTTCTTATTTCAAAAGTTCTTATTATTTCAGTTGAATTCACATTAATAAACTTTCATCTTGATATATACAGGGTTATTCAAAAATAAAGAGCAGATTTCAAATATTTATTTCTCACAAACTATAAAAGGTCAAAATTTAATTGTTGAAAGTTTTGTTGTATGCACTCAACATGAGCACCATGTGTTGCTCGACAAACATCAAAATGGTACACATTCCTAACTAAATTAACGCCGTTGCAGGTATTGATGTATGGCACGTGTTTCTATCTTTTATAGTTCGTGAGAAATAAACATCTGAATCTGCTCTTTCTTTTTGAATAACCCTGTTTATTCATCTTCTTGTATATGGCTTTATTTCTTTTCTCAATGGGGGACAGTCCTCTTCGTCGTGTAAACTTGGTGCCAAACGATTGAAACTCGCAGCCAAAATGCGCAGTCACTGCTGTAATCAAAATTTCCAGATAGGGAATCGTAGTATTCCAACAAATTCAACTTTTGTTAAGACTCAAAAATTTATATCGGTACCACAGATAAGGATATTTTCACTTCTTTAAATTTCGTATCTTTTTTACGTATGAGTACATGTTTCATTTTATATATATATATATATATATATATTAATTTATTATCTTTATATATTTTCTTTATTATCTTATAAGGTATTCTATTATTGTTTATCTTGTTAATTTACTTTGGTGCTAATTTACACGGTCTTTCATGTATATCACAGCAATCTTCTGTCTTGAACGTCTTATGCTGCCATCTCTGTTTAATATTCGTAATCACTCACGTACATCAGACCCATGTGGTATGTAACAACGTCATTATCTTGTAATCAATGGTCCCCGGGTTCGATACCCGGTGGAGATATATAGTGGTTCAGTCAATACCCGCTTAGCCTTTCTGCTAATAAAGTGAACCTGAAACTAAAACTCAAACTTATGAAGCATATGCTTACTTTGTGCTGCATATATTTATGAGATACCCGATGCCTTTGTCAGAGAAATTGTCTAAAAATTATAATTCTGGCGGCAATTTTGGTTTGATGGTTGGTTTCCAACTCTTAGCTCAAAATGTGCCTAGAAACATATGTGGCCTTTCTTTCGGAAAGCCCGTCTAGTCTACATCAGAAAGGAAGGAAGAAGTACAGAAATATATTTTGCTACACAATTGCTGGCACATTTGACAGGAACCGTTACGCTCGTCATTAACCACAGCACAAACAGACACATAAAATTTTATTTACCTATCTTAACAGCGCACTTAAACGAAGAAACGGAGACAACCATTGAATTGTCATGTGGCAGAATGGCTTTATTTAAAAACGCTAATACTGCGTTCCGTAACAGTACTAAAAGTCAAAGCAAAAGGTGAGGGGAAAACGGTTTCGAACCAATAAACTCAAGAATGCAGACCCGTAACTACAATAACCTGTGCGATAAATATGTAACGGAAACAGTTGAACAGTAGGCGAACGGAAGACACAGATGAAACTGAATGTACAAAAGAATGGTAGATAAATGGGGCAGTCAGAAATGCAATTATCCTAGGATTTTATTTCGCCTATCTTCATTCGTCCTCAAAATGAAATTTCCAAGTGTGTCAAGGCAAAAAAAATCAGTTAAGAAATTTGCCGTGGGATTAAATTATTTTTCCTCCCGCTAGATGGCACTGTATATCATTTTCATGGATGACGTAACAGACGGTCGAGATGGACCATTTTAAAGTGCCGTAAATCGAGTCTTTGGGGCTTATTAACATTTTACGTCTAATTGAAAATCCCTTTGCCTTTCTCCTTTATGGCGTCTGATATCAGATGGAACTGGGAAAAAATGCCCGCCTGATATTGCACGGTTGATTCGCACTAAAATCTACCACCATACCCCTTCCCCCACCCCTACGCTCAACCTATCCCAGGCCATTAAAGGCGTATGCTGATCACAGGGTAAAGATTCGATCACGTTTTATACCGAGTAGGCTCAGCACTTATGGCCGTAATATTTTGCATAGTGTGCAGTATTTCTTGTGTTCACGTGAACGTTAAAGAAGGTAGAGCTGTGTTTAGGGCCACGAGAAAATGAGGCAAAGGGGTCGAGAATGTCTTTGGGGGGGGGGGGGGTATGTTACATTAAAATACCACTTAATATCAAACCAAAATATATGAACATCAACTTCTCTAGATTTCTCAATTAATGATGAAATAAATAATTTTAAAGAAAGGAAACTGCAGAGCCACTTGTGATCCTACACATAGTGAAGTAAACTTACATCAAAATGGAAAATGTACTCATGATTCGACATTTGAAGAAAATAAGTGGGACATTTTGAAGTTGAATATCACGCTGTAGAAAAATGCAGCTTCATCTTTAGATAAAAGTAAAGTACAGACAGTATTGCATATAATGCAAACTTTTCTTTATATTCCTAGTTAAAAACATATGCTTATTTGATAAACTAGTTCCTAGTTATAGGGATAATAGAACTTGCGTGCCATCTGTGTTAGGTGCAAAAAGGTATTGATATGCATGCATCCATTTTGAGCCAATCCAATGGAACATTTCGCTTCAATAGGTTGTCAGCACTGCATTTCGTTCGCATATGTTACCACTACTGAGACATTTTTTGTTTCTTTCCTTTCATTACAGAGTCATTAAATTAACTGTAAAAGTTCAAGAATTCAAGTCTACAAAAACAGAAGCAGCCAATTCTTGAGGCAGCGTTTCGTTTGCTGTCTTATAAAGTTTAGCTACAATTTTACCTCCTCGAGTACATTTATATGTTTCACGAACAAATACCCACTTATGTACCTGGTTATGGTACTGAATGTATCATTATTAGATACCAGATTTTAAAGGGAAAAATTTCCTATAAAAAGGACCAAAAAAGGGGAAATTATTGTGAAAAAATGGGGAAAAAGGACTATTCTTTTTTTGCACTCCATTTCAAATGGAAGCGCAATATATACCATTCATATATAAAAAGGGATACAATAAATTTCGTATTTATGTATCCCTTTTATATGAATGGTATATATTGCGCTTTCAGTTAAAATAGTATTTTTAGCGGAGTGCAAAAAAACTTAGTCCTTTTTCATTTTCTTTTTTAAAGGTAAAGTACAGCGAAAAAAAAGTCAAGAAACAGCAATATAGGCTAGACTTAGGTGGTTAAATAACTCTGATGATACAAATCTAAACAATTATAATAGAATAAAGCGAGAAGTTAACCGCACGTTTAGAAGTAAAAAAAGAGATTACTTGAAAAGCAAAATTAACGAAATTGAAACAAACAGCAAAAATAAAAATATCAGAGATTTATATAAAGGTGTAAATGAGTTTAGAAAGGGGTGGCAACCTAAAGTAAACTTGATAAAAGATAAAGACGGTGATTTTCTAGCTGACCCAAGCGATATTCTAAATAGATGGAAGAACTACTTTAATGACCTTTTAAATGTTCATGTAGGAGATAAATCAGAAGTAAATGAAGTACACACAGCAGAACCTTTAGTTCCAGAACCTAACTTGACTGAAGTTAAAGATGCTATTAAAAGGCTAAAGAATAACAAAGCACCTGGCATTGATTTAATACCAGCTGAGTTAATTAAATATGGTGGAAATTCGTTAATATGTCAAATTCATAAATTAATTTGTTTAATATGGAATAAAGAAGAAATCCCTCAACAGTGGAAAGAATCCATAATTGTTCCTGTGTTTTAAAAAGGTGATAAAATGAACTGCAATAATTACCGTGGAATTTCTCTACTCTCAACAACATATAAAATATTATCTAACATTCTTTTAACAAGACTAACCCCATATGCTAATGAAATCATAGGTGATTATCAATGTGGATTTAAACGTAACAGATCAAACTACAGATCAAATTTTTCACATCAGACAGACACTTGAAAAAAAGTGGGAATATAATCAAAATGTCCATCAGCTATTCATTGATTTCAAAAAAGCATATGATTCGGACAAAAGAGATAAATTATATAATATATTAGTAGAGTTTGGAATACCTAAGAAGCTTGTTAGTATGATAAAAATATGCACCAGTGAAACAGAAAGTAAAATTCGTGTGGGTATTAATATGTCTGACAAATTTACAATTCATGATGGGTTAAAACAAGGAGATGCATTATCTTCATTGCTCTTTAATTTTGCCTTAAAATATGCTGTTAGGAAGGTAAAAGAAACTAACGAAGGACTAAAATTAAATGGTATGACTCAGTTGTTAGCATATGCAGATGATGTAGACTTACTGGGGGATGATGTGAATACAATTAAGAATAATGCTAAAATATTTTTCAAAACTGCTAAAGAGATAGGTTTGGAAGTTAACAAAGAGAAAACTAAATATATGCTTACAGGCCGAAATAATAATAATAATAGGTAATAATCAATATCTAATTGATGACAACACGTTTGAACCAGTTTCCAAATTCAAATACTTAGGAGTAATATTAACAAATGAAAATTATATTAAAGAGGAAATAAAAAGTAGGCTTAAATCAGGAAATGCATGTTACTTCTCTCTTCATAAACTTTTGTCTTCTAATTTAATATCTAAGAAACTAAAAGTTAAAATATACAAAACAGTAATTTTGCCTGTAGTATTATGTGGCTGTGAAACTTGGTCCCTTACATTGAAAAAGGAACATAAATTGAGAGTATTTGAAAATAAGATCCTTAGGAAAATCTTTGGACCTAAAAGGGATGAGGAGACAGGTGAGTGGAGAAGGTTACATAATTTAGAACTACATAATTTGTATTCATGTCCAGATATTATTAGAATAATGAAATCAAGAAGACTTAGGTGGGCAGGCCACGTGGCACGAATGGGAGAGGAAAGAGGAGTTTACAGGATTCTTGTTGGGAAACCTGATGGTAAGAGACCTGTAGGAAGTCCAAGACGAAGATGGAGGGACAACGTTGAGATGGACCTAAGGGAAATCGGTAGGGATGGAAAAGAGTATGTAGATCTTTCTCAGGATAGGGACAGATGGAAGGCCTGTGTTGCTGCAGCCATGAACCTTCGGGTTTAAGAAGGCTAGAGAGTTAGTTAGTTAGTTAAAGTACAGCGAATAATCTGACCATCCATTTCATGAAATCTTCCTTGCAACAGCTTACAGTATTTCATAGCTTGCTGCCACTTGTACCTGGCTCCCAACACTCATGGAGGGAAGGTAAGGTAGAAGGCTTGTTCTTTCTTTCCTCTAAACTGCATCAAATAGATAATTGTTGAATGTTTTGTTTAAGGAAAATAAGTCGTACAAAATATTTGATATCTTGTCAGTAAAGGGACCAAGGAAGATGTTTGTAAAAAGGGCGGGGGGAAGGAATGTAGTCTGAAAAACTAGTCAATGAAGGGGGCAGGAAGGAAAATGTTTTAAAAAAGGGGAAAATAGGGAAGGTGGGCTGAAAATGGGAAGAAGAGGGAAGTCATAAACCATGTAATTTTGTTGGTTGAAGATAATTATAACCACACTTTTGCGTATCGTACCCAAGAATAAGTACTAATATTTAGGCAATCTCGTGCAAATAATGGAGGAAGATTCATGTATTTAAGAATTGCTCAGCCCTGGAGAGATGTCTTAGCTGCTTAATAATGTTATATGGGTACAATACTACAAGCATGTGACCAAAATTATGTGCAAATGGTTTAAATTGAGTTTTTCAAAAGTAGATTTGCCGGCCCCGTTTGGCAACGTTTGAGTAGACAGTGTTGGAACACCCACCGTATAGCCCTGATCTATCGCCATGCGACTTCCATATCTCTGGTCCGTTTAAAAAGGCATTGAAGGGTCGGCGCTTCCACTCAGACAATGAAGTCATGGACAATGTTCGCAACTGGTTCCGATCTCAGCCAAACGAGTTCTACGAGCTGGGTATTCACCGGTTGGTGAAACAGTGGGACAAGTGCTTGTGTAACTTTGGAGATTACATTTGAAATAAACCTTGTTGATTTCATTCCGTGGCCCTTCTTCCGTTTTCATTTGATCCACCCTAATACATAGAAGTCGGAGATATTACGAAAATACTCCACTCCACAAATAAATATATCAATGTTCCGGTACAGGTTTCGCTTATAATTCTTTTTGTGCCCGCAGCAGCAGCAGCTTCGTAACAAATATCGATTCACGACGAGGACAAAAGCGTTGACAAACGATTTCGGCAGCCAATACCAGGGCCGAAACTCCACAGGAGTAGTAATTGGATTTAATTGAGAGGAAAAATTGATTTAAGATGAAACGAGAGAGAGAACAAGCGAATCGTTCGTGGAAATATTGATGGAGACTTGAAAATCGTTGAAAAAGTTTTCAACTGCATTGGAACTCTGTATTGTTCTTGTTAAACAAAACTTGCACGTTGGATCTTCAAAAGAAATTAAGTTACATGTTAAATCGAGTATCCAATTTTCGTCTTGAGCGTCAAATAATTGATGTGACGAAATGTAGAGGCCGCTGAAGATTTTAATCGCTGTTTAAGTTTAGGAAACCAATATATATGATGCAATTCAACTGGAATTATTACATTAAATTCAACTATATTTGCCAGTAATTAGACATAGTTGCTAAATTTCAAAATTCCTTAATTTGAATCTATGTTCCACTTAAAGTACTCCGCATCTAGTTATTTAAAGCAGAAAAAGAGGGAAATAAAGTTCTATGCATAATTTTGTAGTATTCAAATATTTAACTCCATGAGTATGAATGTGGTAGATTTTGATCGCTTCAAAATATTTAAATTCCAGAAAATATTATGTGCATATTGTCGATCACTTTGAAATAATTCCTTCAAAAACAACCTTCTATCCATAATTTCGAGCACTTTCAAAATATTCCAAATCAAGAGAATTATCTAATTTCAAGTGATTTGAAATGCTTCAATTCACGAGGATGTTTGTTCTTTACCTAATTTCGAAGACTTAAGACGAAAGGAAAAGCGACATCATCGCGCATGGAATTACAGAAGCTGATTTTGCTTCTATCAAAGAGAAATAGTTAAGTAAGGATTCCATTCCAAGTGTTCCAAAAGTTAAAACTTTTGTAATATAATTTTGCGAAGGGGATGAGTGCTTTTCGTTGTGTAAACTTCCCTATAGAGGCTGGAATCAACCTCGAAGTTGCGAGATCATCTGCAATATCTCTGACTAATAAAATAGGATAAAGGAACTATCTGGAATAGGTATTTCCCAGACAACAATTTTTATGTTGTTTCCAGACGAACACAACATTCAAGTCCATTGAGGGATGGATAGCTTGTCTTGTCTTTCCTTGTAGCTAAAACGTTACAAGGTAAAGTGATATAAATATATATATTTGCCTCCCAACAGAAAAAAATCTCCATTACAGGAAAGCTTACACATGTATACCTTTCTATTCAAATACTGAACATATAACAACAAGATAGACTAAACACCATTTTAACATAAAGATGATTCACTAAGTTTGAATTTCACGGTGCCTTTCACCTCACGATCTATATTTCAGGGCCCACTAGCACAGACAAATTACGGTTATTCGTGTACTACTGGGTTTAGGGCCTCTCCGATGGCACAGTGGTAGCGTCGTCGCCTTGTAATTCAGAGGTCACGGGTTCGATTCCCGATGGGGGCACATAGTGGCTCGGACCCCACTTTAAGCCGTGGGTTCAGTCATAAAGCGGACTTAAAACACCAACTCAATCAATCAATCAGTACTATTGGGGTCCTGCTCGTCTTGCCTGTTCGATCGTTATTCACTCGAGCGAGCTCTCAATTCCATACGCTACCTAGCGTCGTTGGTGTGAACTATTTGGCGCACGAACGAAATTCTCTCCCTACTGTGAACATTTGAGCGGTGATACACTGTAAAGGTTGTATATACTATGTATTTCGAGAGTATAGACGATAACAACACTCGAATACTTGGTGGCGTAATGGTAACGTCGTTCATTGTAATCAAGGCGTTCCGGGTTAGATATCTGGCGGAAGCTCGTAGCGGTTTGGATTCCACCTTAAACTGTAGGTCCAGTCCTGATTAGTCTAGAAGTGCACAACGTGAACAAAACTGAAACGAAACATAGAAACATGTAAGTCTTGTCTCGTGTCCTTAAGCCATCCATACTTTCCCCTTTACACAGCAACGCTACACTGTGAACACGGTTCATCATAACTGACGGTGCGGAATGAATAACGCACTCCCCACGGACCCCCACAGAGCCTGCAGGCACGCGTGCAGGGTCAAAGTTCTCCCCCGCATCAGAGCCTCCATGAATTCATATTTTCGAAGAAAGGGCTCAAAAGAGGGAAGATTTAAAAAGGAGCGTAATATTACTCGGACAAGAGACTTCAGGAAGATGAAAGTGAGATCCCAGCCTTCTCTCCCGCGCGCCATCTCTTGTCACTTAGAATTACCGCTCGGTTCTGAAAGCGGAGAGAGATTCTGCATAGATTGCGCTCCAGTATTTATGAAGGTTACAGAGAGTCCGGGAAGAAGAACGTGAAATCAACTATCACGTGATATGTTTCAAACTATTTTGCATAATTGAGAAATAGGACATATCTGGACGAATGAGAAACGGCTAATGAAATCTTTTATACTTTTAACTAAACAAATTATGATTAAATATGAAGATGAATCATATCATGTGAAATACAGGGAAGACTCGAATAAAACATTAATTTGTTTTGGTTTCTTATGTAGTAGATTTCTGTACATAGGATTACACAAGTTTGCTACATTCAGCACAGACCTATTCTGCCTATTTTCAAATTTCAGTTAGTGACTGTGTACCTTAATAATAATAAGTCGTTGGGGTTCACGTTAAGTTACCCATGAGACACTGCGAAGGCTTTTGCACCAATCTGCCTGCAATATGAGGCCATTGCCGAACTTTCTCCTCCATTAGTAAACTTGCTGGTGTGATAAGCATGCACAGAGATATTGAATTTTCATTTCCCGAGAAATTTCTGTACGTTTTAGGCTGACAGAGGGCAAGAAACCACTCCTCTTCACTGGCGCAAGTGTGTATAGGAGGCGCCATCTTTAAAATAACATAAATGACCTTTTGAAGGTCACGTGAGTAGTGTTGCAGCCTTGAGGTATTTTTGTAAATAACAGTTGATACTTCATGTAATTTTGATCTGCACTATAATCCTTATTGGACTTTTAAGGTTTTCATTTCACTGTTGCAAAATATATATGATGTAGCTACATTGGAGCAATGATTGGTTGATTAGCAAGTTTACGATTGAATAGAAAACATTAACTTTCCATGTGAATGAATTTTTGTACTGTTCTTATTGCACTTATACGGTTTAAAGTAAATCGTGTGACGTACCGTTACACCATTAGAAAATTACAATATTGCTTTCACCTGTGCTTTGCACTGTGAGAGGAAGGAGGCAGGCACATATTCACGAGTGGTGACGATGTGATCAGCACCACGCTCCATCCACCTTTATCCCGGTACTTTTCCGGTATATTGGTATTTCATGGGGTACCCAAAAATGCCGCGCGACACTTTCGAAGAGTGTAATTATCCTGGAAATAATGCACAATTTAAACCCTTTTTTTATATTGCATCAATTTTGCACGAAAAACTGTATTTTGTGATTACATAGTATCTATTTTAATATTCTGATACAATTTTTTAATATTCTAAAGCAAATGTTTTGGTAAATTCATGCACAAAATTGGAGGACAATATTTACACTTGCCACCTCCCTTGGGTTCAATTCTTCATATTTATGCAACGGCTAGTATCTACAGGGTAGGATAATTGTTAGAAATGAAATCAGACAGTAAGCCTATCAATGAAGACAGTTAATCGATTATATTATATCTTTCTTTGTACATGAAGATTAAAGTTGAGAACACATGAGAATATATTCATATAGAAGAAGTCGGACTTTTACAGAAATTTCAATTGCTATAGTTCTTATTTGCTTGTCGTCACTTTCACATTCACATTCACTTGTGTGGGCTTCCTACGAGATCTGGGTCTTGACTTGGACTTCCATCTAGATCTGGGCTCAGACTTCCTTCTGAATCTGGGCTTGGACTTCCTTCTGGACTTGGGCTTGGACTTCCTTCTGGACTTGGGCTTACTTCTGAATCTGGGCTCAGACTTCCTTCTGAATCTGGGCTCGGACTTCCTTCTGGACTTGGGCTTGGACTTCCTTCTGGACTTGGGCTTGGACTTCCTTCTGGACTTGGGCTTGGGCTTCCTTCTGGACTTGGGCTTGGGCTTCCTTCTGGATCTGGGCTTGGACTTCCTTCTGGATGTGGACTTTGTTCTGGACTCGGACGTCCTTCTGAATCTATCTTCTTATATCATAGATCTCTTGCTTTATTAATTGCCCTATTCGAGTCGACTAAATCCCAGAAAGTTTTGCCTTATCTTTTCCAAATACTGATATCAATTTCAATCTAGTAACCCACCTTGGGGCGTTGTTTAGAACGCGCCACCACTATACTGTTCTAGACCACAAGTGTAAACTTGGTGCTCCGGTCGTGACGCGCAGCCAAAAAAGTGCTCTGGGTCTCGATCGGAAGTCTCCGCCACTGATGTTATCAAACATTCCACAAAGGGGAACGTAGTAAGCCTACAGATCAGAGATCTGTTATGAGACACACATTTATATTAGTATCTTTACTTCTTTAAATTTCTTATATATTTTCATATTAGTACGTAGTTAATTTCACAAATATCTTTATTAATTTGCCATCTCCATATCTTTTCTTTTTTTCTTACATAATATTTTATTATTGTTTACCTTTCTCATTTATTTAAATACAGCGATCTTCCTCTTTATACGCCTAGTGCTGCCATCTCTGTTTCACTTTAGTAACTAGTTTCAAGTATAAGACCTATTGGGTACTTAACACACACCAATATTCATCAATATTTTAAACAAATTTTAATTATTTCAATTTTCAAGTATCGGTATCGGTGGGAATCGGCAAGAGTATCGTTATCGGTTCAAAGTGGTATCGGCTCAGCCCTAGTATAAACTGCTGTTTATTTATAACTGTTTATTTTTCATTTCTAAAGTAAAATTTTATAGTTTGTACATTTCGACAAGGCAATTACATTTGTAACATACCTAAGAAACAGAGGATCATATTGCTCCATAGACCCGGGATCAGTGGCGTCGATTGGGTCCAAAAATCTGGGGGGAAGGTGCCAAGACTGGGGGGGGGGGGGGCAAAGACGGTACATTTCCCTTTGTAGTTAAGATTTAGCATAGTGCGGGTGCAAAACTGGCAAAAAGTGGGGGGCAGCTGCCCCTCTCGCCCCCTCATAATCGCCGCCACTGCCCGGGAAAAAAATGATCATTTGCATCATCTTATGTTTGCCTTTACTCTGTGTTACATTTCAGATATAAAATCTCGAAACCAATTCTAAATCATTGTTAAGGTATGCACTGAAGTGTAATAGTCTTCATTGTATTGCGGTGTTCATGCGAAATATGGTTTAATGTACCTTAGAGGGGTCATTTTGCCTGGTCTTCCATAAAACTACAGACGTAGCAAGAAAAAATGAAAAAGCCAGATAACAGCATCACCCAATGAGAAGCAGCTTGGCAGGTCTTGGCCCCCAAAGGACTGCGCCAAAAGGAGAAATAAGATAAAACAAAGCCGCCGGCAAGACTTTGAAGGCAAAACCCAACTAAAAACAAACCAACATCCCTCTCAAACTCCACTTACCCTCAAAAACTTCCGCTAACCCATGTAGAAAAGCCAAAGGACATCCCAACATCTTACTAACATCCACTACAACTGCCACCTCCCTCTGATAAACCCATCCTAGAATCTTAGAACATCTCTATCGTTCTAATTGGAGGCGCAACTTTTCCACCCTTTCGCGTCTTAGCATCGCCAGTGACGGGGCCATAAATTATTCATTCCACTTCATTATTAACACGGGAGAAGGATGAGGAGGGGAGTTATCGTGCAGGAAGCTGAAGCACTAATTAACTCCGCCAGGATATTTATGAAGGGAGTATCGCGAAACGGGAAGAAGATATATGACTCCATCAAAAGCAGGATTTCAACATTAGTAACATGATCGTTGTGCCCTTGCACACTTTTTTCCCCTTTGCCCAGCGCGAAAAAGAAAAGCCAAGACAAAATATTCCCCCAAATTAAAAATGGCTGCTGTAATTTCGTCCTTGAATTTTTCCATGACTAGTTTTGTATCATGAGCTGTCACAGATTGAACCTAGACCTTATACATTTCCCAGGAAGGGTATCATTAAAGCAGATAGGGAAGGAGTAATTCCTATTATGCATAACTCCACGACTGACTCAGAGCGGTGGGGGAGGAGGAACACATACCCAGAAGCCAGATTGGCTCTTTTTAAGTCAATCAAGGGGACATTAGACTATACACCTTTTCCGGAATGTCTGGAGTAAGAGAACGCGAACGCGTCCTGCGCGCACGTTGCGGTGTGTGCCTCGTCCAATAAACGCGCGGAGGGGAAGGGTTCGCGCGGGAGGGGGCGATTTGACTGGTCATTCGCGGTCCAGTAGTTCTGTGGGAATTCTGCATTCAGGAGAGCGCCGCATAGTCTGGCCCCGCCCACAAGCTTTCGCCTCTGCGCGTCGCTACTCCAGACATTCCGGAAAAGGAATATAGAAGGTATCTGAATATTCCAAACCAATTCGTTGTGCTATGCTAGATAAGAAGGAGCAAGACATTTAACTAACACACGTGACACGAGTAGCTCTGTCCGGAAAGCCATCAATACTATTATCTACCCACCGAAGAAAGGCAGTTAATGTACACAAAGCCACGTGACATATGAGAGCTTCAAGTTGGTTCATTCTTAACTCGTTTCGTTCATAGTTATATTGACGTATGTTTATAATTCATCATAGTAGGTTACACAACTTCACTATAGATGATTAGTATGGCTTTATCAAACGCCCTGTATTCCTACGCGCTATAGGTGCTATCTGAAGTAACAAAGAGAGTTTCTCACAAGTCGCATGTATCTGTTTACACTGACTTCGTTCTCACAGTGGATGGAGACTAAGCAAAACCGGGCACCAGTGGAACGAGAAATTGAGATAAATTTACTCATTCTCACTCATCGGGTTGCCAAGCGCCTATTCTAGAGCATCAACTAGGTCTTAAAGTTACGGATCCATAAGCAAAAGGTCATCTTAAGTTAAAACCAGGGCTCAAAGTGAGTGGAAATGAAGAGTATGGTATTCCCCTTCGTAAAGCACCCTCTCCCCCAGCTGTTTTATTGTCACCATGTTAAACCATAGGAGCATCCCCCCACCTAACTCCAAGGCTCAATCAAGCATCTACTTCCCTCCCGCTAACATTTCCCACTTCAAGCGCTGGTTAAAACTACACATTATCAAACTTTTCCCCATAACTGACAGTACGCGAGGTACTTTGTCTACTGCAAAGAGTCTCCCTGTCTTTTTAGGCAAAATCAGCTAGCTGTATCTACTCAATTATCCCTAGCCAATCTGTTACAAGCAATATATTACATGAGAAATATATTTATATACATCAAGTTTAAGTACGAATGTCGTATGTGTTCAAACTATTTAAAAAGAAAACAGAGAATTCTTAGAATTTTAATGAGACTTATTTAAGACTAGAAAAAAGTATGGAAATTATTTGCAACCAATGATATTTTAAATTAAAAAAATACCATGTTTCTTCTACGGCGCCCAGAGCCATCTATGATAAGGAGCTATCAAATGAAAAGGTACCCCAAAATATTGCACGATGTGTTACACGAAACATACGTTCCTTTTGGGGTAAATAGCCACAAGTGTATGCAATATATTATATAGCAGAATGCGTATCGTAAAGGCACATAGTGGCACGGATCCCACTTTAAACTGAAGGTCCAGTCCCGATTAGCCTATCGGTGCATAAAATAGACTTACACTTTGACAATCCAGCGATTTCCAAATATGAAACTTTCCGTAGTTTAACCTTCGGGAATATTTCGAGCGGTGAAATAAGCAGATTGCCTTTATTAATTATTATTTTATATTCATTTTCCTATTTTTCGTAACCGTACAAGGCTTATATTTCTGCACGGTGGGCATAAAACACACAGGGAAAGAATGATAAATTATGAGTCACTGGAATAGTCAATGTTGCCTGTTCCAGAAACAAAACCCGGACAAAGTTCCGCAGCACGTATTAAACAGGAAGTCCGTTGACGTCATCTTGTTCGTCCATCCCTGGGGCTTTCAAGTTTTCCAATATCGTTTCCTGTTGACTTTGTCTCCACTCTTTTGTCTTTCCATTCTTTTACGATAGTGTTCTGCCAGAAGGATGGTAAAGGACAAGCAAATTACTTAAAGAGAACAGATATATTATGCAACACATTAACCACACTCTGTCCTGGGAAAGCAATAAAGAACCCTGTAATAACGAAGATGGTAAACGTAAAAGCTGCTTAAATCAACCCCCGATAATCATTTCTGTCTGAACAACTGGTAATTGCCAAATATTTCATTGCGCATCCCTTATATGCCTCCTCCTTTCCAGGGAAAACATCCTGCCTACTCCAGTGCTAGGTTGTATATTTTATTTGCCAATTTATTTATTGCACAAGAACATTATGATTAAGTAATCGGAAAAGATCAACACAGACAAAAAATACACACATAACAACGAACACTTTCCTCAATAAAAAAACTGAGAATTCTAAGTTTCTTGATTCGATCACAGATGGAGGCACATGTCAGTGGATAAGATCCTTCTTTGAATTCAATGATCCGTCTTAATTTGCCTTCTGTGCATGAATCGTAAATGAAAAAAAAAATCGACCTCTTGCTCATAAATAGCTTTTGGAAGCTGAAGTAATGGAATCAATTTTCCTGAGTTGTTAACTAATAATTACTTGCATATTTTCTTTTAAGAAATATTAATTTCTATTAAATATTTATTTGTACTGTCGAACATAACTGACTTTTGTAATTGGGTTATGAAAGGTATGAACTTTGCAACATGCAATGTAGTTGTTTTTGAGTTGCAACTAAGTCGATTGTAAGCACAGAAAGGATAGTTGGTACAGGACCTACAGTTTAAAGTGAGATCCGAACCACCACGTGCCTTCACCGGGTATCAAACCCGGGTCCTACATGCAATGTAGAAACGCTGATAAAGTTGTCCTTGGAGAATGTATCCGGGGCAAACTTGGCAGGAAATTCTGAAAACAGGAGTATTGGAAGGCAACAACCAAGCAGGGCAGTGATCGGAAAGCTATCAGAACAGATATTGATTGATTGATACTTCGCTTCTCTACCGCTTTTGGCTAATCGCGAAGATGAGGACGAGTGATGATATGATGAAGGGACACTTACAAACACCCATGCCTAGGCCAGGATTTGAACCCGGGACCCCTGGATAACCACTCCTCCACGAAGGTCGGCCTTTATCAGATAAGATAATGGAGATTGGAGACAGAGACGTGAGTGTTACATCGGCGACTGGATTCAACATGCTCGCACAGGTAACTTCCGTAAGAGCTACACATTCTCGACAACGGAATAGTTACGGATAGTTATACCGGGTGTCCCAAAAGTCGCTTGACCGAGAAATAAATATTTGCATTTGAAAACAATACTTGTGTCATTAAATCAACAGTAATTTAATAAATAAATACAAATATTTATTTATCGGTGAAGCGACTTTTGGGACACCCGGTATATTGATGATCCTCATTGGTAATCAACATTAACAAGGTTTTTACGGAAGCTATAGGAGTACGATATGTGGTGCAAGTCCTTGTGCCACCTAAATGCAGGTTTACTTTGTAAAGTAGAAAACATAAGTCTTTTCCTGGTTTCGTTCAACAGCTAGTTACAATGCACTTTTGTCCGTGACCGTACAAACAATCTGATTGGACACAGAAATCGATTAGAAGAACAATGGAGACGGGGTAAGGGTGCTTCGACATTTGACTGACGTAAATTAACATTCTATACTCAATACAGGTTGTCACGTTGTTAAAGGATTTAACTGATGAAATTAACCAAAATTCGAAGTTTAATTAACTCGAATACAGAGAACAAAGAATATAACGTATGATTACAAACACTTTGAAAAAATCCGCATTAGTTTGTTGATAAGAGGAATATTTTATCACACATGGTTTGGTTTGTATTAAGTGAACCCTCTGGTAACAATGGTGCACAGGGACTAACAAAGGAAATTTACTAGAACAATGAAATTGCCCTTCATTTCAATTGTCGGTTTAAAAAAAAACAGCGTAAATCCCTACCTACCTATTGTAGATGGCTAGGGATGCGCCAGGTCTTGCCTCTGCTTCCTGGCGGTGGCTCTGGCTGCAACTGCCAACGATACACTAGTATTTCCCACCAGAAATGATTTAAAACAAACAATAATAATAATAATAATAAATACTTAGTGATTCTAATTTAATGAAGTATTCTAATGTTGTGTTCAAATAGTCTTCGGATATTAATATCAAAGGACAATTTCAACGGAGGACTCCAAATAGTGCATATTCTATACCGTAGTTATTTAATAATAATAATAATAATACGACACTTAGCGCTTCTCATTTATTTCAGTGTTATGTTCTTATATTCATTGTGTATTTTTTCATATACTCTCTGTAATATGTAAATGAACCTTGCTATGGCTTCCACCCATACCAAGGTTCCTTCAGGTGAGGAAGTGTAGATGGCTATGGATGCTGGTACAGAACGTTTGCTTCCTGGTGTACTTCACGTCCGGTTTCCTCCTTCTCCTGGAATGCTCCGACTTGCATAGGAGAATTCCACAGGAAACAGAGGTTGCAAGTACAGCAGAACTGGCTACTTAAGTGAAGGGTGCCCTGAGGCAGGCCTCCTTTTTGGTT
Source organism: Lepisma saccharinum (assembly GCF_977018435.1). NCBI lineage: Eukaryota > Metazoa > Arthropoda > Insecta > Zygentoma > Lepismatidae > Lepisma > Lepisma saccharinum. Next base: position 115,864,119 of record NC_139231.1, read on the forward strand.
ACAATTCACTAGTGCATCGTTGAGAGTAGCAGCCAGTGCCTCCACCAAGAAGCAGAGGCAAGTGCTGGCGCATCCCTCAGCCACCTATCACCCTCTCTCTCTATCCTCTGTTTGATCCTAGTAAAGAGTTCAAATCATCTACCTTCTTTTATTACCAAAAAAATGGTTAGCTAGGCGATTTATGCTATAGTCCGCCCGCCTTAGTCGTGACAATCGCTTAAAATGAGCATGCGCTGACTGGACAAGTCCAGTGGCAGAATAAGGGTGGACCGGTAAGGGAAACCGGTTCTGTGAAAAGCATCTGCTGCTGAAACAACATCGCTGGCAATATTATGTGAAGAGGGGAGTTGAGGATCCCTCGCACTGGGACGCCGGAAGCGCGGCAACAGAACGAAACGGTTTAGCTTCCGGCGTTTCAGAGGGCCATAACCTCAAGATAACCTGCAGACTTCTAGCCGGAAATTCCGTGCTTTGGTTCCACACGTTCCCCTGTAGTAAGCGTTACACCATTTCATTTCAATAAAAGCAGACGACAGAAGTTATGTTGTCGGATTCTTTCGTGTTTCCCCCCCTCTCAGTGTGCAAGGTCGTTTAAAAGAGTTGCGACAGCCACCACAAAGACAACAAACTGAGCTATAACATACAAACCAACCTAACTCGTACTGTTCTCAAACAGCAATTTTTCGTGCACGTTCCTACCCACTTCCCCTATCGCGTGTAGAATCGTCCTCTCGAACTAGTCTCATCATCTGCGGACGGGCAGTATGTTCATATTCAAGTAATAAGCACTATTGTCGCCTCTGCCTCATTTAATTCAAAGAAAGGTCATACAACATTGCAGGACATACATTGATAAAAAAGGTAAAGTTCCCCGTGCACTTTTGCACTTTGCCACGACGCGTAGAATAGGCGGAAGTGTGGCCCACACATTCTTCGATCACGACCATTTTGGAGGTGTTGTGATCAGAACCACGCTCCGGCCGCTTACCCCCAGGATTGCCCCCAGTTTGCCATTTATTTGAGGCTGGGTGAGCCCCAGAGCCACTTTATGCAGGGAGACAAGGTCGGAAAATTGCAACCTTAGATGATCCACACCAGTAATCGAAATTGAGTCTCTACCGATTAGACCACCTCGGCTCCCATATAGAGATAGCTTAGAAAGAGAGAATTTCAACTTACTCATACTGGAAAGCCCATTGGTAAATTATCCGGATACTCACCTGAAATAAGAAAAATAATTAATATACAATAAGGATTATTTGGGAAAATATGAAACATTAAAATATATACAAGTTTGTATGTCGGTGCATTATTCAAGTAGCTATTGATTCATAAGTATATTTTTATCAAGATTAAAAAACAAAGGTGATATCAGTGCTTTACAAGCTAAAATATTGGCCGCACACATCCTTGCATCTCGGCCATTGATGTTCATGAGCCAGAGGCAGTGATGTGCCGTAGACTATGAGTTTACGTCTACATGCGTTGTCTACACGTAATCTACGCGTAGATTACATTGGGTTGTAGTTTACATAGACTACGTAGACAATCTAAATTGCATTAAAATTAATTTTCAAGGCTTTCATGAAAGGAAGGTGACATTTTCAACTATATTGGTTCCTAACGAACTGAAAAGAATCCTATTTACAACAAAATTTATCTCATCTTCCATCATCAACTATGGAAGAAGATAAATAGTATGCAAAAAACAACAACAGATGGCAGTCGTGAGGCAAGAGTGGTTTTTTTCCCATAAAACACTAGAATATTTTCTATATTAGGTTTCTTCCTAGGTGAGAAATTGTTCGAATTTGGAAGGAAGAGTATGAAAAGTTATCCTTACACATCAGCAACTGATACGCAGTATAATTTTCTTTTAATTCCACGGCGTCCTTTGCTAAGTTATCACCTTTCGCCATGTTGTTTACATAGATTACGTAATCTACGTGTATTAAATAGTCTACGTGTAGAATGTAGACTATCGTTGTTTACGCGTAGACGCACATCACTGGCCAGAGGTTAAGAACCGCTGCGGCGAGCCATATAAAAAGAACTGGTACTGAAAGAACACAGGCAGTGGTCGCATGAGGTCCACACTACTGATGTTGAACTTTGATCAAGAAATGTGGTTCGAACCTCCAGAGATGATACTCTGTGTAGCTTTAATACCAGTATTTTCTTTCACAAGTCTAATAGCAAGTACACTCAGAGAACTAAATGCATCATATCGATTGATGCACCAGAATGCATCGATTAATGCACTAAAGTGTGTTTTATGGCTTCTTCAAAGAATCCGATTCACATTTGATGCATTTGGGTGCATTTTTGTATGTCGTGAATGAAACACCAAAGTGCATCATTTGATTCAAGTGAGGATTTCCTTCAGTCGACATGCACTTCAATGCAATATTCGATGTTCCTTGATGAACCTTCCTGCATCATTAAAAGATGCATTCTGGTGCATGAAAACGCACCAACTGATGCATTGAAGTGCATCTCGACTGAAAGGAATCCTCACATGAATCAAATGATGCACTTTGGTGTTTCATTCACGACATACAAAAATGCACCCAAATGCATCAAATGTGAATTGGATTCTTTGAAGAAGTCATAAAACACATTTTAGTGCATTAATCGATGCATTCTGGTGCATCAATCGATATGATGCATTTAGTTCTCTGAGTGTAGAACTTGAGATGGCTCGACCTATCAACGCATGAGAGGGGAAACTTGGCTGCAGCTACCAGCCGTCTACAGCAACGCGCACTTCTTTGCTCAGCCCACTCTTTTTCTCTCCATGGTCTTGGTACACAGTTTCCTGAGACTGTAGATCATATGTATTAATCGGAAATACGTTCTACAAAGCCAGTTCAAACGTTCAACTATACTTTGTATAGTACGCGAAGGATGAGCTGACTATAACGCAATTTTAAAATTAAATTGCAAGTCCTCAGCGCTCAACTTGTTTCCATAATGTTATTTTACTTATGTTGCAAGAATTAAACAACACAACTGAACTTCATAAATATTATTTCACTTTAAATCATTCGATACAAACTCATTTTGCAACTTTCGGCACAAGAAATTTTAAATCAAGCCTCTTATATAACAAAAACGAATCGAAATGAATAACTTAAAAAAATATCGACACTGATACAGCGTTCTTAATCTCAATGGTTTCCTGTTAATTTTATAAACTTGTACACAATAGAAATAAAGTAAATATTAGTTATTTGTGCAAGGGTTCCAATCCCACCTAGGCCAATGGCGCAATTCCCCCAAAATCATGTCATGCGTCCCCCCAAATCATATCATGTGTCTCCCCCACCCAGAAAATCATATCATTCGTGCCCTCAAACCACATACTAATTCCCCCCAGGGTATTTAATTACGACAGCGTGTCTACCGAAAGTAACTTTTCTCTCAGCTTTACTGAACACACTTGATCTACCCCTCCTCCATAAACAGGGGTTCCCGTCACTCAAGACCACCCCTAAAATCGTTCATCATAATCTCCACAAAAAACTTTGTTGAATATATAATCAATTGTGTTCATTTGAATGAAATACCATATTAAACTGTCCATATTTTTTATTGTTCGATTTTCGAAAAAAAACTTAAAGCTAGCACATTGATTGGTTAAATGGTAGATTAAATTATGTAAATATGCATATAAATAGTGTTCGTGAGTGGGTTTATAAAACTCACAATTTCAGTATTTAACACAAGTTGTTACACAACTTAAGAAAAGATAGAAAATTCATGCTATAGCCTCATGACCGATTCTGTTTCGCGAGACATTACAGAAACCTAGCTAGAATTTCTTAAGCACAGAGCAAAAACATAATACAGTTTTTTTTCAAACAACTAAATTCCGCCCACCCACCCCCCTCGTTTTCTTGGGGTACATACATTTTAGTAACTCATAACAATAATTAAGTGGATTTTATCTTCAGTGAAAATGTAACTTGTTAAAGTAAAATTATCCTGTGACATGAAGTTAGAAATGCGGATTCGAAATACCTGCTTTAAATTAAGCAGTATACTAACCAAAGCTTTATGCAAGAAAATTTTTACATCCATTTCTTTGCAGGCTTTCAAGAATAATAATTTAATTTGGTGTCAATACTTTCATAGGATCCCGAGATATTTAGTATTTTTCAGCTTCTCTTTTGGTACGTTCGGGGATGAAAACATGTGGATACCATATCGCGAAATACAGTCTCCAAAATTTAATGTTCGAACTATCTCTCCACTACAGAAATTTCTTGGCAATCTAAGATTTAACATTTTAGCAAGAGTTTTCTATCTCCCCCTTTAAGTTTAATACTCAATCTTCCCACAAAAATTTCCATGCCAATTTTAGGCTTACTGTTCATATTGAAGAGTGGATATTGCCTCCTCCAAAAAATTAATTCTCAGTCTCTACACCAGAATTTTCGCAACAGTATTAGACAATAGTAATACACAAGAATTTGATACCCCCTCAAATTAATGCTCAATCCCCTCTAACTAAAGTACCCTTGGAACGTGCCACCACTCGTAACTCCTGGACACCGAGCCGCGAAACGGCAACACTCTGCTTCTTGCTCCGGCTGGTCAGTTGGACGCAAGAGTTCTCACTCAGGGATCGGGAGTAAGGCGACCTGGAAGGCAACCACCGACATGTGAAAAGTCACCGTAAATAAAAGTAAACCCACGTATTTTAAGTTTTAAAAGTTCAAAAGCTTTAAAATATCGACTCTCGCGCGTTACATACTTATTCGCACAGTTCAAATAAATCATATGTTGAGTCCTGTTCGCTCGAGGGCAGCGATTAGTAAAATTTTGTCACGACAGAAACAGCGCACTGACTCTCCCGTAGATAACAAGACCTCAACTGCTTCTCCAAGCGCGAGCCGCAGCATAACAGATTGTTCTTTTTACAATGCTAGCAACTCATAACATCAAAATATCACAAGAAGAACTGATAATTTATATAACAGATCAATGTTAATTAGCGATAGTAAGCTAAAGTTCAGGTTGGCAACAATTAAAAATGCGAACGTGGAAGTTTTTACATCGCCAAAAACACGTATCGTTGTTTCTCCACTCCTAAAAACTAACAGCCAATAGCAAAACGATATATTATTGAAAGTGCGAGAGTGAATTATAAACAACAACATTTGTGTTAAAGTTGTAAATAATCCTAGCCATCTTGGATTTAATGAAAACTATACTAATTAGGATGAATTAATGTCGCAAAAATACTCGAATAAAATAATAGCAAAAGATAAAACATAAATATATACCTACAGGAGTTATGAAAACAATTAAGTATAAATACTATAATGCAAATTTTTAACTTAAAAGTATACGAATAAGATATTCTCCAATATACGAGTGCAATTTGGCTAACGAGGTGGTCGTTACACCCTCCATAATGTAAGATCTATAATTGGATACTACCCCCCCCCCCCCAACGATTACTTCAGAATCCCCCAGAACCCACGTGCCAATTAAGGCCTAATATTTAAGAGTTAGATATTTCTCTCCCCGCCCATTCGATAATACCCTTGAACACTTACTTTCCTTCTTCTAATGGTTTGGGCAAATATACATATAAATGTTGAATTTTATATTATTTGAAGGTATAAAATTCACCCAAAAATCTCGATGGCGCAGCCTTTGCTATAATCCCTCCTGTGGGTACCCCTGTATTTGTGAATGTAGAAGACAGTCACAAATGACAGATTCATCGTGTACAGTTGTAGCATAGATTTCACATCGGGCACAAGAAATGCAGTCAAGAATATCATTATTATGGTTCAAGAAAGACAATGCATTGAACTATCCCTTTACGATAGAGGGAAAAAGGAGAATATAGATCAAGTATTTTTTCCACCCTGCTAGGATTTACACTAGCGTCGCAGGATTAAATGAGAATTATCGAACCAGCGACGCCAGAGTGAAATATGGAATATCTTGTGAGGAAGTCTCATATTTCATCGCCGCAGGAGACCCAGAAACAGGACCTTCTTGTCGATAAGCTTCGAGCCATAAATCGACCTCGGAGTTTCCTCAACGTTGAACCAACACTGAGGGAACCGTGGTAACATTCCCCATAGCGGTGGTGTTCCAGCGACTGTGGAAAGTTTATTTGGCGAGTGTGTAATGTACTAGATTCGGTTGGAACCGGGATTATAAATGCATGGCTATGTAACTGCGAATGGGAGTTCGTGTTATTTTGGCCAAGGTTTGGCAATAACTTACTTAAGTTCTGCCAACTTCGTGTGTTCGACTCTTGCTTTCTCGTAGAAACTCTGCTGTAGCTAGGAAACGAATTGCGTTAAGTTTTGGTTTGCGGTTGTAGAGGTTTGTGGCTTGGAAAAAGTAGAATAGCAAGGAGCAGTGGCGTATCCGGAATGATAGTTCTACGCCTCCCCTCCCCCTTTATGCATTTTTTTAAAAATCTATCACAAACCACTGAAAAACAAGCCATTCTCCTATGACTTACGAACCTATTGTCCAGCGTAAAACATCTTATCATTCTTCTCACAGGCGTAACTCGGCGGTAGCAAGGGAAGGGGGGTAATTTCCCCCAACCCTAATTATCAGGTTTATAACTTTTGTTAACTTTCTGGAATCCGAGGAGCCAAGTAATAAAGGTAATATCTGTGATTTTGAAAATGTAAGTTATTTAACAAATAATACTATCAAACATTATTTTAATGGAATGGAAAACTTTTCGAGTCTTTCCCCCCAAAGTTAAACCCTAAGTTCTGTCCCCCAAACTTAGGTCCAAAGTTACGCCCGTGATTCTTCTCTACTTCTCAGTTGCTTTATTTCACGTCATATTTGTGACTCTTGGCTTAATCGCGGCGATGAGGAAATAGCAGAATGGACGATCGTACACTGTCTCGGTAATCTGTGGAGTAAAGTCGCGCATAACGACAGAGAAGGTGAGAAAGCGAGTGGACACAGCAAAGCAGTGTGCGCTGCTGCAAACGTCCGGTAGGCGCAGTCGTATTTTCTCCTCACTTCCCTTTCACGCGTTCATTGGTCGAGTCCTCTCGAGTCACTACTTGCGCAGAGGACTTGTTTCCGTTCGCTTGCTCCAGAGATTCCCAGAACAGAATATAGGTGTCTCTAGTAACTAGATATAGCTCTATGAAGGACAAGAAGGACAGTGCCTCCAGGACCTGCATGCTACATAAATGTATATCAGTTACCATATTCTTCTATATAACCAAGTGGACACCAGCGTTTAAGATTGAGAGACAAGATATCCACTTCTTCAGCACTTATTGAATCCATATGAATAATTTGGTTTTATGAACTACATATATTATACTACATGTAGTCGAAAATATGGACAAAGCATGAGCGTTTTTTTCTGATCGTTCTTTAATTTCATTGAGTCATGTAATTACTCATTCCTCACAGTCACGGCAATGGAGGGGAGACGTTAGGGAGCCGCCACGTTCTAGCCTACTTTAATCCACCTTTTGCACGAACCCAAATCTTGAGAAAGTGTCGAGTACCGTAAAGTGACTTCGGACACGTGCATGAGCAAAACATTCCATTGTTGAGGGTCAGACGTAGGCCGCCACCGAAACGCAACAATGGGAAATAATCTGAGCTAACCTTCTTACAATTGCATTCCAAGGTCAAATATCTTGTGATCAGCGGAGAAATAACACATTATTGTAGCCAGTCGGCTTGTCAACTTTGCATTGGCTCCTGTAAATCCTCATTGTGCAGATGTGTGTGTTTGACATTAGCACCTTATGAGTAACGAAATACTATCTAAATTTATATCATTACTTGAATCATACTTTGTGGGATCATAACTGTGTATCGTTTCTATTTTAGGTCCGTTTGTAGTGAATTTCAGTGTATTGTGAGGTGACTTCGGACATGCCAAGGACATATAAAAATAAGTTAAGAGGAAGTTCCTACCAAAATTATTTTATCGGCAGCAAGTTTTAAAGAGGGTTCCAGATTTCAATCCCGGTCTCACAGAAAGTGAGAATGAACAACGCTGGCTGATACATTTGTCGAAATGCTTCGAGATGTTCGAAATGACAAGGCTCCAGAGTCCCAGAGACGAGGAAAACGTATCAATATCGAACCCTGGAAAAGTGTTACGTGTAGCTTCCAGTCTTCATCACAACAGGATTCAGATAATCCAGACACTAGAGAATTGTCGTCAGCAGAGGAATGGTCTGAAACCAGTAATTCTGATGACACCGAGTGCCTTCATTGTGGAAGATTGTGGTCAACAAGCAAGAACAGAGAAGATTGGGTCCAACGTCATAGTTGCAAGACATGGGCACATGACAAGTGTGCCAAATTTTCTAAGAAGCAATATAAATGTGCTCAATGTATGAAAAAGGTAAATTAAAAAGATGTCCCATTGTAATAGTTGTACTTTTTCTGTTTGAATAATTTTATGTAAACATTGATGGAAATTTAAGTACTACAGTGTGTGTTAAGATGTAAAAAAGAGTAGTTCATGTAAAAATACACTGTTCAAAACATTGCTTCTTTTTAAAAAAAAACATAAAATAGATCCGAAGACATCTCATACATGCAGCATACATTGGACTATATGAAAACCACAATGTGTCTGAAGTCACCACATTGAGTGGTGACTTCGGACAAAAAAAATAATTTTTAAAATGTATTTTTGGGTGTAATATATTTATAACACTTCGTGATTGTTTCTAAAACTCTGATACATATAATTATTACATTTTGTGCAGATACAAGTATAATTGTGAATATTACCGTACAAAACGTAAAAAAACTGTCCGAAGTCAGCCCACAAGAAGAGAGCGATAAAGACAGACGGCGAAAATGGAAACGGGGAAAAATATATTAAAACAGATAACGAAGGACATAAAAATAATGTGATAAAGTAACAGATGAGTAAAGAAAGAAGGAAGCAGAGGAAGAAAAGAGAAATATAAATAGAGACAAAAGAGAAAGATAGAAACAGAGCAAGAAAGAGTTTGAAAAAGCAGGCGAGAAAGAAAGAAAGATAACTAGATAATCCTAGCCATGACTACAAGAGGTGACCCCACCTGAATCGGCTACCCTTAACCCCTAACCGGTGAGGTGGGGTTTGAGCTATCCCACGAATATTTTGAAGTGACTGTACTTACATATTAGTCACATCTTATACCTGGAATGCTGAGTACCTTTCAGTCAGTTCTCTAGCAGCTGTGCGAGGATGAGGTTGTGTTGACCTGTGTAAACAGTCCGGTGAAGCCCCACCTCACCACTTACGTAACATTTTTTGTGCAATATAAACTGCAGGAAATATGCATCAGTGTAATCTGATTGTAAAAATGTTTATTATTATTATTTATATCTATATCCTAATGATCAACATTTTGTAAGAATTTGGATTCTTTCGTTCTTTATCAGCTGCAAAAATTAAAAAATGTGAAGGTGTGCATTCTTTGCATTTCATTTTGCATTTTCATTTATGTGTATTTTCAGTAATGTTTTGTCTAAGTAAGTGATGTAGTTCTATTAATTAAAATCAACTTCATTCGTTATTTTATTTTTTGAAATATATTCACAACCATTCCTTTGTGAGAACATTTTTTTGTTCGGGGTTTGTGTCACCCCACCTCACCAGTTACGCCCCAAAAATCCACCTCACCAGCTAAGGGTTAAACCCATCCAAACGAAATTATGTGGAAGAACGCCAACTTACTTTCCGAACAACTCTTCGTGCTAACCATTATTATCAACTATTCATTTGTTTCTGATGCACAAATAAATTGCAACAATCCGTGCGAGTTCGAAAAAAAATAAAAACAGGCCGAAAGATAACAACAATTGAGTTTATTCGTTTGAAAAATAGTTACAACAATGATATGGCAACAAACAAGTAGATAAGCCTATTTCGAGAATTAATGAATGCTCTTTGAAAATCCAGAGGATAGATGGACAACCCACAACGTGCATGTTTACAGCCCCGAAGGAAAATCCACGAACCGACCAGTATGATACCGTGAGCATGAAATTATACGTGCATAAAGATAGCGCTGGCTGGTATTCCCGCAGCGCCATCTACGGCTTTGATTTTTCAATCCTTTTCGGCCGGATGAAATAAAACCTTGGACCAAGCTATTTCATTTGCTTAATCGAAGAGGCGTCCAGCGTAACGGAACGATTGTTCGTGCAGTATTTATTTGCAAACAAACCCTTGTGGGCACAGTGCTGCACCCTCGCGGCTACGGATTTAATGATTTTTAAAGCTATCGGTTCTTCTGGTGGATTTTGGCTGCCCGAGTGGGAGCGGCCAAGATGGTTCCAATGATGCGGAAAAATGCTGAGCATAAAAGGCCTCGTGCTTGAAAGATGGACCGTTAGATGGTGCTGACCGTTGGGAACACCAGATCGCGGGAAAGGTCTCTGCTCTCCATTCCACGCCACCAACTTTTATCCAAATTCTTTTACTGTTACCTCAGCAGGCCTTTGGAACAAGTTGCCACCTGAAATTCATGTCTCTTCCTCAATTGTGACATTCAAGAAATTCTTAAAGTTACACATATTATATAATGAAAATTAAATGTTTGACTTCCCTAATAAAGTGCCGGGTGCAGAGAATGATAGAAGGACTTAAGGCACAAAAATGATTTAACGTAATAGTTAAGATGAATTATCGTCAAAGAATTCCGTTTTGGACTTTGCTTAAGTAAGTGTAATGTTATGTATTTGCTTGTACGTGTGTAAGGGCAAAAATATGTATGTGTGAGTGTGTGTGCCCTTATCTATAGGTTACATTACCATTGTTATATGTATTTTTTCTTTGTATTTTTTTATTTATTTATTATGGGAACTATGCAAAAATATGTGTGAAACCCGCTATGGTACTTAGCATTTTTATTGTGTAAGATTACACTTTTTCTGGAAGCTTCTGATTATTAAGAGTTTCAAGAGTTATATAAAATGATGTTAATCTTTCTTTCTACTTTTAACAAAAAATATATTTTTAAAAAACTGTAATACATGTATGTTACAAAGAAATATAATTCTTTTCACCCTGCGGAAAATAAAATGTGTGATCTAAAAAGAGTTTCTTGCATACCTACAATTTTTTTGCAAAAGTTTTAGAGTTGATATACACTACAACAATTCAAAATAAAATAATACGGGTGAAAATTCACCCATTCTAGTAATACTCGTATGTAGTAGGAAAGGCAAACATCCTAGTGTGTAGAGGATCAGGATTTAAGAATTTTAAGGTGTTTCATTTCCAAACTTTTCGTAAGTTATTTTATACATTGCTAACTAGAAACTTAACAAAATGAAAATTCTCCATGCAAATGCCCTTCGCTTGAAACGAGTAAACTTACGTTAACTTCGCCTACTGTAGGGTTAATCGTCTTGCCCTTAGAAAGTTTCTGCAAGTTCTTAACGAAAAAGAGCCAGTGCTGACCTCTGTACGTCCAAAGTTGAACTAAGGAGTTAATCACTTTGACCACGGGTAACTTATTGCGCTTTGTAAGCGTTCTAACAACGAAACTCAATTACACTACAAAGCGAAGTTAATCAGATTGGTTAGGAAACATCTCGTATCGCCGTGATTAACCCTCCCTCCTCCTCACGTACCAACACACTCACACGCTGCACACTACGGTCAGGTGATTCTAGAAAGAGTAATGAGAAAGTCGACTGCCCCCACCCGCTCTCCCTTTTGTGAAAATTTTGGAATGTCTCTCTCGCGTTGAAATTCCGTGAAATCTTGCATCTCCTCCCTTTCGACCATCAGTTTTTAACACGCAAGGGGCGATCATGAAGTTCGCAGACTTCGTAAAATGCGCACTACGTGGACTCGCCTTGCAACGTACTAACAAAGGGAAGTGCATGAAACTTGCACATAGGAAAGACATAGTCGAGAGCAACTGCTACAATCTGTCCCGGGAATCTCTGGAGCAATCGAACGAAAACAAGTCTCTGGGCAAATAGGATTCGAGAAGTCTCGACCAATGAACGCGTGAGAGGGGAAGTGAGCGCATGGAGGGGAATACGCGGTTGCAGACGTTTGCAGCAGCGCCCACTGCTTCGCTCCGCCCACTCGCTTTCTCCCCTTCTCTACCGTTTTGTGTGGGTTCGCTCACAGACTCTTGGGACAAAGTATTGTGATTGTAAAAACTTGAAACGTATGTTGACATTTTCTCCGTTACAAAAAAAGGCCGATGCCTTTCCCGAGAAGCGAAGGCGTGCTAAGCACTACAGAATACTAGAGACTGGAGCTCTCAATTTTATCCCTATTCAGTACGCTTGTATATGCGAAAGGAGATTAGAAGCTTCTTGAACCATATCGACAAATCCTCCTCCTACCTGCACGTAGAAAATAGAATGTTCCCATCAAAAAAATGGTTTTGTACCAATCTGCATTACCCTCCTTCCTCGGCCCTCTCACTCAGCCACTTCCATCGCAAGGCGAAGAGAAAGGGATCACGGATGCTGAAGGAGCCTTCGTTCCGTAACCATGGCAACCAGACTTAATTCTTGTGTCAACAACATGGCTGCGAGAACAGGCACAAATTTCCTCCATTTCTGCATCTTTCCTCCTTCCCGGAAATTATCGATTGGAACAACAGTCATGATTTCCCACCCCCAAAGCATTCCTTTTGTTTCCTTGAGATTTTCTTCTCCTTCGATATGTCTGTCCAACTTTCGGTTTGCACAAAAAAAAGATGTCTAGATTCTAGAAGAAGGCATCAACATTTCCTGTTGTTGGTCTTCAACATGCACTGGTTCTGACACCGATCCTGTGATTATTTTCGCTGTAAAGAAGAATTAATTACATCCTTTATTCTTCTCCTCCACATTTCCTGGTCCCGCTTTTTCGTTCCACGTTGCTTCCTCCCTCTCCCGCTCTTCCTGCAGGCACATCTCACCAACCAGGAACCAGAAGAGCGCTCATCGCCAATCCCAAGAGTGAATTCTAAATCCGCTTAGAGTGTGTGCTAATTAGCTTAATATATCTTCATCCTTTCAGTCCGGTGAAGACCTGAATAGCTTATTCATAACGTGCATGTTGAATGTCCTCCACTACAGGAAGAAAAACTTCCAAGAGATGACAGCTTTTGCGGGAAAATCGTTCAAGAGAAGACCACTGTATTCAGAGCATCCACCTCTCCAAGTGTATTCCCCCAAAATTGTACCGCAAGTATGTTCCATTCTGTAAATTTCGTCTTTCCCACTTAACTGTTCATCCACATAACCTACATTCTCAAAGATTAGGACAGTAAGTATCAAAAGCAAAGAGAGAGAAAGATAAAGAATATGAGTGTTATAAAACAATAATAAGTAATATGATACAAATGATAGGCTATAGAAAGAAAGAGAAACAGAACAAGAACGATAGATCAAATAAAAATAAGAGAGTTAAAGGTAAAAAATGAGAAACATGGGAAGATCGAAAGCTGAAAATAAAGAAGGAAAGACAGGTGGAAGGAAAGAAATGAAAGAATTGAGAAACTGTAAGAACAAAAAATAAAAAGAATGAGAGAGTAGGGAAAAAAAGAGAAACGGAGAAAGAATGAACTATGAACACAGAGAGAGAAGAAAGTATAGGTAAAAGGAGAGAGAAATATAGCAAGAAATAATAAAGAAAACAAAATAGAAATAAGGATAGAATAAAGGAAATAGGGAAAGAGATGAAGGCCAAAGAGATGACAATAAAGAGCGAGGAGAGTAAGTGATACAGAAAGAGGTGAAATAAAGATGAAAACAAAGAGATAGATCGATAAGAAAAGGAATAGAGAAACAACAGAAGAATAACAAATAGACGAAAGATAAAGAAAGAAAAGAGGAACAGAGGAAGAAAACAGATGAAAGATGGACAGAGAAGATACAGAAATACAGAAATAAAAATAGAAAGAGGGAACATTACGACTGAAGCAGAGCTCATCTGAAAATGTTTCGTCCACTTTGAGTCCAAGCGAACAAAATTGTATTGGGGACGCCACTGGTCACTTCATGAAATTCGTCTAATCATCATTATTCCTCGTCGTCGCCATTAAATCTAAGGAGGCAGAAAAATTACATTAAATAACCTTATAAGAAGGCGTGATAGCAATAAAGGTCATTTTAGCACAGACGTGATGGCTGCAAGTTGTCCGCAAAGCTGAGAATTATTGCAGTGTAGAGAGAGGCATTCGCATCCTTGCCGAAATGCCAACAGTCGGTTTATGCACGAAACACATGTCCCAGGAATATCAGTGATTTCCATGAGAGCGGAGCAAGTGTTAATTTACATACGGATTGCTTTAGCCACACGGGAAACGCGACACAGTCCATAATAAGCCAGCTCAGCTCGGAGAAATGTCCTGTTGTATCGTGAAGGGGTGGGGGGTGAAGGGGAGCGGCCAGATGTGTCTGTCCACCGTGAAACGCCGAAATTGTTCAACTGCTAATGAGCGAGTTGCAGGGGCGTATGCAGAGGCTGCTGCCTCCCTAAATAGAAGACAAAAAATAAAAACTGTACTTTGTGATGGTTGAGAGAATTTAAACTGAACATTGCACCAATAAAATTCGGTTTCAAACATCTTTATGGTTAAAGTTAGACGAAAATAAATCATACCAATATATTTCTCTTGAAATTCCAGCACATTTTAATATGTCACATGCCCACCTTTCCATAAAAAAAATGAAGTTGACTCCAACATGGCTGATTTCAAGATGCCCGCCATGTTGGTTACGTACCCTGCCAGGTTTCCCCCCTTCACCTTATCACGTATTCGGTATGTTTTATTCGAGTTTTTCCATGGCGCAGTGGTAGCGTCTCCGCCTTGTAATCAAGGGGGTCACGGGTTAGATACCCAGTGGAGGCACATAGAGGTTCGGATCCCACTTTAAACTGTAGTTCCAGTCCCGATTAGCCTTACTGTGCATAAAGGTGACTTGAAACACAAACTCAATCAATCAATTATTCGAGTTTCACCTATCCCTATGAGTGTTTCCATACTCATGGACCACCCTGTATGGACAACTGATGTTGAGAAATATTGAAAATTACATGCACGTATTTTGTCGTGACCAGGAATGTTGTCTATGAGTAGTCTTCGTTTTAGTCACATATTCGTCGTTTCCTTATAGAAGCCGAGGAAAATAGTATCACATTTGGGCCCTTTTTCTGTAGGAACCATGGGGTGATTTTCTCAAGCTTTTCTTCGTGTGAAAGCAATTACTTCCTCACCGTTACTTCACTGCTCATTTCCTGTTCCTCTCTATCGCATCTTTCTTTTGTTTCCATGCTTTTGTATTTGCGGAAGGGAACTGTGGAACTTGTTTATAGTGATAGAGAAACAGAAAAGGAAAGAGATAAGGAAAAACAGAGGAAGTAAGGAGGACGCTAGAAAAAAACAGATAAAGGAATATATAGATATGAAGAGAAATAGGGAACGAAAGAGATAAAGAAAATCATACGAAAAGAAGGACAGATTGCATAAAGGAAGATGAAAAATAGAAACAGATTTGAAAAGATAGAGATAGAAATAGAGGACAAAGAGAAAATCAGAGGAAGAAATTGGAGAGACATAGAAAATCAGAGGAAGGAAGAGGAGAGAGAAAGACAATTGGAGGAACAAAATAGCAAGGAGAGAAACAGAGTAGTAAAGATAGAGAGAAGTAGAAAACGAAAAAGCTAGAGAAAGGACATCAGAGGAAGAAAGGGGAATGGAAGAAAATTGGAGAAAGAAAGACGAAAGAAAAATGGAGGAAGAAAGAGGAAAGAGAAAGAAAATTGGAGATGGAAGAGGAAAGATAGAATCAGAATAGGAAAGACAGAGAGGGAGAGAGAAATACAGGGCGATGGAAATATGGAAACAAAATCAGAGGAAGAAAGAGTAAAGTTAGAAAAGGATGAGGAAAAAGTAGAAAGAGGAGGAAAGAGATAGAGATAAAGAGAGAAAGGTAAACAAGGGGAACAAGGAAAGAGAGGAAAATAGACATTTATTAGCCATGACTACCGCTGCATAACCCACCTAACTATATTTCCTCCCCCTTGTGTCCAACCAGACAAAATTCTCTCATAACGTCATCATTCATCTCATGCTCGTGGTTAACCTGAATGAACATCAAGCAAAAGAGAGAACAGAAGAAAAGCCTTCCGAATGCCCGAACGCCTCGCGGCATGCACTTTAGTTAGGAAACGCTCTGGGCCTTCGGGAACAAAATCACCAAAAACTTTTCCGAGAAGTAGATTATGCAGCGGCCAGAGATGATTCCACTCTCGCGAGCCTAAAATCCAAGCGCAAAGAGGAAAGTGTTCTCCGTTAGGAAAAAGGGGGTGGGGAAAGGCAGATATTTGGACAGGATCCAGCCTGGTTTCGGGGTTGTCGGGAGAGATTCCGGGCCAAGGAGCAATTTCGAAGACTAAAGCAAAATTACGGAGTGAGTGAGACGATAGTGTAACGCCCAATGGTCTCTCCGACTGCTTTCCTCTTCTTTGTCTTTCCTCATCTCCCTTTCTTTATCTATTCTACCATCTCTTTCTCTCTCCATCTTTTCCGCCCCCTCTCTATCCTATCCTTCTTGCTAAAGCTCTCTCTTTCTCCAGTTTCCCCCTCCCCTCTCATTCTACACACACACACACACACACACACACACAAACTTCTCGCTTCTGCGGTTGTGTCTCAAAAGAGGCTTTTTCGCAGGAGAGATAAGGAAACAAATGGTTATATATATACTATAAGATACACGCGGGGTAAATTGTTATGGGTCGGGAAACAGATTTTCAGCATTACTGAGCACGGCTACGAAGAGAAAGCCACAAAACCGCTCTTTCTCATTTATGCTTCCGTTAAGAGGGATAAGACAATAACGGATAAAGTAAAGAAATGGAGAGAACATGGAAAGGGTAGAATCATTACTAGTTCAAACTAATTATCGATATTCTGTACAATATCCATTCTCATAGTTTTGTGAAGTTTAATGTCAAAGGTTCCTCATTACCCCGCATTTTAATTGGAAATTATCGATTATGTCAGTCTTAACAACGGCGGTGGGAGGGCAATTAAGACACAGGTTCGTTCCTCATTGCAGAGACAAAACATTCGCATAAATATGTAATTATTATTTTCATATTTCACGATGTTAGTGGACATCTTCAGGTAAACCAGGACAACGATCGTTGGAATTAATGAGCAGGCAAATATAAAGAACACCCATTATCTACTTCGTATCTGGATCAACAAAGTTCCTCTATGAGGTTTTGATTCGAACATTAAACAAACCATTTATAAAAAAATAAATCCAGTTACCTACATTTATCTGAAAGTGAAACCGAGTTGCCTATACTCATCTAAAAGTGAAACCGAGTTGCCTTTACTCATCCGAAAGTGAAACCGAGTTGCCTTTACTCTTCCGAAAGTGAAACCGAGTTGCCTTTACTCTTCCGAAAGTGAAACAGAGTTGCCTTTACTCATCTGAAAGTGAAACCGAGTTGCCTTTACTCATCCGAAAGTGAATCCGAGTTGCCTTTACTCATCTGAAAGTGAAACCGAGTTGCCTTTACTCTTCCGAAAGTGAAACAGAGTTGCCTTTACTCATCTGAAATTGAAACCGAGTTGCCTTTACTCATCCGAAAGTGAATCCGAGTTGCCTTTACTCATCTGAAAGTGAAACCGAGTTGCCTTTACTCTTCCGAAAGTGAAACCGAGTTGCCTATACTCATCTGAAAGTGAAACAGAGTTGCCTATACTCATCTGAAAGTGAAACCGAGTTGCCTTTACTCTTCCGAAAGTGAAACCGAGTTGCCTATACTCATCTGAAAGTGAAACCGAGTTGCCTATACTCATCTGAAAGTGAAACCGAGTTGCCTTTACTCATCCGAAAGTGAAACCGAGTTGCCTTTTCTCTTCCGAAAGTGAAACAGAGTTGCCTTTACTCATCTGAAATTGAAACCGAGTTGCCTTTACTCATCCGAAAGTGAATCCGAGTTGCCTTTACTCATCTGAAAGTGAAACCGAGTTGCCTTTACTCTTCCGAAAGTGAAACCGAGTTGCCTTTACTCTTCCGAAAGTGAAACCGAGTTGCCTTTACTAATCTGAAAGTGAAACCTTGTTTATACTAATCTGAAAGTGAATCCGAGTTGCCTTTACTCATCTGAAAGTGAAACCGAGTTGCCTTTACTCTTCCGAAAGTGAAACCGAGTTGCCTTTACTAATCTGAAAGTGAAACCTTGTTTATACTAATCCGAAAGTGAATCCGAGTTGCCTTTACTCATCTGAAAGTGAAACCGAGTTGCCTTTACTCTTCCGAAAGTGAAACCGAGTTGCCTTTACTCTTCCGAAAGTGAAACCGAGTTGCCTTTACTCTTCCGAAAGTGAAACCGAGTTGCCTTTACTCATCTGAAAGTGAAACCTTGTTTATACTAATCTGAAAGTGAAACCGAATTGCCTTTACTCATTTGAAAGTAAAACCGAGTTGCTGATAAAAGAGTTGCCGTTACTCGTCTGAAAAGTAAAAAGGTTGATTGAGCTTTGTTTTAAGTACTCTTCTCGCACAGATATGATAATCGGTACTGCACTATGTGCCTACCCCGGATATCGAATCTGAGACTCTTTGATTACAAGGCGACTACAGGGGAAGTAAATTATCGTTACGCATCTGAAAAAGTTACTGAGTTACTCATCTGAAAACTACCATTAATCGTCTGGAAAATGAATCAAATTAGCATCTGCAAAAACCAAATATGACAATCATTGTTACTGACATAACAAGTAACTGGGTTACTTAAAAAGTGATAACGACTTACTCTCAAGAAGTAATATTTCCTGACCCAGCACGCATCTCGTACATTTCCCATGACGCCGGGAGAAGGAGAGTGGGACATCCCTGAAGGTAAAACGAAATGACAACCAATGACGTGCCTTCTCTGCTTAATGGCATTCGAGATGGTCCAGACGACGAGAGGACCAGCGCTTGCATGCGAATTTCTGGAGTCCTGCGTCACAGGAGACGTAGAACTCGAAATTAGCATGCAGATGGCGACAGATGGCTCTCGGGGAGATTTTCTGTTCGGGAAACAAAGCCGCGGGCGACAAGAATGGGACAGGTGTGTGCGTGAGGAGAACTGCGGATGCCTGAAATTTGACTCCAACTGATTCGGCTTCATAGTTAGCCAAACTTACTGTTGTCTGTGAAACAGTTGGACCGATGCAAATATGGACAAGTTGTATCTACGTATAGTGCGAAACTTACGCCGCGCGTAACGGTCGAGAAGGGGAGAAAACGAATAGGCGGAGCAAAGCAGTGGGCGCTACTGTAAACGGCTGGTAGCGTCAGCCGCGTTTTCTCCTCCATTCACTCATTCCACGCTCAGGCGTTCATTGGCCCGGCCCTTTCGAGTCATTACTTGCGCAGAGCCCTCGTTTTCGTACACTTGCTCCATAGAAGCCCGAGTGCAGTGAGGTCCTTTAGCAAATTAGCGCTGTACTTTCAAACTTCTCGCATACCCAACGTCACGATTGCTTTTCGATATCAAAGACAAAGGGCATATGAGATTGAAGAAATCTTGTTGGGAAATCTATACTATGTCCCAGGCATCTCTGGAGCAAAGCCGCGCATGGCGGCATAGAAGAGTGGGGATCGAGTGGGCAGAGCGTAGAAGTACACGCTGCTGCGAAGGCTGGTAACTGCAGTCGCTTTCCCCCTCCACGCAATCCCATTCCCTCCGATTACCGGGACAGAGCATAGTGGTTGGAGACCTGTAGGAAGACCAAAGCAAAGTTCGAAACTGGCAAGGATGGTTAAGGGTGGATAGACCTTACCCGGGTTAGAGATTGATAGAAGACTTACCTCACTGCGGTAATAAATCTTTGCCTTTAGGAACGCCTTAGAGTTATCAAATACAAAGATGGATATTCCACTGAATGTTTTTCGCCTTGTAGTCAAGGGGTCCCGGGTTCGATACCAGGTGGAAGCACATAGTGGTTCGGATCCCACTTTAAACTGGAGGTACAGGCCCAATTAGCCTTTCTGTGCATAAAGTGGACTTAAAACAACAAATCAATCAATCAATCAAATCATTGAATGTTCTGTGTTCGAGTCCTGTCTCCCTGGATTGTTTTATGTGCACCTTCATAATCGCGATTAGATTAACAAGACAGAAAAACCCAGTACAATAAGAAAAAAGCAGAAAACATTATGTTGGTGAGTTGGCAATATTCTATATCACTCTTTGCATATTCCGTCAAGAATTGTATTCAAAGAGTGATATATTGCTGGAAAACTGAATATTACTCACCATTTTTAAAATTAAACCATTAGTGGCGCTCATGAGAATTATATTCTTGTGAAGCATATGTAGAGACTTACTAACAGTTTGATGAATGTAGTTACTTTTGTCGCCGATTCCGCCATATTAGATTCAATGTGACATCTACAGGGAAAATTCTCAGCTTGTAAGCAGAGCATTAATTCTTATGTTGAACGGTAACTGTGTGCACAAAAGTTCAGCATCTAAGTTTGATTCTACTCAGTCGTCGAATTGGAAATACATTACTGACGGTATGCTCGTATGTAGAGTCCTGTCTCTTGATACAATCCCTTCTTGTGTGCGACTTCTTAAATACGTAATACATCGATTGTCATTCTGCGCTCCATTTTTATTTGTGCATGAATTGCAATAGCTGGACCAATCCATGACAAAGGGCTCCCACCACTCAAAAAGGAAAAATAGTCCAAATACTATTTAAACAGCATTAACATTAAACTTTAGCTTAGTGCGGGACACTAAATAGTTACTAATTTGATATTTACATGTCCTTGAATGGCTGTAAGATTAACAAAGAGAAGTGGAAAATGTGATAAAGGTTGTCTTTTTACATTAAGAAATGAGTGTATAAGCAATGCTCAATAAATTTGTAATTTTCACAAATAAATTTGGTTATTATTAATATTTATGAGTTGATGAGGTTCCTTTCTCCTTTGATATTGTTCAGTTAAAGTATTATGAGAATAATATGGTACTAAATGGAGTTATTTAATGAGCAATTCACACATAGGTCACACCCAGAACTTTTTTTAAAAATTAATAACAGTAAAAATTAAAATGTTTTCACTAGATTAAAAGACAAGAGATGAAATGGTGTTATCTACATTTCCCCCCAAAAGAATATGATGGATAAAAAAGTTGCAAAAACCCAGAGTTTTCAAGTTTTGTGGTGGTACCGCCGTGTGAGTCACACCCGGAACACCAGTTATTCTTGAATTGCCCCAAAACAACGTTGTTGACAGACCTTACTAATGCAGGACAGTAACAATGTCATTATTCTGAATACTATAATGATGATATGGATGAACTCATTGTCTTAGTTCACAAAATATTTAGATTTGAAGCGTGTGATTGTCACACTCATGATAGGCCCAACTAATAATGTATTAGACATTAAACCACTCACCACTTCAGAAGTTCCTAACACCACAAAAATCAGCCTCAAAATTAATATGCAAGATCACTATGAATTATCCAACCAATTGTTTCATTTATCGCAAGTTATGTCATATCGTAAATCTGTAAAAGGAAGTCCTTCCTTACCAACATTATATGTAATTCTGTCCGGCACCGTGGCCGTGTGGTGTCAAGCGTCATGCTTTGGGCTCTGTCTACGGGACGAGCGCAGGTTCGAATCTCCTGGGGGAAGCGTACCAACTCTTCTTCTGAGATCTTGGCGTTTGTATGGTACCGGTGGTCACCCACCATCGTGAGGTAATTGGGGAGCTACAAGTGAGTAGCGTAAACCGGTCATGGAAACCTACAACAAGGACTGCGGGGGTACGTCGTGCTGACCACACGTCACCCCGTAATTGGTTGAATGATCTCCCACCTCGGATGAATGAGTGATTAGATGGGAGTGAGGCCGGGGATGTTTGATGGAGCCTTGGGGTTAGCTGGAGGGGGGCGGGGTGCTCCTATAGTCACATGGTGATAATGAGACAACATTGGACCTACAGTTTGCTTTGTAGGAGGATGCGTTGCCAAAATTTTGCCCCATTCCCCTCTCACTTCGAACACTTCATATAAATCTAAGCAGGTTGCTGGTTTATTCTATGCCCTGTTGATTACGTTAATTGATTCCTCCAAGTGGTTTAATGTAGAACTTTGTAGCACATTCTGGGAATATTGTTGCGTTTCTCATGACGTGTGTTTGACAAGGAGCTCTCGGCTGTGGAACATGGGGTGTGGGATGAAAGTAGAGTGCTGTACGGCAGTGGCGGCCAGCGGGTACTATGATGGGTAAGGTAAGGCCAACGTGATCAAGAAATCGGGGGAAAAAAATTACGCTACCCCCTCCTTGTGGTTGCGCAACTGGCCAAGATGTTTAACTTTTAATTTATCCTCGATTGGAGACGTGGAAAACGGTGCATGTAATAAGTAATAATGCACTAATCCTCTTAATCTTTACTCACTATCCTATTATGCACTACAGCACACTTCCATAAAAACATAACAATTACAGACGCCAAGTAGAACACGGAATAAACACTTTGCTTTGTTTCTAATTCCTCCACACCAACAAGGCACATCAACAACCAGTGTTACGAACACCTTATATATGATTAACGCTAAAACTAGAGTAGCATCTAAATCAAATGTGGATGTAAAAATTACTAAATGTAATCAAAAATTGAATTCTATCTCCAAGTAAAACTCA
This sequence comes from Lepisma saccharinum, assembly GCF_977018435.1. NCBI lineage: Eukaryota > Metazoa > Arthropoda > Insecta > Zygentoma > Lepismatidae > Lepisma > Lepisma saccharinum. Next base: position 115,886,792 of record NC_139231.1, read on the forward strand.
TACATGTATAATTACAGATTTTCTACTTAATTCTTTTAAAATATAAAAGTCAAAAATCCTATGGTGATGCGAGTTTCCTTTGACATTTCGACAATTTCATTTACAACATATATCTAGGATAATTTCGACGTCCATGCGTGTGAATATGTGTGCATGGTGGAGGAGAAGGTAAGAGGAAGGTATGTATCTTTTATTAAGGAAGAAATCGATAACAAAAAGTATTGGCCCTTTAGACGCATCTATCTTATATCAAAATGTTCATTTAACTTTGGAAAGATTATACGTTCGTTTTACCAAAAGTAGGCAGAAAAGTAGATAGTACATTTTTCACGAATTACTTCCCAAACGGGTTTTACAAATCATATTTAGCGACTTATATCCAAAGGTGGCAACTATGTCAACACTGCGAAAGTTCCCTGGTCGTGCCAAGCGACCGTATTTTAAAGGGAAGTCCTTTTTTCTTTCAACACCGATCATAGAATAAATAACAACAGTGTTAATAATTATTTTCTACCAACAAGATTACATTGTTTGTACTTCCATTTTTTCCCTTTTTCAGCCCATATTACCCTTTCTTTCCCATTTTCAGCCCACATTCCCTTTCTATCCCTCTTTTAAAACATTTTTCTTTCTGGTCCCTTTATTGAGTACTTTTTCAGCCTTCATTCCTTTCTTCCCCTTTTAAAAAAAAAACATTTTCCTTTGTCACTTTATTGACAAGATATTAAATATTTTGAACGACTGTTTTTTTCCTTGAATAAAACATTCAACAATTGTCTATTTGATGCAGTTTAAAGGAAACAAAGAACAAGCGCCTTCTGCCTTACCTTCCCTCCATCCTCCATGAGTGTTGGGAGTAAGTTGCAGCGATTGTTGAAACAATGCGATCTGGGCTTACGCCTACAATAAACTCATTGTAAGCTGCACGCCTGTTGGGTTGAAAGTGTACTTATCTGCTAGATTTAGACTTTTGTGAAGTATTTTCGAATAGTTTTAAGAGAAATGAACGAGTACATTGTTGGCCAATTCGTGGTTACTTGTGCGATCAGCTCCAATATGTAAGTGCCAATTTTAAAATTTTACTGTCGGTATGGTTTCCTGTATTTTAATTTACTACCGGTATGCCATACTGGCCCAATTCGATCACTGATTCTACTTCGTTATCTAGCGTTGATTTTCTGCCTATTTTAGCTAATAGCGACGATGAGGATGATATGATGAAATTGACGAAGGGACACTCGCAAAGAACATCCATGGCAAGATCGGATTCTTGGCGTCGTAGCGCGCTATCCTAACCACTCCGCCGCAAGGAATTCAACATCTTAAGAGGCCACATGTAAACCATCCTTACCAGCTTACTAAACCAATGGATGGATATGCACTCACAAGAGATTATGCAGCTGACACAGCGACTGAAGCGTTGCTAACGCTGTGTGCATATCCCGCATACCTTTCCACTTGCCTTTATTAGTGACGCCATTTGCTGGTTGTTCAATTAAGATGGCTCCCCATCCCGGAAGTCTTACTTCAAAGGTGAAACATTACATGGTCATTGTGGGGCTCATTACAGAAAGACTGGTTCTCAAAATAAATGCCCCTTTCCTTCAGATGCTGAGCTGAAAATCTTGATTAAAGGGATTGAGCATAGCCGTAAGGAACAGCCGTTGGCAACTGGAAGGTGTTCTTTTTAAGTCCTCCTTTTTTAAAGCGACAACAGCGCCACAAGTGGTGGAAACAAAACCTGTAAAAATTACCAAACAAGTGCGTCGCCACCAAGTGAGCTAGAGTGGTCTGAAGCCCAAGGTGAAATAGTCTTAACTAAACCATGCCCAATCAAACAGCATGAATCACACACACAAATATAAATAAAAAGATAAAGAAAGAAGATAGACATAGAAGAACACATGAAGTTAGTGTGATGAAAAGAGAGAAAAAAGGAACAGAGATGACGAGAGGTAGAGAAATGGAGAAGGGAAGAACAAAAGGAACACGAAGAAAGAAAAAGATGTAAAGGAAAGACCACCAAATCAGAGTCCACTTAAAATTATTTCTTCCAAACTTGATCCTTCTGGCGAAACCACTGTTGCCATATTTTAAATGTAGATGTCACTACTTGACGGAGTATCTTTAAATTACAGCATCCGTACCTCGTTTGCTATCGATCTAATTCTTTTGATAATAGATTTTTACGTAAAACACAGTTTCAGTGTAGTCAAACTATTACTAGTATATAGGGCAGTAATTAAGTCAAAGAGGGACTGGGGGAACTAACTCCAGCAGTCAATTGAATTTACCTATAGGTATATAAATACTATGATATTAACTAACCAACGCCATAACAACATATTTCTGACGCTGTTATTGTTACAGATGTAGAATGGCAAGACGCATCTCCTTAATAAAGCAAAATTAGTTTTAAAAAGAGGGAACGTACAGAAAAACAGGATATATGCATTTTATGTAATGTGCAAACTGTGGAAGAAGAAAAGGCGATTTCCACTTGTTTTTCATTACTTAGTGGCCCGCCCATACGTGAAAAAATGTATTGAAACGGAACAATATATCCTCTAAGGAAATTTCTGATCAAGTCACGTCTCAGTATAGTCTAAATAAGGTTCTAGGCGAGACTGCCCTCCTGAGAAGCTTTAATTTCTGAGCGTTTCAGAGCGTCATAAAAAGCCGGCCATTGCTTGCACAATGCTTTTAGATGACTCATTTAGAAGGCATTAGGAAATAGGAACAGAAGAGATTACAGAAAAATGAACCAGAGAATACCATGCATCGACACTGTAGCTACGTGACGATTTTTACAACAAGCACCAATGACTTTGGCAGCGCCCCAAATAGCCTTTCCCTATCCCCGGCTCGTGCATCAGAGCACATCTCCAATTCTTCACGTCGCGTTCTCAACGCAACACTTCATCTACGACCAGAATTCCTTACAAAGTCTCGGCTCTCCGAAGACCAATTGAGAATCGAAGAACGAAGCAGATACCAATAAGTCTCTATTTTGATTGGCTGCTGGAGGCTGGACTGCTGCAGCGCAAGCGAATGGGGTGTTACGGGGGACAAGAACTTATTGCTTGCTGTTCCTATATACGGAACGCTCTTTCGGACACTTTGGCGCTTTCGTTGCCATATCTTAATACGTTTTGGGGAGGAGGTATACCGGTGTACGTACATATTGATCTTTTAGCTTTGGAGGCCCAGGTCCCGATTATCTCTGGAGTGAGCGAACGAAATCAAGTCTCTGGTCAAGTAATGACGCGAGAGCTCGACCAATGGACACGTGCGAGGGAACGGGATTGCATGGAGGGGGAAAAGCGACTACCGCAACCATACATTGCAGCAGCGTTTACTGCTTCTCTTTGCCCACTCGCTTTCTCCTGTTCTCTACCGTTATGCGCAGCCTTGCTCCACAGATTCGCGAGATACAATATAGATGCAGGTGTAAGCATAAAATGCATATCTGTACGGAAATTCGCTTTCTTATCGCATTGTGGTATTAGGTATAACTAAAAGAAATTATTTTATTTCCTCAAACATCAACCTCGCTTCCACATAATACACTCCATCAGGCTACCGAGGCTCTCAGAGATCGTGTTCTCTCTCTGCCTTGTTTCATATGTGCTGACTTTCCCTTTAGAAGCTCAGCTTCTACAAAAGGTCAAAGATCTTATCTACAATTCACGTGAATGACACATTCTACGTATTATGTAATTGCAAATTTTAGACCTCAAATATATGTTTCTATTAGTTATATATACATGCGAGTTTGGTCCTGATAAGAAGTTTATCTCCGCCTTGGTGGATGGGGAGGTCTTGTCCGAATCTGCAAGGACGTCGTTACTTTGTTCTCCATTGCTCTCCTGTGCCGTGAAAGTGAATCGAAAGATTGATTGCTTGATTGTTTGGTTTATTTTTCTTCTCTTTTCTGCCACTTTTGGCTAAAAGCGAAGATGAGGGTGAGTGAATGACATGATGAATGGACATTCACAAAGAACACGCACGTGGCCGAGATTGTACCCTTGATTCGAAAGGCTCCTTACTACAATTACAGTTTAGTTTCCCTGCCAGATCAAACGTGAACCACAGCACTCCAGAGCGTAGGCGTACCGTACGAAAAAGAAAGGAAAGCGTCAACCGAACATATGTCAAGAGCCGGCATTAAATGCTAAATCAGCAAACACCAGCCAACTCCCCAGTGACGAGAGGTTCCCGGGACAGTGAGAAGTTAGTGGCCGAGAGAGTCGGAAGCGAGTAGCCTTAGTGTGTGTACCGTAGAGTGGGCCCTCGCGGAGGTTTGGGCCGTGCCCAACGTACACGCCCTCTGCGGGCCAGCACCGCGGGATCATAAACAGGTACAGGGAAAGACAACTGGGGCGCGTCAAGTATCTCAGCGCTCAGCGAGCAACGTGATCGCTCAGCTACTTGACGGCCAAAGAGGCGTTGCTCCGCGAGCGCTGCTCACTTGATCGCCGAGCGTACTTGAACCTTGCTCGCCACAGGTTTGAGCCACAGAATATAGCATTTTTGTGTTTCGATCTCGTGAGGCAAAGGGAAGAAGAGGAAAACTGTATGAGGATGGCGGAGTGGCGACCAATGAGGAAACATTGATGATGAACTGAACGGCTTGCGATATTAGAGAGGAATTTCAAGTAACAGAAGGTGATGTAATATTCCAGTTTTTGTAATTGTATTAAAATGTAAGTGTTGTTTATTCCAAATAACAAATACTACTTATACACCGTAGTTTTGGAAAGTTGTGCAAGGCTGTGAAAATGAAAATTTCGACAGTTTTGTTCACATCAACTATTCTATTTCCATAATTAACAGGTTTTCAAACATCAAAATCTTGTCCACTCGACGCAGCCACATTCATCACAGATTATTGAAAGGCACTGATATTTTGATCAAGGAGCAAACAGCGTCAAGTAAATGGTCTGTCTGCTCAACGAGCGAAAATCTTGCTCAGCGAGCGTCGCTCAGATACTTGACGGGCCCCTGGTCTTTCTATTAGTAGTGTTTACCTTTTGATCCGGCTCGGGCATGAACGTCCCCCTTGTTTCGTGAATCCTAAACAAATATTGGTAAGGGGCAAGAGCATTAATTATTCCGCCTACTCACTTATAAATACAACGTCTCGCAGCCAAGCAGTTTAAGCCGGCGAACTGCCAAAACGTAACAATAATGTTTTTCACCTATTTTCTGCTTAATTCAATGTGGTATTCGATTTATACAGATGAATACAGTGTTTTTAATGAAATATCCAAGTAGCACCGAATTTTACATCGTCTGTTCAATAAATGTCGCTTCTACAAGGTGAAAGTTACAATATGGCTGCCGGGAATAGCACTACAGCAAATTGAAGCGTGTACTTCTCGGGCCTTCCACCTCTCTACTCCAACTCCACTTATGGCCCGGATTCGGACTGTAACTGTGTGCATAGACGGCTGCAGCTGCCGATTCGGACACAGCCAGGAACGTCTTCTTCTACGTCCTAAGACCTGCCCTTCTTCCGTTATTGAAAAGTGAGATAAACATGGATGAAGTATGTATGTATAAGATAATATGTATGAAGTACAGGTGCAAATAGATAAAGCTCTGGCACACACAGCAATCTAATCTCAGCCAATCAATACGGAACTGTTCCACTGTTGCCACTACCGAATCTTCATTTTCCACACTTTGTTATAGCCTTTTCTCAACAAGCATGGCCATATCCTTGTGCAAATATTTAGTGTGTGAATTACGAAACGAAACTTTGCAGTGTTGTAAAATACACTTTTAGCCACAAAAAAAACAAACAAAAAAAAACAATAATATACAGCGTGTCCATAAATATACTGTCAAACTTTAAAGTGGTATTACGTCGCTTTGGATAATCGTATTTAAATTAAATTGGTGACATTTGAAAGAAAAACTCAAATATTTTATTTTACAACTCATATACATTGAATGTGGCCCCCACGAATGGCCCTGCAAACATCAAGGCGATATTCCCATTCATGCCACACACGCTCCAACATATCCACAGGGATGGACTGGATTGCAGAAGTGATGCGAATTTGCAGTTCTTGCAGGTTTTGAGGCAATGGGGGTACATAGACACAATCTTTTATGTAACCCCATAAAAAAAGGTCACAGACCATCAAGTCAGGTGACTCGACGGCCAATTGTAGAAGACATTATCATCATTTCCGGCACGTCCAATCCATCTTCCTGGAAGCCGCTCATTCAGATGTTTCCGAACATGTAAATGCCAGTGAGGAGGTGCTCCATCTTGTTGAAAAATAAATTAATTGCCTTCATTTTCTTCCAATTGTGGAAATAACCATTCAGTGAGCATGTCAAGATAAGCTGGACCTTTCACAGTGGCGTCTCGAAAGAAAAATGGGCCATAGACATGACGTTTCGATACGGCACAAAATACATTCACTTTAGGGGAGTCTCTTGCAACTTCCAAAATTGCATGTGGATTCTTACTCCCCCAAATCCTTACATTATGTCTGCTCACTTTTCCACCAACGTATAATGTTGCCTCATCACTGAAAATTATTTTTCCTGACAGATTTACGTTATACTCCATTAGTAACATAAAATGTTCAGAGAAATCTAACCGTTTTACAGGGTCATCAGGTTTCAACTTGTGCACTAATTGCAGTTTGTAGAGGTGAAACTTCAGTCGCGTACGCAGGATCTTATATACGGTGGATTTAGGGATGTTCAACTGCTGACTAGCTCTACGTACAGACTTCTTAGCACTACGAACAAATGCCTCCCGCACTTGTTCCACAATTCCCGCATTGACAGATGGTCTCCCTGAATGGTCTTTCCTTTGATGACATATGCAGCCACGATCCACAAAATCCCGGTACCAGTTGAAAATTGACGTGTGTGAAGGAGCATGATTTTGAAACCTTTGCCTATAAGCACGCTGAACCCAAGGAATATAGAGATTAGGTAAAGCCATCCGAAGATTGCCGATCTTGCACGAACGCGTGACGTCACCGGGGAAGCAGTGAGCTCGGCAGAAGCAAACGGCCCCTAGCATTTATACGGGAGATTCAGAGAGCGAAAGTATATTATTACTTTTAGGAGGGGGAAAATATTAATTGTCATCCTTCAAGATGGTATTGAGGCATCCTTTTAATGATTAGTAACATAATTGAAAACGCGCTACTTTTAAAAGGGGGCAAAGTACATGGGAAAAAATATATTTTGAAAATCCATATTCCTGAAACTTTCTGACCGATGCGCTACAAAGAAAGTTGCGTGTTCTCCTTTAGAATTTCGTCATTTTACAAATCGTAATATAATTTTAACAAAAACGTTGCATGCTAAAGAAGAATTAAAGAGTTTTAAAAAAATAATTGATTAATAGACAGTTTATTTTACTTCGCTTATCTGTCACATATGGCTAATCGCAAAGATGAGGAAGCGTGATGATATGATGAAATTGAAGAAAGGAAAGTAGACCCATGCCCGGGCGGGGATTCGAACCTGGGGGCTCTAGGCATCGTAAAGCGTTTTAATAACCACTTCGCCACGGAGGTCAGCATTACAAGGAAATAAACAGAAAGTGGCATATATGTTTTAATATGCGAGAAACATTTGCGAGGAGGTTATTGACGTAACAAATAATTATACAAGACGTTGTGATGAAAATTATTAATATATCTGAAATGTTGAGAGTTGACCTTGCAGTCTCTAAATGTACTTTTGGGGTTACGCAAAACCTTTACTCAAAATTGCTAGTGTAAATTTATAAGCTATTAAAATTTAAAACTTATGCCTGTTCGAAAAAAGAAACTGCCAAATCAAATTAATATTTCGTAGAAATACATATATTTTTCTTTCATAAAGCCAAGAGCGTATTTGGAGGAGACGGTGGTTTGGGAAGGCTATAGCCCCGGATCTCGATCTGCAAAGGGGCTTCCAGTGAGAAAACATTGCTATGAAATAGTCCAGAAGAAGGGGCGAAATGATTTTTTTAAAATGACTCAAGAATACAAAGATATAAGTGAACATTTGGCAAGCTTAGTCTAAAACTTACAACTGATATCGTACGTGTGTGTGTGTGGGGGGGGGGTGGCTACGTGAGGTAACAAAGTGGAATGTGATTCACAATACTAAAATTAAAATAAATATGTGGGAACAATAGAAATCAAAATATGTTGTGGCTAGTGACGGCGCAATAGTAAAGATGGAGAGGTGAATCATATTTTCCCGGGGCAATCATGTTTATTATTCCATTACATACGACACAAAAATGCATATTTTGGCTAAAAGAGCATTCATTCATTTATTTATTTTTGTCGTTTTACTGGGGGCAGATAAGAGAGAGAGAGAGAGAAATTGTCGAACGAGAATAGGGGGGCGTTCCTGCCTCCCCCTGTAGTGTATCACAATTGTATTGTATTGTAGGTCAGTGGTGGCAATTGGGTTCCAAAATGTGGGGGGGGAGTAGATGTTGACCGACTTAGTGGATGTTGCTATTTAATATTCGCAATTTATTCGCATGTACTTATAACTAATTTGCACGGGTTTTAATTAATTCGCATGTACTTAGAATTCATTAGCATGTACTTAGAATACTTTACATTTATGTATTTGCATGTTTATAACTTTTTATGAATATATAATTATTTATTTTATGAAAAATATGTATATAGAAGGTAATTAGAGGTACTAAACGCTATGCATATGGTTTTATATTCATTACTGCAAAGTATGTAATGTATAAAATGATAATAATTAATGTTTATAGTATTGAAAATAAGTTTTCTATGGTTTATGAACCGCTATGAACGGAGGTAATGGGTGTAGGTACAGGTTCAATTACGATTGGGGACGGTCCCGGTACTCGAACCCGCGATATGTAATGTTATTAATTAGTACTATGCAGTAATTTCATCATGTTATGAAACACGATGGTGCAACACGCTAGACAGAATACTGTCTCAGAATCTCGACTACGCTCTGATGCCAGACAGAGAGAATGAATTAATATTCCACGCAGGTAGACGAGAAAGGAATTTTGGGGAAGAGCGCTCAAGGTCAAATGACGTCACAACGTCAGAACAAAGGAAGAACCTGATTGACCAATCAGAGAACGCGTCGGTAGATTTTCAGAACCGGTTTTTTTTCCCAAGGTTAACCAGTACGCAAGAACAGGGGAAAGCTATGCAATGCTGTAGGGCAGGGGAGGGATTCAACCAGACAACAAAGGATGTCTGGAAATACGCAGCAATGGTCAAATCTCTGAAGCTATGCGGTTTCCGCCGCCAATTAATATTCCGCTCAGGTTTGCCTTCAAGGCACAGGACGCTTTAGCGCAGGGTCTTTTTATCTGTACTATGAAGAAGGGAGAGCTATTAGGGACGGGGCCTACAGTTTTTACCATTTGCTTTTATCACGGGGTAACGAACCTAGGACCCTTTGATTATTGATTTAGGTAGTAAATGTATGTTACTGTGTGCTATTTAACTTAATTTTGAGTTTATTTTTTACCAAACTTTGACTTTATGTCAAACATTTTCACAGCTTATCCTTATTTTTACCAAAATAACACTATTTGTACTATTCAGGCAACATTTTTTATTAAATGTTGGACTCGCAAAGACATTTTTTCAACTTTTAACTTATTATTTTACAATTTTATGTTAATTTTTTACCAAAATAACACTATTTGTACTATTCAGGCAACATTTTTTATTAAATTTTGGACTCACAAAGACATTTTTTTCAACGTTTAACTTATTATTTTACAACTTTATATTAATTTTTACCAAAATAACACTATTTGTACTATTCAGGCAACATTTTTTATTAAATTTTGGACTCACAAAGACATTTTTTCAACTTTTAACTTATTATTTTACAACTTTATATTAATTTTTTACCAAAATAACACTATTTGTACTATTCAGGCAACATTTTTTTATTAAATTTTGGACTCACAAACATTTTTTTCTACGTTTAACTTATTATTTTACAACTTTATATTATTTTTTTACCAAAATAACACTATTTGTACTAATCAGGCAACATTTTTTATTAAATTTTGGACTCACAAAGACATTTTTTCAACTTTTAACTTATTATTTTACAACTTTATGTTAATTTTTACCAAAATAACACTATTTGTACTATTCAAGCAACATTTTTTATTAAATTTTGGACTCACAAAGACATTTTTTACAACTTTTTAATTTATTATTTTACAATGTTATACCTATTTTTAACCTAAATAACACTATTTATACTATTAAGGAAAGACTTTTAGTTATATTTTCGACACACAAAGTGTGTGTTCTCAACTTCTATCTGTTTATTTCACAAGTTTAGGCTTATTATTACCAAAATAATACAATTCAATCTGTTCAGGAAAGACTTTTAGTTACATTTTCGACACACTAAGTGTGTGTTCTCAACTTCTATCTGTTTATTAGGCTTATTATTACTCAAATAACATTATTTATACTATTCAGGCAACATTTTTTATTAAATTTTGGACTCAGAAAGATATTTTTACAACTTTTTAACTTATTATTTTACAAGTTTATACCTATTTTTAACCTAAATAACACTATTTACACTATTCAGGAAAGACTTTTAGTTACATTTTCGGCACACAAAGTGTGTGTTCTCAACTTTTATTTGTTTATTTCTCAAGTTTAGCCTAATATTTACTCAAATAGCACGATTTGATCGTGTCTTTTATTACATTTTGGACACACTCACACACACACAGAGAGAGAGAGAGAGAGAGAGAGAGAGAGAGAGAGAGATTTTTCCAAGTTTACAGGATTATTTTCTAGTTTACTCAAATAACACAATTTAGATGTGTTTTGAATTATATTTTGGATGCACAAAGAGATGTTTTCAACTTTTTTATTGATTTTTTGCAGGGTATGTATTAATTTTTATTTATTTTGTTTTGTATCATATATACATTTACAAATTTTTAACTTAGAGTTTAGTATTTATTTAATTTTTTTCAAAAACACTAAAGAAAAAGTACTTTTAGCTAAAATGTAAGCCACATAATATATTATTATTATTATTATTATTATTATTATTATTATTATTATTATTATTAGGGTTTACTGATTTCCACTATGCTATTTTTGGTTCTGTATTTCTATATGTATTTATTTAGGTCCGGTTACGCCTGCCACGTAGGAAAGTTTGTTTATTTTAGAGTTTGCTGAGTATTTTGTTACTGCTATACTAGGTAAAGTTTCCAAAATATATCAGGTAGGGCTCCATCCATATACTTTTGTTTTTGCTATTTTGGAGATGATGCGATCAGCATCACTCTCCATCTGCTTTTTATTTTATGTACCCAATATTATTTTGAGGCTTAGTGAATTCTAGAGCCTATTTATGCAGGAGAGAGGACTTGAAAATTTTGATCTCAGACAACCCACAACTATTTGTCAGAGTATTTTAAAGGATATTTTATACTTATTATGTGCCACTAGAATATCAAAGCTTGCTTAATTTTTATGTCTGTAACGCATTTATTGTATTTCTAGCTAAGGCTTACTGGATAAAGTACACGAAATGTTTAACATTTCAACTATTTGCTTTTATACGAGGGCAATTTTTAGTGTAACGAAAATTATTGTGTGTCTATGAGGTCTGAAATCCCTTTACCGAGGGTTCATATTTGGACGCTTACGAACATTGTTCCTTTTATTTTAAAAAAATATAACCATTTATCAATATATTGACAATTCACAGGACAAGACGAAGTTCATAGACGACTGACTATATGGACCATAGGTCCACTTGCTAAATTTTTCTCTATGCTAGAAGAATTATTTAGCTTTATAACCTTTTTCAAGGTATTTTTGAAGTATTACTGGCTTTTTTGGGTGCATCAACATTTGGGTTATTTCCATTTGGTTTATTATACGAGGCTACAATCACTATATGTCTATGAGGACTAAAATCCTCTGATTGAAACTAAAACCTTAGGCTGTAACTAGGGACTTAGCATATAGGACAACACGAACCTTACAAAGGATTATAGGTGACGTACGACCACACGCCAGAGCTTTGTTAATCTGCAAGAAGCACTTACAGCTAATATTACGAGGATATAATGTTAATTTTTCATTGTTTCACAATAATGCTATCTTTTACACAACCAATATTTGCTTTTTCAAGTAACTACATGTACCAGAAGCACTTACAGGCCAACTCTAACTAGATTTTGATTTATACTATCTCAGGTGCTAAATGTATCAAGAACACTGATTGTATATATTTCTGAGGAAGTACACAAAAGCAGATTACCCGATTAAAGTATCTGAAAAACAGATTTTTCTATGCAAGTATATTTTTATTGACTGGATTATTTAACAGATCAAACAGGAAGACTGCAAAATTCATTAAATGTAGTTCTATAGTATAGGTGGTTTCAGAGATATAAAAAGAACAAATATAAGATTTTGCTGTTTTTGCTTCTGAGGCTAATCGCGACGCTAAGGGTAAATGGCGAGGAAATGTAACGGAGGAGAAACACTCCCAAGAGTTATGGGCTGCATGTAAGTTAATACCACAGAGATATTACAGTAGGTGTAGGTTCTACCACCAGAACTTTTCTATTATAATAATACTGGTTATGCTGTACTGTTAGCTAAAGATGCTGATATTTGAGAAACTTAAAAGCTTATTTGCAAAATTTTAGATAAATAATAATCTGTTAGACTGTAAACATATTTTATATCCATTCTGCTAAAGATCCGATGACAAAATTTAAAAATTGTAATCGCCCAGACAGGGACTCGAACCCTGGACAGATAGGTTAAAAGCCTAATGCTATACCAACTAAGCTATCTGGGCACAAGGTATTTTTTTCTTGAAAAGTTAGTTATGTTAAGAAATATATTGAAACATTTGAGAACACTTTTGGTCTGGTTCGACAGAGAAGGAGACAACATTTCCAAATTTTTACAGACTGGGTGTATTTTTCCACTATAGAGGCCTTCACTATATGTAATTCGAAACGCTAAAGTTCAGCTAGCTTCCAAAATCCAAAATTGAGGTAAAGATTGTGTTTGGCGAGATTAACAAGTTACAATTATATCCAGTTACGGACAAATAAAGCTAAAACTCTCAGATTTACTGTACTAGCCAAGTTTTAGTAACATTTTCCTTCGCTATAGTACTAATACCAAAGAAATAGGTATATTTTATTTATAATTTGACAAAATGTACTAGTATTTAATTCACAAAGTTAGGTAAAAACAACAGTATTTTAAAAAAATATTGTTGCTGCCTTCAAATTTTATGTTATTTAGCCACTAACAACTGGTTTACACTGTTTGACATCCTTTAAATAGCAAAAGAAGGAATTATTTGTTTAGTATTTTTACTACTTTATATTTATTTAAGAAAACAATTGTACAGTTTAACTTAATTTTTAACAAATTGTTACTAATTTATATATCAAAGTTATGTTATTTAGAGTGTATGAAGGCATATAAAGTTAATATTTGTACTTATCAGTGCAACTAACAATTATATTTTACACACAAAAGATAATGTTTACACTTAAATCACTTGAATCAGAGAATAATATTTTACAGTAATTGATTCATTCAGCACTAGTCAGTACTTTTATGCATCAGAAAGTTTTCTTAATTTTCTATTATGCATGCTATTTTGTGCTATTCTTAAAATGTATTTCTAAAGCAAACTGGTTTAATTTTCTGCTTATAATGGAAAGTTGACATAGTTTTCGCACAATGCTTTGTACATTTGTTATATTCACTACTTACAATTCAAATATTATGCTTATTTAATGTATAACTAACTAACTCTCTAGCCTTCTTAAACCCGAAGGTTCATGGCTGCAGCAACACATGCCTCTCATCTGTTCCTGTCCTAAGCAAGATCTATATACTCCTTTCCATCCCTACCAATTTCCTTTAGGTCCATCTCTACATCATCCCTATATTTTGTTTTGGTCTTCCTATTGGTCTTTTACCATCAGGTTTCCCAACAAGAATCCTGTATATTTTTTTCCTCTCCCATTTGTACCACATGATCTACACATCTAAGTCTTCTTGATTTAATTATTCTAATAATATCTGGACATGAATACAAATTATGTACTTCTAAATTATGTAATCTTCTCCACTCATCTGCCTCCTTATCTGTTTTAGGCCTAAATATTTTCCTAAGGATCTTATTTTCAAATACTCTCAATTATGTTCCTAGCTTATACTGTAGTTATTATATCTTTTTCTATCAGCTTATTTTGAAATTAATATTATTAGGTATAGTCTTTGATTTATAACTATATTGCTTTTTTTATCAATTTATCTAAGAGTACACACAGACAAACACATGTGTACACACTTTTATGTACATAGATATGCCTTTTTTCAATATTTTAGTATGAAGATTGCACTTTAGCTATTCAAGCAAGGGTAGGAAAGGTAGGATTTCTGAGAATTTGTTGCAGGATTTTGTTGTCCAAGTATAGATGAGAACTGAGCTGAGAGACTGTTTTGAACCTTTTCATGAGAGTTTGCATGTGAACTGTATTCAAATTGACCACTATTGACTGTGCATGCTTCTAAGTTTTGCTGTTATTTTACATCAAGTCTGTGAGACTGCAGACAGTTTTCCCTTTTCAAGTAGTTTTTATTGATTGTATTTGTATATGTTTTGGGGACTTAGCAGTTTTATGTTATGAGGCAGTTTGTTGTAGAATATTTTTACCTGATTGCTTTGAGATATTGAGTGTCTGCTGTTTTACTTGTAATTATTTTCCTTCTTGTGTTGTGTATTTGACTATATTTTGTCCAAGTTCGTAGTATTTAGAATAATTGTTATTGACTTGTAGATGTAGGGAGTAATAATCCTTTGCAAGATGCCCTATACTTGTCTGAACATTATTCTTAGTGTTCACTTTTGAAGCCTTAGTATTCTGGTAGGATTATTAATGTAGAGGTAAATTAGGCTGAAATGTAGGCATATTTCTGATAAATTAGACTCACTTAGTTGTTTCAGCAGGTAGAAGTTGCATGACGGTTTACTGCTGATGATGTTAATTTGCTCTTCTTATGTACTACGTATGATGTAGCTTATTTGAGTAACTGGAATTTTCTACTGAAAAAAGGATTGCTTGTCTATCTTATTCCTATGTTGTTGAGTTTGTCCATAAGCAAGCCATGTTTTTACTCTATCCTATGCCTTGGAAGAATCTAGATATATTGTGTTTGGAGTTTTATGTTTCTCTAAGGTTTCAGCTATGTAGTTTTTTAAACTGTGCTATGGCTTAACTATTGATTTCTCTTTCTGGATGCCATGTTGGTTTCTGTGTATTCCTCTTGCTGCTTGAATTTGACTTAGGTTGTTTGCTTTTTCTTAGATCTTTATTTGTTTATTTGTTCAGCATTTGTTATTTTTTTAATTTTAATTACTTTAATTTTACATTAACTAATATATTTTACTTTAACAACAAAAGAATTTACTCTAGTATAAAAACTTCTACTAACAAAAATGCACTATTATAACATTTAATTTTAGAAAATTGTATTTTTAAAACTTTAACTTTGAAAAATTGATTTTTAATTACTTTAATTTTACATTAACTAACAAATTTTACATTAACAACAAAATAATTTGCCCTAGTATAAAAACTTCTACTAACAAAAATGTACTATTATAACTTTTAATTTTAGAAAATTGTATTTTTAAAACTTTAACTTTGAAAAATTGATTTTTAACACATTTTGACTTTAACAATGTACTTTGATTTTTTTTATGTAAAAGAATATTAAAAAAATAACAAATGCTGAACAAATAAACAAATAAAGATCTAAGAAAAAGCAAACAACCTAAGTCAAATTCAAGCAGCAAGAGGAATACACAGAAACCAACATGGCATCCAGAAAGAGAAATCAATAGTTAAGCCATAGCACAGTTTAAAAAACTACATAGCTGAAACCTTAGAGAAACATAAAACTCCAAACACAATATATCTAGATTCTTCCAAGGCATAGGATAGAGTAAAAACATGGCTTGCTTATGGACAAACTCAACAACATAGGAATAAGATAGACAAGCAATCCTTTTTTCAGTAGAAAATTCCAGTTACTCAAATAAGCTACATCATACGTAGTACATAAGAAGAGCAAATTAACATCATCAGCAGTAAACCGTCATGCAACTTCTACCTGCTGAAACAACTAAGTGAGTCTAATTTATCAGAAATATGCCTACATTTCAGCCTAATTTACCTCTACATTAATAATCCTACCAGAATACTAAGGCTTCAAAAGTGAACACTAAGAATAATGTTCAGACAAGTATAGGGCATCTTGCAAAGGATTATTACTCCCTACATCTACAAGTCAATAACAATTATTCTAAATACTACGAACTTGGACAAAATATAGTCAAATACACAACACAAGAAGGAAAATAATTACAAGTAAAACAGCAGACACTCAATATCTCAAAGCAATCAGGTAAAAATATTCTACAACAAACTGCCTCATAACATAAAACTGCTAAGTCCCCAAAACATATACAAATACAATCAATAAAAACTACTTGAAAAGGGAAAACTGTCTGCAGTCTCACAGACTTGATGTAAAATAACAGCAAAACTTAGAAGCATGCACAGTCAATAGTGGTCAATTTGAATACAGTTCACATGCAAACTCTCATGAAAAGGTTCAAAACAGTCTCTCAGCTCAGTTCTCATCTATACTTGGACAACAAAATCCTGCAACAAATTCTCAGAAATCCTACCTTTCCTACCCTTGCTTGAATAGCTAAAGTGCAATCTTCATACTAAAATATTGAAAAAAGGCATATCTATGTACATAAAAGTGTGTACACATGTGTTTGTCTGTGTGTACTCTTAGATAAATTGATAAAAAAAGCAATATAGTTATAAATCAAAGACTATACCTAATAATATTAATTTCAAAATAAGCTGATAGAAAAAGATATAATAACTACAGTATAAGCTAGGAACATAATTGAGAGTATTTGAAAATAAGATCCTTAGGAAAATATTTAGGCCTAAAACAGATAAGGAGGCAGATGAGTGGAGAAGATTACATAATTTAGAAGTACATAATTTGTATTCATGTCCAGATATTATTAGAATAATTAAATCAAGAAGACTTAGATGTGTAGATCATGTGGTACAAATGGGAGAGGAAAAAAATATACAGGATTCTTGTTGGGAAACCTGATGGTAAAAGACCAATAGGAAGACCAAAACAAAATATAGGGATGATGTAGAGATGGACCTAAAGGAAATTGGTAGGGATGGAAAGGAGTATATAGATCTTGCTTAGGACAGGAACAGATGAGAGGCATGTGTTGCTGCAGCCATGAACCTTCGGGTTTAAGAAGGCTAGAGAGTTAGTTAGTTATACATTAAATAAGCATAATATTTGAATTGTAAGTAGTGAATATAACAAATGTACAAAGCATTGTGCGAAAACTATGTCAACTTTCCATTATAAGCAGAAAATTAAACCAGTTTGCTTTAGAAATACATTTTAAGAATAGCACAAAATAGCATGCATAATAGAAAATTAAGAAAACTTTCTGATGCATAAAAGTACTGACTAGTGCTGAATGAATCAATTACTGTAAAATATTATTCTCTGATTCAAGTGATTTAAGTGTAAACATTATCTTTTGTGTGTAAAATATAATTGTTAGTTGCACTGATAAGTACAAATATTAACTTTATATGCCTTCATACACTCTAAATAACATAACTTTGATATATAAATTAGTAACAATTTGTTAAAAATTAAGTTAAACTGTACAATTGTTTTCTTAAATAAATATAAAGTAGTAAAAATACTAAACAAATAATTCCTTCTTTTGCTATTTAAAGGATGTCAAACAGTGTAAACCAGTTGTTAGTGGCTAAATAACATAAAATTTGAAGGCAGCAACAATATTTTTTTAAAATACTGTTGTTTTTACCTAACTTTGTGAATTAAATACTAGTACATTTTGTCAAATTATAAATAAAATATACCTATTTCTTTGGTATTAGTACTATAGCGAAGGAAAATGTTACTAAAACTTGGCTAGTACAGTAAATCTGAGAGTTTTAGCTTTATTTGTCCGTAACTGGATATAATTGTAACTTGTTAATCTCGCCAAACACAATCTTTACCTCAATTTTGGATTTTGGAAGCTAGCTGAACTTTAGCGTTTCGAATTACATATAGTGAAGGCCTCTATAGTGGAAAAATACACCCAGTCTGTAAAAATTTGGAAATGTTGTCTCCTTCTCTGTCGAACCAGACCAAAAGTGTTCTCAAATGTTTCAATATATTTCTTAACATAACTAACTTTTCAAGAAAAAAATACCTTGTGCCCAGATAGCTTAGTTGGTATAGCATTAGGCTTTTAACCTATCTGTCCAGGGTTCGAGTCCCTGTCTGGGCGATTACAATTTTTAAATTTTGTCATCGGATCTTTAGCAGAATGGATATAAAATATGTTTACAGTCTAACAGATTATTATTTATCTAAAATTTTGCAAATAAGCTTTTAAGTTTCTCAAATATCAGCATCTTTAGCTAACAGTACAGCATAACCAGTATTATTATAATAGAAAAGTTCTGGTGGTAGAACCTACACCTACTGTAATATCTCTGTGGTATTAACTTACATGCAGCCCATAACTCTTGGGAGTGTTTCTCCTCCGTTACATTTCCTCGCCATTTACCCTTAGCGTCGCGATTAGCCTCAGAAGCAAAAACAGCAAAATCTTATATTTGTTCTTTTTATATCTCTGAAACCACCTATACTATAGAACTACATTTAATGAATTTTGCAGTCTTCCTGTTTGATCTGTTAAATAATCCAGTCAATAAAAATATACTTGCATAGAAAAATCTGTTTTTCAGATACTTTAATCGGGTAATCTGCTTTTGTGTACTTCCTCAGAAATATATACAATCAGTGTTCTTGATACATTTAGCACCTGAGATAGTATAAATCAAAATCTAGTTAGAGTTGGCCTGTAAGTGCTTCTGGTACATGTAGTTACTTGAAAAAGCAAATATTGGTTGTGTAAAAGATAGCATTATTGTGAAACAATGAAAAATTAACATTATATCCTCGTAATATTAGCTGTAAGTGCTTCTTGCAGATTAACAAAGCTCTGGCGTGTGGTCGTACGTCACCTATAATCCTTTGTAAGGTTCGTGTTGTCCTATATGCTAAGTCCCTAGTTACAGCCTAAGGTTTTAGTTTCAATCAGAGGATTTTAGTCCTCATAGACATATAGTGATTGTAGCCTCGTATAATAAACCAAATGGAAATAACCCAAATGTTGATGCACCCAAAAAAGCCAGTAATACTTCAAAAATACCTTGAAAAAGGTTATAAAGCTAAATAATTCTTCTAGCATAGAGAAAAATTTAGCAAGTGGACCTATGGTCCATATAGTCAGTCGTCTATGAACTTCGTCTTGTCCTGTGAATTGTCAATATATTGATAAATGGTTATATTTTTTTAAAATAAAAGGAACAATGTTCGTAAGCGTCCAAATATGAACCCTCGGTAAAGGGATTTCAGACCTCATAGACACACAATAATTTTCGTTACACTAAAAATTGCCCTCGTATAAAAGCAAATAGTTGAAATGTTAAACATTTCGTGTACTTTATCCAGTAAGCCTTAGCTAGAAATACAATAAATGCGTTACAGACATAAAAATTAAGCAAGCTTTGATATTCTAGTGGCACATAATAAGTATAAAATATCCTTTAAAATACTCTGACAAATAGTTGTGGGTTGTCTGAGATCAAAATTTTCAAGTCCTCTCTCCTGCATAAATAGGCTCTAGAATTCACTAAGCCTCAAAATAATATTGGGTACATAAAATAAAAAGCAGATGGAGAGTGATGCTGATCGCATCATCTCCAAAATAGCAAAAACAAAAGTATATGGATGGAGCCCTACCTGATATATTTTGGAAACTTTACCTAGTATAGCAGTAACAAAATACTCAGCAAACTCTAAAATAAACAAACTTTCCTACGTGGCAGGCGTAACCGGACCTAAATAAATACATATAGAAATACAGAACCAAAAATAGCATAGTGGAAATCAGTAAACCCTAATAATAATAATAATAATAATAATAATAATAATAATAATAATAATAATATATTATGTGGCTTACATTTTAGCTAAAAGTACTTTTTCTTTAGTGTTTTTGAAAAAAATTAAATAAATACTAAACTCTAAGTTAAAAATTTGTAAATGTATATATGATACAAAACAAAATAAATAAAAATTAATACATACCCTGCAAAAAATCAATAAAAAAGTTGAAAACATCTCTTTGTGCATCCAAAATATAATTCAAAACACATCTAAATTGTGTTATTTGAGTAAACTAGAAAATAATCCTGTAAACTTGGAAAAATCTCTCTCTCTCTCTCTCTCTCTCTCTCTCTCTCTCTCTGTGTGTGTGTGAGTGTGTCCAAAATGTAATAAAAGACACGATCAAATCGTGCTATTTGAGTAAATATTAGGCTAAACTTGAGAAATAAACAAATAAAAGTTGAGAACACACACTTTGTGTGCCGAAAATGTAACTAAAAGTCTTTCCTGAATAGTGTAAATAGTGTTATTTAGGTTAAAAATAGGTATAAACTTGTAAAATAATAAGTTAAAAAGTTGTAAAAATATCTTTCTGAGTCCAAAATTTAATAAAAAATGTTGCCTGAATAGTATAAATAATGTTATTTGAGTAATAATAAGCCTAATAAACAGATAGAAGTTGAGAACACACACTTAGTGTGTCGAAAATGTAACTAAAAGTCTTTCCTGAACAGATTGAATTGTATTATTTTGGTAATAATAAGCCTAAACTTGTGAAATAAACAGATAGAAGTTGAGAACACACACTTTGTGTGTCGAAAATATAACTAAAAGTCTTTCCTTAATAGTATAAATAGTGTTATTTAGGTTAAAAATAGGTATAACATTGTAAAATAATAAATTAAAAAGTTGTAAAAAATGTCTTTGTGAGTCCAAAATTTAATAAAAAATGTTGCTTGAATAGTACAAATAGTGTTATTTTGGTAAAAATTAACATAAAGTTGTAAAATAATAAGTTAAAAGTTGAAAAAATGTCTTTGTGAGTCCAAAATTTAATAAAAAATGTTGCCTGATTAGTACAAATAGTGTTATTTTGGTAAAAAAATAATATAAAGTTGTAAAATAATAAGTTAAACGTAGAAAAAAATGTCTTTGTGAGTCCAAAATTTAATAAAAAAATGTTGCCTGAATAGTACAAATAGTGTTATTTTGGTAAAAAATTAATATAAAGTTGTAAAATAATAAGTTAAAAGTTGAAAAAATGTCTTTGTGAGTCCAAAATTTAATAAAAAATGTTGCCTGAATAGTACAAATAGTGTTATTTTGGTAAAAATTAATATAAAGTTGTAAAATAATAAGTTAAACGTTGAAAAAAATGTCTTTGTGAGTCCAAAATTTAATAAAAAATGTTGCCTGAATAGTACAAATAGTGTTATTTTGGTAAAAAATTAACATAAAATTGTAAAATAATAAGTTAAAAGTTGAAAAAATGTCTTTGCGAGTCCAACATTTAATAAAAAATGTTGCCTGAATAGTACAAATAGTGTTATTTTGGTAAAAATAAGGATAAGCTGTGAAAATGTTTGACATAAAGTCAAAGTTTGGTAAAAAATAAACTCAAAATTAAGTTAAATAGCACACAGTAACATACATTTACTACCTAAATCAATAATCAAAGGGTCCTAGGTTCGTTACCCCGTGATAAAAGCAAATGGTAAAAACTGTAGGCCCCGTCCCTAATAGCTCTCCCTTCTTCATAGTACAGATAAAAAGACCCTGCGCTAAAGCGTCCTGTGCCTTGAAGGCAAACCTGAGCGGAATATTAATTGGCGGCGGAAACCGCATAGCTTCAGAGATTTGACCATTGCTGCGTATTTCCAGACATCCTTTGTTGTCTGGTTGAATCCCTCCCCTGCCCTACAGCATTGCATAGCTTTCCCCTGTTCTTGCGTACTGGTTAACCTTGGGAAAAAAAACCGGTTCTGAAAATCTACCGACGCGTTCTCTGATTGGTCAATCAGGTTCTTCCTTTGTTCTGACGTTGTGACGTCATTTGACCTTGAGCGCTCTTCCCCAAAATTCCTTTCTCGTCTACCTGCGTGGAATATTAATTCATTCTCTCTGTCTGGCATCAGAGCGGAGTCGAGATTCTGAGACAGTATTCTGTCTAGCGTGTTGCACCATCGTGTTTCATAACATGATGAAATTACTGCATAGTACTAATTAATAACATTACATATCGCGGGTTCGAGTACCGGGACCGTCCCCAATCGTAATTGAACCTGTACCTACACCCATTACCTCCGTTCATAGCGGTTCATAAACCATAGAAAACTTATTTTCAATACTATAAACATTAATTATTATCATTTTATACATTACATACTTTGCAGTAATGAATATAAAACCATATGCATAGCGTTTAGTACCTCTAATTACCTTCTATATACATATTTTTCATAAAATAAATAATTATATATTCATAAAAAGTTATAAACATGCAAATACATAAATGTAAAGTATTCTAAGTACATGCTAATGAATTCTAAGTACATGCGAATTAATTAAAACCCGTGCAAATTAGTTATAAGTACATGCGAATAAATTGCGAATATTAAATAGCAACATCCACTAAGTCGGTCAACATCTACTGGGGGGGGGGTGGACAAGAATGGGGAGCAACTATCTCCTAAATTGTCGCCACTGTTTAAGGCTGTCATTTTAATCAGAACGTGAAATCGGGACATTTTCTACCACTCAACTCCTCTGTTTCCATGCATTAACATTGTGTGCCGGAACCATCTCAGTGTGTGTGTTTGTCCATTTCTTCTCATCAGGCATCAAAACATCTATGTATCAGAAGTATTTTTACGAAGGTGTTACACATGCACGGAACGCACAATCCACTCGACAACTCGAGATGTGTCTTGTCCTCCCATGTTTGCATCTCTTATAAAAGCTGAAACCCAGCAAATTGTTCATTTTCAGGCCTAAGCACTCGCAAGTGTTCAAAATTGTCTGTTGAGTGTGTGACGAACCCAGTAGCCTTAAACAAAAGTATTTTTTTATGCCATGAAATTCTCGGACTGCATACACAAAATTTGGTCTTGGAACAACCAAATCATCACTCAAAACTTTAATTTTTAGTTGATCTGTGCAGCTTATTTCTTTTTTAATAAATCGCTCCAATGCCCAGCCCGATACTGCCGAAATATTCACTTTAGAGAGAGAGACCTTCGATCTCTTCGTCTTTCGACCCGAACTACTCGTAGCACTACTCGAAGTTCCGCTGTCGTCAATGTCTTTAGCTTTGGGACCGAACTGGAACTAGTGGTAGACTTCGTTACTTTACGGTATTTAGTCCATTTCATTTTCGAATCACTAGAACTTATAAAGCAACCAATGGACACTGACTGATCACTAATCGACTGTATGAATTGTCATACTTACCTCAGAAGTCTCCACCTATTCTGTTGTACAGATCAACCGGGAAATTGAAACCGCGTATTAATATCCTCATTATATTCTAGAACGTTCCGCAGATAAAACGATTCGTAAATATTGCCAGTAGTTCGACTCCTTCTCTTTTTCAAGAACGTTCCCTCTCGCGCTTTATAGAGATTAAAAAATTACAATGAATCCGAATCGCCCGACCCTGTGGCGTTACATTTGTTGTGCAGCTTGCAAATGCTGACAAGTCTGTACATAGAGTTCAAGTTCGCTACGACAACACCGAAAGCGTAAGAAAAGTTTACGTGCAATGTTATCAACAGCAGGGTTATAGAACATTCTCCGTCTAGCCTTAATAAGTATTTCTCTCCTAATATTATCGTCACATTATTCAAGAAGACAACAACCTAATTTTATCTAGTGTAAACTGAAAAAGTTCCTGGTGGGGGGAGGGGGGGCACGAGTTACGATCCCCACCTTGGATACGCACTATTAACAATAACAGGGTTATTGAACATTCTCCGTCTCGCGTCGATAATTATATATCTCAAATTATTATCACATTATTCAAGAAGCCAAAAACCTACGTAATTTTATCTAGTGTAAACAAAACAATTTCCTACAGGAGGGGGAGGGCTCAAACCCCTGATCCCCACCTTAGATACGTGCCATTAACAATAATAGGGTTATAGAACATTCTCTGTCTTGTCTCAATAATTATTCCTCTCCTTAAATTATCGTCACATTATTCAAGAAGTCAAAAACCTAATTTTTTATCAGTGTAAACTGAAAAATTTCCTTGGGGAGCGGGGGGGGGGGGCTCGAGCCACATGATCCCTACCTTAGATACGCGCTATTAATAATTACAGGCTTATAGAACATTCTCCGTCTTACCTACATAATTATCTCTCAAATTATCACCATATAATTCAAGAAGCCAAAAACTAATTTTATCTAGCGTAAACTGAAAATTTTCTAAAGGGGGGGTTTGAGCCCCCTCATTCCCACCTTGGATACGAGCTTTACCAATAACAGGGTTATGGAATATTCTCCGTCTTGCCTCGATAATTATTTCTGTCCTTAAATTAACGTCACATTATTTTATTTGACACCACAAGAAACAAAAAATCTCATTTTATCTAGTGTAAACCGAAAACTTTTGGGGGGCTCGAGTCCCCTAAGGCCCCCCTTGGATACTTGCCTTGGAAGCAGTCACGTTTATTACACCCTTACATTTATATACAATATTAAAAAGTTATCCTTTTAGATCTCACACAATGCCTTTTTCACAAAATTGGGCAATATCGCATTTTTTATATCAGTCAAGCTGTGATATTTTAGATTTATTCCGTTAGTTTTCTGATAATAGTTTTCACAGATTTCCATAGCATTTAGGCATGATTTCAGTTCACAAGAACAAAATAATCTTAATTCAAAACATAGAGCAAAAATAAATCCAACGCGCTTAAGTTAAAACTCCCTTATATTGGAAGCCTGGAGAGAACAAAACAGGGGTTCCTTCGTAACACGATTTCTTGAAAACCATTTTACACATTTGAATCAACTTTGTGATAAATTGATTAGAAAGGATGAATCTTAACAGTAAAAGTTGTAACTTTTCCCCTGCTACTATATTTTAGAAGATACTCGTTTTCAAATTTCTCAATATTTGCATAAGGAACCAGCCTTTTCCGTGCCGAGTGTTTCGATGATGATGTCATGCATCCACGGACAACTGCGCATACGATCTGCGCCGCCGAACGAGCACCCCCTGCGCTGAACCTTCACCAAACTCTGCGTGGAATGATATTCTAAAACACACCAACTACGTTCTTAAATCTTCTGTAATAACAACACAATTTTAAAGGAAAACATTCACATGTAACCTGCCTGCCTGCTAACTATCCAACAATGAACCCGCATCGTCCATTGTTGTCAGGAGTGAATTTATTTCAGTTTCTATGTTTGATCTCGTTCATTGTTGTCCATTGCTGATATTGGTGCCCATTGTTGACATGCACAAAAATATTTGAGTTTTTTCTTTCAAATGTCACCAATTTCATATAAATACGATTATCCAAAGCGACGTAATACCACTTAAAAGTATGACCGTATATTTATGGACACGGTGTACTTCAACATCGTTAAATATTGCCCGACAATCTGATTGGGTCAGTTCGTCAAGATGTGTTGCCAAGATAGAAATACCTGTGTTACAAATATGAATATTATTGTGATGACGGCAGGTATTTCCTCTTGTTGCCAAGGATAATCGAATCTGAAATTGAACTCTGTTGCTGTTACAAACACAGGAATACACGAACATGAGACTCCATAGCTTACACAAGATGCCACTCAGAGTATGGAAGCTTATTTTGTCCATTCGTAAATAAAAATCAATCAGAGATTTGAGGGATTTAAATAAGTACATTTCCCTTCCTAAAACGCACCATACGTATTAGTGTAATATTCAATTCTTGAGTTACACATGGCTTTTCACAATTCAACACACTACGTTTCCACAACATTAATTCATATTCCTTACTTAAAATAGAAACTCTTCGAAATCACCTAAGAAGTCATACTAAATAACAAGAGATGTAACCTATATGACGGTCACAATTTAAGGTACTTTAATAATGTTCAATAACTACATCATTCTCATAAATAATTAAATACGAATGGATGATGGTTGATGGTAAATGGATATTTTGATACAAGTCAGGCACTATAAATAAAGGACGTGAATGCTACCATTTTCAGATATACAAGAGCCAATCGAAAGTTCAATTCATTCGTATGTATCTCTCTCTTTGGTATAAATATTTATTCCTGCCATCTATAAATCAAAACAGACATTACTAACAACATAGGAGAAGTCAAATTGAATGTATTTACATTCTGGACGGAAAAGTTATTTGGCTCTGAAAACGGCATTCTGAATTTACATGTATGTGAGTCATTTATGTATAAAAACAATTATACTACAGAAACAACTTGATTGTAATTCATTGAAGCTGTTATTGTAATTCATTCCATTATAAATTTCTACAGTGGGGGCGATTAGCGGGGGCGGGGGGCAGTTTCCCTTCACTTTTTGCCATTTTTGCCCCCGCACCATGCTAAACCTTATCTACAAAGGGAAAGTAAACTGTGTTTGCACCCCTTCAGTTTTGGCACCTACCCCCAGTTTTGGAACCCAATCGCCCCCACTTAATTTAACTTATGTTGTTCTAGCTTATTTGTAACACTTTCCAGCATAATGCATTCGTTGCCTATCATTACGTTAGACTCAGGAAATGGGGATATGGTGCCCCTTTCTTGGGCGGGGGGGGGGGGGACACTGTTACATTTCACCGTTTCTTTTTTTTTAACGAGGGAGATACAACTTCCCTTCCGATCTCGTCGGAGGTTGTTATTTGAGACATTACTGTGCAGGCCCAATAGTACCACAGTTATCAACAGCCGACTGATTAAAATACGTTATGTACGAAGCTCGCAACTTTTTAGCCAACAAAGGATTTATTGGATTTAAGAAGGCAAAACTTTTCTGCAACGTGGATCTTGCCGTGCAACGAGAAATCTTGTTGGTTCTTTGCACGGTCAGCCGAAGTACTGTCTGGTCTTAAGCTTTTGAAAGAGTTGTCAGCATTTTGTTCTCCCTCCCGGAGAAAGTCAGTTGATGACGTTGTCGGGGTCCATCCTCCCCTCCCCCACCACCATTCAGTTAGGATAAACTGATTGGATCAGCTTATGGACCATCACAGACTATTGTCGTCTTCTTTCTCTAGGTCGCTCTTTTTGAAGAAATACCAACTGCTCCCTGTTGAGTGAGAACAAGATTCTTGTTCTTAACCCACTATTTGCAGAAAGAGAGCTGTGTATACATAAGCAAAAA
Source organism: Lepisma saccharinum (assembly GCF_977018435.1). Classification (NCBI taxonomy): domain Eukaryota; kingdom Metazoa; phylum Arthropoda; class Insecta; order Zygentoma; family Lepismatidae; genus Lepisma; species Lepisma saccharinum. Next base: position 115,914,269 of record NC_139231.1, read on the forward strand.
TTGGGGAAGAGAAAAGTTTATCTCCAAAGAAGTAAATAAAAATACTAGTTAACCAAATTTGTAATAAATGACGATGTTGCAAGATCGACATTGCATGGCTGTAGGGGATGTATGTATATTCACATACATTTAAGTTGTCGACTGTCGATCTCGGCAACGTATATCCCGGGTTCAAATCGTGGTGTGGTCATGGGAGTTCTTTGAGATTGTCCCTTCATCAATTTCATCATCAATACTAATCCTCATCGTCGCGATTAGCAAAAAAGGGACAAAAGCAACGCTAAACAGCAAAAATACTTTGTTTTAAGTGCACTTACACAGATAGGCCAATCGGAACTGGACCTCAGTTTAAAGTGGTATCCGAACCACTTTGTGCCTCTACCGGGGATCGAACCCGGGATCCCATTATTACCACTACGCCATCGGGAAGACCCCCAATAGCAGAAATACAAATACATAGATGCATACAAGCACTACTGTTTAGTCGTATAATGACAAAACCAAAACATTGAATTTAATGGAAACATTTCAGTGAATTCTTTTAAAAATTTTCACTTGATGTTTGTGTAGAAATATTGTTTAATCCCTTATTTTTTTCTGCCGCTATTTTAATCTCAACACCGGGGAATAGTGAATAAAAATATTAACACAAAATTGAATTCGTTTCCTAAACTTGTCTGTCAAAAATAATTTGCTTACATATTTTAGCATAAAAGGGGAGTGATTCATAGTGCTTTTTTCTGGTGGGGGAGGTGGACTCATACATTTCGAAACGCACATAACGGCCTTGAAGGCGGTCCAGAGCATTGGCTGCCCGGCTCAACGATCTCAATACCTAAGATACCTGATTCGAGTCCTGGCCTGGACATAGGTTGTTGGCATGGGCGTTTTTATCGGGGAAACGAGCGTTGCATGATTACATTTGGTTCATGACGCATTTTACGTTGTAAGTTAAAACAAAAGTTGATCCTTTTTCAATTAATTCAAATTAAAGCATTCCCATAATTTAGAAGTGTATATTCTTTGCCACCCCTGAGTTATAGTTCTTGTTTTAAGTCCATTTTTTATGCACAGACAGGCTAATTGGGACTGGACCTACAGTATAAAGTGGGATCTCTACTATCACTATATGCCACTAACTGTATTGGAAAAAATAATTTACCCTCACCACGGAAAAAAAAAGTCTGGGTATCCCTCCCACATGGTCATTGAATCCATTTATCAATTTAATCTAGATATGCACCATCTTCGTCGTCATGAATAGCTCAAAAATGGCAGAAAAGTAACGTAAAAACAAGAACAATACAAACTCACCTCCTTCCTTTCCTTGCACTGGATTCTACACAATTGCAACAATAGGGAACCTTGTAGTGAAGCGTTCTCAATATGTGAACGAGAGGGCGCTAATGCTGGACAACAACTTACACTGTCACCTGCAATCCCGGAAACAAAAGCATCGAGGCAAGTGGCCCAATTGAAAACCGACAGCGGTGGACAAAATGAGCTTTCCCCGGTACAACCATAATGCTCGTTCATTGGTCCGCCGTTATTTGGAGAATTTCATTGGTCACAGGCAGCTTTAATTAACGGAGGATGCTCAGGGATAAGCTCTATTCATGTCCATATTCACACGCGTTCCTTGTTTGGACAGACGGAATGCTCTGTGCGAGTGTGATCAAATGGACAACGTCCTCTGAGGATTTGTCCATGATTGGGAGACAGAGGCAAGGATTTAGTGTGTAACAATACGGGAAAGTGTTTTGTTTTTCTTGATACGAGAGCACGTAGTTGTTTTATTGAAATGTCCGAACCGACAAAAGCGATGGATGTGTCAGCTTTTTGTTCTCGCAATGCAGGGTCCCCGAGATTTCAAGGGCGGCCCTATCGACAAGGGTCCTGGGCCTTACAATTTTTTGTATTATGCTCTTACTCATTAGATCATGTTCGATTTTAGACATTATACATTATTTTAGACAGTTAATGAATAAACACACTGTACCTTACTCTACACTCTGTTTCGGTAATCTGTGGAAAGCGCCGCGCATAATAGAAGTGAAGCAGTGAGCGCTTGCAAAGGACTGCTAATTCAGCCGCGGTTTTCCCTCCATGCATTCACTTCTCCATTCGCGCCTTCATTCATCGAGCTATCTCGAGTCCTACTTGTTTTTGTTCGCTTGCTCCAGAGATTTCCGGAACAGAGTGTAGTTTTATTGAAAGTAAAGTTCTCCACGATAGCGTACTGGTTCACAATAGCGTCCTCTAATTAATGGTACCGGGTTCGATCCCCGGTTGGGGGACATTGCATTTGCACGACGATTCATCCTGTGTAAAGATGTTAATCTTTGTCTGTTGTATAGAGTTACTACTTACTTATTGCAGCATTTTTTCAGTAAGAGTTTAGGAGCATACTCAGGCACTTCTCTGCCCGAAGGAAAAAAACTGCACCATGCAGACGAACAAAGAATGGAGTTCAGAATAAAACAATAAAAAAGATAAAATCCCATTCCATCTATATTTTAGGATATACGTATATTAGGATTTATAATTACAATTGTAATATTAATATAACTTTCAATTTGGATCAAAACTAATCAGCCTTACAGGTATGCAACCTGGAAAGCACGACGACTTGACGCATTGCATAACTAGCCAGGGTCTGTGGTCATGGCTACAGCTGTTACCCAATAGGACCAAGTAATGTAAATAATTTGCCAAATAGGAATAGAGATGGCAGCACCAGGTGTGCAACATTAAGAATTAGCATAATGGATGTGAATAACCTTATAAATAAGAACAAAGCAAATTAAAAAGGTGAAAAGCAATATAATATATTATAAGAAACAAAGAAGAAATATGAAAGAAAGAAATTAATGTATATCTTGATAAATCAAACTAGTGATCATATGTAAATTGATCAGAAAACTAAAGATGTCAAAGTACTGCTATAAATTTGTGTTTTTGTATAGATCTTGAATCTGTCTGATTTGATTTACCTTTCCAATAGTGGAAATTTTGCTTAACCCAGTCGACGCCCCGCAGCACTTCTGGTTGCGCGTTTCAACCGTAGCACCTACTTGGATGCGCGTGTCAGTCGTTTGGCACCAAGTATACAGTCTGTTGTACCCAGTTAGTGTTGGCGCGTTCCAATCGCAGCCGCAAGGGGGGATATTAGTATAATTTCCAAAGCTTAAAGGAAAAAGCTGGAAAAGTATAAAGGAATTCATTAAATCGTCAAAAACAAATAAATGGAAATCCAGAGGGAAGTTCACAAAGAAGACAAGAAGGAAGTCCAGATCCAGAACGTCCATTAAGAAGGAAGTCCAGATCCAGAACATCCATTAAGAAGGAAGTTAAGATCCAGAACATCTATTAAGAAGGAAGTCAAGATCCAGAACATCTATTAAGAAAGAAGTCCATATCCAGACCGTCCATTGAGAAGGAAGTCCAGATCGTACCTTACGAAGGAAGTCTAGAGGGAAGAATATATAAATCAACAAAATAAATAATAAAAAGAATATTGAATTGAAAATTGACTGTGAATGAAAATTACAAAAGAATGTAGCTTATTATGTAATTATTCTGATTTCATGTATCCTGTGTTCGAATAATATATACGCGTAAACGTCTCCATTGGAAGGCATCCACTCTGGTTTCGTTGTCTACAAAGAACAATACCCTGTAGATATCCTAGCTGACGTTTAAGATTAAGATTAATGCACCTTACACCAAATACAGATAGCACAGCAAAGGGTCCCCTTGCTTTTCCATGTTTTATTTCAGAATTCGCTGTGTTGATTCATGTTTGTTTGCTTGGCTCCTATAGGTTAATCAGGACTGTACCTACAGTTTAAACTGGGATCCGAAACTCTAGAATCGTGCCCAGGACCTCTTGTTTGCAAAGGCAAAAGTTATAGCCACTATGCTACAGGAATTGTAATTTCAGAAACTAAATCAGGGATTTAAAATTTGAATCATATTTTATGCCCTTTAAGAACATGAGTAGTGGTGTTTACGGTAGGGACAGGACCACTTACAAGTGTAGAAAAGGCGAGGCTATTTGATTGAACAATCAGATTTGCTTACACTTAAAACAATGCCAAGATGGGGCCTGTACCCCAATTCTTCAGGTGTGATATGCTCTGATTTTTAAGAAATTCTGAATTTCTAGTGTAGAAAAGGCGAGGGCTCAACAGATAGATTTACCCATACTTAAGACAATGGCAAGAGGGGCTTATACCCTAATTTTTCAGGTGTGGAGGTTCGGGTTTAAGTCCTCATAAAATATGAAGCCTCCCCTGATGGCAAAATGAAAATATTGTTGTTTTGTAAACAAAAGGCTCGGGGTTCGAGTCCTGATAAAATATTTAAGATTGAAATACATGTGGCAAAATAATATGTCCACAAGTGAGATTTTGAGAATAATTACTGCTAGTTGATAGCCCCCAAATCTGAAACCCTGGTAAAAAAATGTTTTACAACAATATATTGTACAAAAACTGAATTTCTTAATTTTCTTATTTTCTCATGTTTTATAACCACTTGCTCAATACAATAGAAGAATAGTGGGTAGGCATAATTAATTGCCTCCATGTCCTGCCGGCACGCAAGAGATAAAATCTACACGCTAGAAGGGAGCATTAATGATTTTTCTATTCACTGAAGAGGCCATTAATCTTTCTGTGCGACAGGGGGAAAAAGTGTAACATGTCTGCAACATGTAAAAGTGTAACAAAGATTATTGAGATAAAAATACATATTTTCACACAGTGGCAATGAACTGACCCCCCTTCATTCTGAAAGCAATTCTATTCTGATAATATGAGCCTAGGCAAAGACTTAGAAAATATTATGGCAGTTCAAAATCCAATTTTGTCTGTATCAAGGTCTTCAGAACCTAGTAAAATGTGGGCATATTCCATATTGAGAAGTGTTAATAGTGTTGCATTGTAATCAGGGGCTTTGGGTTCTAGTCCTGATATAAGATTGAAATACATACAACTGCCCATACATAAGATATTCACTGCTAGCTGATAATACAGTTGAGGTTTCAAAGCTGGTAGAGTGTCTGGGGCCTCTCTGACAGCAAAGTGTTGGTATCACTGCTTTGTAATCAAAGGGCTTTTGTGTTTGAATCGGGCTTCTAGAATTGCTCCGTGACTCTCTCATTTCTTACATCATAAACATATGATTTTTCACCTATGAGAATGACAGTACATATGGTGTCATCGGGTAATGCCTCGTGGAATTCACAGATAATTTTAATGTTTGTCCTGTCATTAACCACAACTTGTTTCCTTTTTGAAGTGTTGATTACAAACATGGGTCTCTGTGTTTTGAATTCATCTGGTGTGTAATACATATCCGTATTGCCTGTAGTGACCCTTTTGAAAGCCGAAAAAGCCTCATATAATTTGAGGAAATCATCCTTGGAAATGTCTAAATTGTAATTTTCTCTAGGAAAAACCTCATTTCTGCCATTTTTAAGATATATGTTCTTGATGTTGCAGTTATCAAATTTACTTGAATTTTTTTCCTGATTATTGTGTCTTCCAGTCTGAAACAGCACCACCACAAAATCAGGCATGTCATATTGTATGCTGGAAAATGAATTTTGTGGCATCAAACTCATAATAGGTACCAGTGGCAACCTTCTGTACGCATTGATATGTATAAAATTGCAGAGGAATGTGTGGATTTTTTAGGATATCAGCTTTGTATTTAAGAGCATAGCTGGCCTCATATTCAACAACTGGGATTCTTAACTCCATAGTCTGAATAATGCATTTGCCTGCATCTGGTAGGGTATTGGGCAGAGCTTCCCCTGTAGGGTTTATTGCACTGTACTTCATCAAAGCATTATTATCATTTGCAGCTCTTCTAAATGTGATTCTTAACCCACCCTTCCACATAATTTCTTTGTAATCCGAGAAGAATCCTGGCAACAGGCGCATGGGGAACAGCACTGTGTGGCTCTTGGATAATATCTTATCACCAGCCTCAAATCCACCTATTTGATAGTATGAAGCCTCTGTTTTGGATAATTTTAATGTAGCCAAAGCTGTGGAGGTAATGCCGGGATAATCTATTCTGTTTATAACAACGCCATGCTTTCTGATCTCAATTTCAGAGAATAGATGCGGCACAAAATTGTCTACCAATCTTATGTTTGAATTTGCCGGATAATCTGTTCCATCGAGCTTTACAACATCAAATTTGATGTATAGATCTGCTCTGTGGGGGTGTATAAATCCGTCCCCTACATCAAGATCAACCTCGATTTCTGTGTTGGGTTGATTTAAATTTGCAAATGTCCTCCTGTTTGGAGGGAATGATTGTAGCTCATAACTCTCAATATTTTCCATTGTATGTATTTTTATTTAAATGTTAATCTCTATGATTGCAGTTGTTGTGGCTCCAGCAAAATCAACTAATTCTTCTTTTTCATTAGTGACCATCAATTCAATGTAATCTATTCTGTTATGGCACACAGGAAAATATAATGTTGGGGATGGATTGTAGATGATGGGCTCCATAAATTCAGAATTAGGCTTGAATGTTGCAATGATGCCAGTTTGTTTGTGAGTGCCTATGCCATTTGATTTGGTGATCATACCCTCAGCAACATTACAGTGAATATTCAGAGTCTCTATGGCTAAGAATTTGGGTATATTCATAGCAGTGTGTTTGATGCCTGCTTCAAGTTTTGTGTTGTTCTCAAAGCCTAACAGCTCTCCTATAGTACCCAGATCCACTGTCTCTGTAGCAGACACAATCTCTACTCTGTGAGTGACAGAATTTTGACTTAACACTACACCTCTGGGTAATTGAGCATTTAGAGTGGACAGATTATATTGCCCTGGAGTGATGACAATTTTTTGATCCCCTACTGCAATTGTGTTGTTGTGGTGCGTAATATTGGGTATCAGGTACATGCCGTAAAATGCTCTGAGAGCTATTGTTTTGGGATACACTATGTCATCATGCAATTTGAGTTTCAATATTGAATTTTGGCTGGTGAGATGGAATACCCCCATGATGTTTCAGATACCACAAGGCCTTTTGAAAATCTTCAATTGATGGTTTATTTATTTGAGACATATGTCTAAGAACAGATAAGCACAGATGTCCACAATTAACATCTTTGAAATTTTGAACACGGGCATTATTGTAATAAAGATTAGGTGATTTTAGATATTTTATTAAATTTTCAGGAGGAACACCTCCAAATGAATCAAACACAAATGCCTCATTTTTTAAATATTTAAGATAACAAATCCAGTGAGTGCCCTGATTTTTGTACTTATCCAAATTAACAATGCCACACTCTTTGTTGAGTGGTTGTTCCGGTAAAGAATCAGACATGTACACACCTCTAAAATGTTTGATGCCCAGTGGCTTGATTAAAGCTTCAATATCTTGGTTTGTAAGCGGCTCTTGTTTTTTTTAAACTTATTCATGGCTCTCTTAACACCTTTGCCTTTTTTCTCCATGGCCAGGTTATGGCGCCTCTGCTCATCTAATTCTGCCCTATTCTTCTTGGCATCTATTACTGTTTTTGCTATGGCAGCTGATCCCCCGGCCAAGCTCCCCACAGCCCCGAGAGCAGCTAAGATGGCCGGGATAGTAAATATGAATCCCCCCACATGTGATTTTTTTCTTGATTGCTGTAATTTTTTTAATTGGGGGGTACTAAGCAACAATTTCATACCATGTCCCTTTGCAAGACAAGAGCTTTTTTTTCTTGCGCTGCTTTTTGGTTAAAAGACTGTCAATAGTTTTAAGAGATTTAAGACCTGCATAAGGTATTTGATACATAACACCCTTGGCCTTCATTGTAGGTTTATTATATACATATTCACAGCCCCCACCCCAGTTTTTGTTTGGTGTTCATAGCTATGGTGGTTCCCAATGCTGCTATTCTCTCACTCAAAGAAGCATCTTTGCTTACAAATCTGCCAAATGCAGCCTCTTCTAATTTCTTGTCTGCAACATGTCTCTTGTCAAGATCAGAATGTGTGTTGTATGCTATGTCATGGTCTCTACAAGCAGCATCTAGGGGATTAACACCAGGATCACCTCTGTTTAATCTATGGTCCAATTTTGTGCCTGGACCACAATACTGATAGCCTGGAATGTGTAGTTCAAATGGCAGCTTGTTTATAATGTCATTAACCAGGCCCCGACCCTCAGAAATATTCCAAAATTTAGGTGGTAGAGTATTAATAATTTTTATGAGATATCCAATCCCCTTAGTGTCATTCACTATAAAATTAGACAATTTGGTGCTTATCATGTCCATAATTCCAACCTTTTCATTGTAAAAATTGTGGTTCCCGGCATTTTCCTCCCCAGCTATCACCAATAACCTATCTACAAGTTTCCTGACATCATCAACCCACACAAATTCTTTAGGCAGGGTGTTGTATTGTTTGATTCCACTGCCAGTCTTGATCTGTGACCATATGGGCTTGATTAAATTATTGTATTTTGCCCCACTGCTAGACTTGACTCTTTTTTGTGTGGGATCATTGTTCTGGTATAGAGCATCTGATTTTATTAATATTTCTTTGTAGTGCTCATAATCTTGATCTGTATAGCTGCCAGGCCTCTTCCTAGTCATCAGTTCCCACAACCCAGGTGTGCCGGGGTACTTAACAAAAGCACCTTTTTCTCCGAGACGAGATTCTGAATAAACAATCAGATCATCCCCCATAAAAGTTACTCTGAAATTGCCAATTCTGTGTATGATGCTGCCATCAAGCTCTGTGTCAGCATATAAGCCAAACACCTCATCTTTATTGTCTTTAGGTGTGGTTAAATATTTTTGAGCAAGAAGACCCAATTCAATAGGATCCTGAGTAGCTTCAATTCTTCTAGGAGCAAAAGGACTAGGTGTATGAATACTGGAAAGTGGGGTGAATGGATAATCTAATATGTTCCTTGCAGCTACAGGTACAAGCTCTGTGATCAAATTTTGATTCTGCTCTGTAACAGTTTTGATATTCTTACCTAAATTATTAATAGCATCAATGACAGGCTGTTCTGTTTGTTTGTGTTTTTCATAAATTCCCCGGTTCTCTGATTTCCATCCCTTAAATCTTTTTACAAGATAATCTCTTAAATTAAGATCATCGATGATTGGTCGTTTCATGGTTGTTTATTTATGTCTCAACGTCTAGAAAATCGTTGATTTTACTTCTGTATTTGCCACTATTGGGTGTTCTTGTCATATCAATTGTGACAAACCCATAACTGTCCTGGTTCCAGCACCTACTGCAAAACTTGGAAAAATCATTGTAGCTCAAGTCCCCACCTACATATTCATCATGTATGTGTTTGAGGTTGGTATGATCTTGATGAAACACACATATAAAATTACTGTTGTCTCGGATCAGTTGCTTCGGTATTTTTGAAAAAGTCTGTGCCAGGTAGAAGCAATCAATGTTTTTGTGCCGGCCCTGTGTAAAGAAATTTCTAACCTTGTTTTGATTATCCAGTATAATGTCATCAAACACAACAACAGAATTATCGAGACAGTCATGAAGTGGCTTAACATCTGGTTCAAAAGTGGCTATATCCAATCCATCATATAGCTTCATCAGCTGCTGATATTTTAATTGTTCCAAGCTCTTAGAGAAGACATACAAGTGCCTGTTTTTCCAGTCTAACCAGTTGGGTGCCAATAAAAAATTATCAACCATTAGTGTAGTTTTACCACAAGCAGATGGCCCAACAATAAGACACCTAATATTTTCAGGCAGCAATTTGCCATTTCTCTTATTCTGCTGTTCAGGTTCTGGCAGCCTTTTTATAACATCCCAGGTGCTCATATTATCACTTTGTCTGCATCGATCCAGCTGTTTTCCGGATGACCCAGCCATTTGACAAGTAACTTGTTGCCTTTTCTGCGGATGATTTTTTCTATGAGATATGTGTCAGGCTGTTTAGTTTTGCTGAGCTCTTGTTCATAGAACCTGCCTTTGAGAATTTCTCCTCGGTGATCTTTTATTATATATGTGTTAAGGGTCCCGGGTTTAACTTGAACCACTGTAAATAATTCAGTGCTCCAGTTTCTTGTAAAGCCTCTTTTGAATAAGTGCTTATATTTGCTGATTCTTACTTGATCACCCACCCTGTATTTGGCCTTTCTTGTTGTTGGCTGGTATCTAGGATAATAAACAGTCCTGATCAATTTTTGCTCATCAGATGAAGTTACTTCAGAGGGTTTCATGTTGATTGTGGAATGGACCGAGTTGTTATATTTATGTAGAAGTTCTGGAAGAATATTAAGCCATTTATAATTACCTTGCAGGGTAAATTGTTTATACATAAGATTTTTTAGGGTTCTGTTGAATCTCTCTACAATTGAGGCCTTGAGATCACTGTAACTCGAGTAATGTTGTACTGCCTGGCTTTTAATAAATTGTTGGAACACAGAATTATAAAATTCTTTGCCATTATCTGTTTGCAAATAGCGCGGTGATCTTCCACTCTGATTGATGATTGTCCTGAGGGCTTCTGTAACACATTTTCCAGTCTTGGATTTGAGTGGCACAGCCCAGGCAAATTTTGAAAATGTGTCTATTACAGTGAGTAGATACTTGTAGCCCTTGTTGATTTTGTCTAAGTTTTTCAACTGCCCACTTGACAACTCAATCAAGTCGCTCTGCCATAAATCATCTATGCCCTTTGTGACTACTGGGAGTCTCTTAAAATTATGTCTGGCCTGTCTGTGTAATTCATCAACAATAATTTGTCTAGACATAATATGAAAACAAGAATATTGCAACTATGGGGTGTTCAGCAGCTGAGACTGCAGGATTTTCTAAATATAATTTGTCTCCAATATGTATTTTAAATTCCAGAGTGCCATCATCTTCAGTATAGGCTGTTTCTAATGTATTGGGATCTGTAAAATCCTCTAACTCTACACTGGTGATTTTTGGTTTGTTGTCAGCATTTGTTATTGATAAGGTGGGGTAGTGGTGTGCCTGTGGTTGAAGCCAATATTTGATCTTGATTGGTCTCAGTGTGCCCCCAACAAAAAATTGGTAATAAAATTGTGCAGGGGATAGCATATATATTTTGCCACCTGGTGTAAATGGAGAATCATATTCTTTGTTGGGGATGCTGTACAATTCAAGAATTACTGTATGTTTTGGATTCTCGATTATGCCTGTTATTTCTTTTTCTGCTGTGAGCAATCTGCTTGTTACAGATTCAAGGTGCTCATTGATGGTCCTAACAACATCATCATGGCCTGGCTTGATTTTTATGTCCACAACAAGTTTCTTGTATTGTTGCACAATCTCTTGAAGCTGGGTGGCAAAAACAGACAGAGCATTTGCTTGATTGGATTCCATGGTTCCTAGCTGTTGCTTGATATTAGCTACAATTTGTTGCAAATTTTCAACAACTGCCAATTTTGAATTTTGAGCAGTAAGATCATGGACCTGTCTTCTGATATCCTCAAACAGGGCATGCAGTTCATTAATATGTTGATTGGTTGGAAGAGTGGCCACTGTCTGAGTGAGATGTTTGATCTCTGCCTGGATATTCTTGATATCTTCTGATTTCAATATCCTATTCACTGCTCTCTTAATATTTTTAAGTTCCTGTGATGTAGGAAGATTTGATACTGTATTCTGCAAAAATTCAAGTGCCAATTTCACATTGTTTAATTCAGAAGCATCAGCCACATTTTGCATAGCATTTTGGAGCAGGGCTATATCTGCCTGAGAGGGTGTTGATTGCTGTAAAATTTCAAGTTTTGTTTGGATATCATCTATCAAGTGATGAAAATGAGATAGCTCAGATTCAGTGTTGAGGTTTTCAAGCTTTGTGATTTGGTGCTGGACACTGACAAGGGTATCTACAATTCCAGGCAGGCGGGATTCTAGTACATTTGCCAAATCACTTTGCACTGCTGCTATTGTACCCTCAAGATGGGTTATGGAACTTTGAATTTTTCCAAAATCTTCATATGTTTCAAGTTGCAGCTTAATATTTGCTACACTCCGAGTTATTGCATTCAAAGCATCAGAAGATGGCAAATTGTTCATAAAATTTTCAAGTGTCTCAATTTTTTCTTTAACCTCGGCTATGGCATTGTTCAGAGGGTCCAGATTTGGTATCTGGAGTGATTGAATCTGTTCTTTTAGAGTGGAAATCACTAGATCAAAATCTTCTTGTGACTTTATGCTTTTGACAATTGTTTGGAGCTGTGCCTGGACATTATTTATCTGCTCTTCCAATTGCTGTTTCAATTGCTCAGAGTTGTTATCCTGGGTCTTAAATTTGGCTTGAAGAGCTGCTACAGCCTCCTCTAAACTTTGAAAATTATCCAATGTGGCCAAGTCAGTATATTTTTGAAGCAATAATTTGAGTTCAGAATCAATTTTAAGAAGAGGGTCCATGCATTGTGATTGTAAATTTGTAATTTCTAATTGAAGACTGGCATTGAGTGTGGTTTGTAAAGCTTGTAAATCACTTCTCAATTTCTTGACTCTGACATCAAGCATCAGAATCTCATCACTGTGATCTTCATGCCTTGTATGGCCAAATATATCATTAGGCATTTTTGTTTTAGTGGTTATTTATTATAGAGTATCTGATTCTTAATTCTATAAAAAAAGGTATAAGCTTGTCATATGACCCAGGGACCTCAATATATAAGCAGTCACCAGCAGAAACAGTATATACAGTGCCAGAAACCATGTTTGAGTGCTTAATTCTATAAATATTTCTCCCTACTGAAATTTTGACATCACCCTCAGGGGTTGTAATAAATTGCAATTGACCACCTACAGGTAATTGGTAATGATTTAAATTATTGTTAAATATGTACAATATTTTGCCTGTTTCATCATCAACATCTGTAAGTATGCTGTTCAGATGAATAATTAACAAGCCACTCAGTTTAGACAGCATATCAGAAGAGGGTTGTGGTGTTGGCAGATCCATAATAGCCTGTTTTTTGAACCCAAATAAGTTCATAGGCATGTTTATTTATTTCAAATCATGCTCTGTAATTGGGCATTGTTTGCCATTTTTCAAATCACAATGCCCCCAAGGTAAAGTATGTATGCCACATGATAAAATGCATCTCTTATCATCATGTGGGTCCAGGGCCACTTTTCTTAGAATATTTGAAGTCAATAAGTGATCCTCACTCTGAATTCTATTTTCTGATGTTCTGATTGAACTCTGGGATTTGAGGCAATTTTCATAATCTTCAAATTGGAGGTCTTTTTCAACAGTTACTTTGCCAATGCCCTTGGCTTTTTTGACAACAGCACTACATGTTTTAAAACTATACACCTTGGCACTTAACCCAGCAAATTTCACAATAACATCACCACATGTCTCATCTTTTAACTTGCCAGGCACCTTTTTGTTGTGGGGTTGAATTATTGTATGTTCACTGGTATCAAAGTATTGAAACAATTCAGACTGTGCAATATCTTGATAAACATCTTCTGTTTTAATATCAAGAATAAAACTATCCGTATCCATGTACATCAGTTTTACACGATCACCATAAAAAGGTTTCAACACCTCATAATACAATATTAACATATGTAATTTGGCCAATTCCAATATCACAGCCCCTACATAAATAGGTTTATCAAACTTAATTTTTGTTTTCTTCATGTTGAAAAGTGCCATGTGCTCATCATAAATTCTTCTATAATTGAAATTAGGCTTTGCAACCAATTTTTTGCTCAGACTGGGGTCAGTAATTATTTTAACATCGGTATGTTTTCTGACATTTTCAATAGTTTTGCCATATACAGAATTCACCATCAATTTAAACAAGCTCTTATCAAATTGGCTCTTTGCAGATGTTCGAAGCTCCGTGTTTGTATCAATGTATGGTTTCAACCATCCTGAGTGCCTGAACCTCAAAACTTTTCCAATTTTGGTCACTTGAACACCATGTTTCATCAGGAACTGGAGGTTTTTGTAATATATGACATAGCCTTGTTTTGGCTCCAGAGTCATCATGAGCTTCTTCTGTTTAGAGCCAGGTGAGCACTGAACCTCGGAAATTGGGGGCAGATCAGAAAATTTATTGTGCAAATCATCAGGAATTGTCAGATCAACCTCTAAGAATAGGCCATATTCACTGTCATCAAAGTCCTTAAGATCTTCAATATTGAAATCTTCAACCCACTCAAGCCCTGCATATGGCAGTTTATCCATCATGGCATGACCATAGAGGCTGTTTGCATCTACATACAGTATAAAATTTGATGGCCGTGCTGGATCATAATCAGGCATATATTTGTTATTTGCTCTGGCATATCTCTGAGAACATTGCACCATCCCCCCTCTTATACATTGCTCCATAAACAGATACTTATCTTGATCGTGGATCAGATCCAATTGCATTTTAGTGTTCAAAAACATTGCAGCCCATGCTAGGCCCGGGGCACTGTAAAAATATATTGGATCCAGTCTATAATTTTGCATGGAAGATTTTCTGAATGCCTGCAATATATCAGCTAAGAGGGTGACATCAAGTTTAAAATATGCCATGTGATAATCACCAAATGTCTTGCATTTTAAATTGTTCCACATCAACTGGGCATGGTGATAATCTTCATCACTGATTCCAGATCCTCTGATTCTGCTGTAAAACGCTTCTTGTGGTGGCAGGGAACACTCATCAAATTTAGAAAAATCTGTAACATAGTCATATGGATATACACCCTTCCGCCTAATTAATTTCAGGTCCAGATTTGGAAACGAGGCACGTGTGATTTTGAATTGATCATCAGGTAATTGAGTGGCCAGTGTAGGCAGGCTAGCAGGTAAAAATCTGTAAGAATCAAGAAATCTTATGTGAATAGGAACACCATCAACTTTAATTATTTTGCTAATAGATATATATTTTTCATCATTTTCAGCTAAAATATTTAAATTCTCCTTGTTAAACCCCTCGTACCTGATCAGATGATGAAAATCATAATTGGATGCTCCATGGCAAAATATGGGGATAAATCTTGGTCTCTTGATCTGAATATTACAGCTTTTACACAGGGCCTGTTTATATCGACCATCTGTATGAGAATGGTGATGAAACTTGATATTTGTATCTGAAAATTCAGAATCACATACCGGGCATTTTTTTGCATTGTTGAAATCTTCAATCTGTTCCTCTGTTAAAGGCAACATAGGCTTTGATATTAATAAGATGTTAGATGCTATGTCACGGCACACATTTTCTATTATATATGCAAATATTTTGATGGCATTTGGTCCCTTGTATGAATATTCTTTAATAACAACACCATCCCGTATAACCACACAACAAAAACTGGAAGGTTCATGTTGCTGGTATGGTGTACTTGAAGATTCTTCGGGATCTGGATTGCAGAATGCAAGAGGTTTGAGGTTCGATTCAAAATCACAGACAATATATGCTGGGTGTTCCAACAAGGCTTCAAACTTTTTGAATTTGCAATTTTCACTTGGATTGGGCATCACCATATGAACAGGTTTATGGTTCCCACAGTATTTCAGATGCTCAATTAACTTGTTTTTTGCAATTTCTGCACTCTCTTCCCGAACCCCCTTCACCATTTTTTGACCATCAAATACAGTTAAGCATCTTCTACACAACTTGAATATTGTATTGGATTTGTCTAGTTGTGTTCTCACTAAAGCTTCAAGATTATGTATCAGAGTATAATGATATGTGCTATCTCCTTCAATTAAGAGCAGATCAATCGGAATAGCAGATTCATCATCAATTGTACTGATTCTGAGAGGTGCTATCGGGCAATTGCCAGTGGAACAAATAAATACATTAATAGATAATTGTTTGCCATTGATATGCCTGGCCTTTTTTTCAAATTTATCAATATTCTGAACAGACATTGGATATTCTAAACCCTCCATTGCCTCGTCAAAATCATGTTCATGTTGCTTGTAATAAGTTATTCTCTCAGGATGCCTTGAAACTGGATACAAAGCAGCTAATATACACCACAAAAAGCATTTCGCGTCATTATTTTTTATATTGACCACAGCTCTTTTGTTTTTGATATTAGCAGGTAATGGCAGATATGTAGAACCTTTTAATGGGCTGAATTCAGAAATATTAACATATAACTTGTGCGGAGAGCCGCATAGGCTCCATCCTGACTCTTTTGCCGCAAATTCAGAGTGTTTCATATTCAGTTGATCTATCAACCTGCTTATTATTCTGTCCGAATTTGTATTTGAATATACAGGTACAGTTTCTGTTAAGTGGGGATGTATAAATTTTGTGCCATTTGGTTTCTTATATTGAGTATACAATTTGAGGGACAGCTTATAAGAGCCATTTTGTGCATTTAGAATTGCCTGTATATCAGGTTTTTTACTGTTCAAAAAATTCTTAATGCCACATCTTGGCTCTGATACAAACCGATAATCCCTAAGTTGGGCATTAAAACTGCTATGGATAGGTTCATAGCGTGGCTGCTTTGCAGGTCCAGCATTAACAGGTGCTTCATGCTTCCTTTTCAGACCAGATGTGGATGGTTGTGAGGGCAATGCTGATGACTGTACATAAGAATTACACTTATGCCATTTGTAATATGCCTTGCTTAATATTTTATGGCATCTTGGACACATTTTTGTGGCTTTTCTGCATTTCTTAGAGTTACAAATACGGCAATGCCTAGCCCAATGAGAACTAGATATATTTTTATTACACTGATTGCAATATTTTTGTTTTGGCATTTTTTCTTGTTGTTTATTATATAAGATTTTCTGGGCTTCAATTCAAAACTTTATACTTAATAAAAAATATCAGTTGGGTTCAGCAGTTAGTGGCTGAGCTGGTGCTTTTATACCCAAACAACAGCAGTAACTAGGTTTTGGTGATAGTTTTGCTGATGTACAACACACTTCACCAGGTTTAAAACCTCATCTCTATATCAACTAAATACAATTCAAAATTGGATTTTGAACTGTACAATAAATATTCTCTAAGTCTCACTTGTGTTTATATTAACAGAACAATACAAAACCAGAATTGTATTCAGGATTGTATGTTTTCATACAAAAAAGCCATATTTTTGACAAGTTTATAAACAACAATCACACAGATATAGCTTTTACATACATGGCTGAATCTGTCTGAGCAGAGGAGGGGGGGGGGTTTCAGATTTGGGGGCTATCAACTAGCAGTAATTATTCTCAAAATCTCACTTGTGGACATATTATTTTGCCACATGTATTTCAATCTTAAATATTTTATCAGGACTCGAACCCCGAGCCTTTTGTTTACAAGACAACAATATTATCATTTTGCCATCAGGGGAGGCTTCATATTTTATGAAGACTTAAACCCGAACCTCCACACCTGAAAAATTAGGGTATAAGCCCCTCTTGCCATTGTCTTAAGTATGGGTAAATCTATCTGTTGAGCCCTCGCCTTTTCTACACTAGAAATTCAGAATTTCTTAAAAATCAGAGCATATCACACCTGAAGAATTGGGGTACAGGCCCCATCTTGGCATTGTTTTAAGTGTAAGCAAATCTGATTGTTCAATCAAATAGCCTCGCCTTTTCTACACTTGTAAGTGGTCCTGTCCCTACCGTAAACACCACTACTAACATGATTTAAAACAAACATGAACCAATTTCAGAACCTTCCCGTATATTACATTTTAGAGCTTTGGAGGGCAGCTATAAAATCTATCCTCGGTTATAAAAGTTTCCAGGTATCATTTCAAGCGACACAAAATCTAAAGAGAATCCCTTCAGCTCCAAAAAGCCGTTATCTTCTCATGCATTTCTCTTCTACAAGTTGATAATTTTCACCAGCGCGTAACCATATCGCAGCACCAACATTTCACCTCAACTTAAAGAACAAAAAGAGCCGATTACGCGAGACAAAAGTCAAATTTCTTCCCTGGAAGGAAGTTTCGAATACTCTTCAATTGCGCTCGTTTCGATCACCGCGGCTCATCTTCCCGCACAAATAACCTTCCCGAAACTTCTGCCGAAGGAATAGGCCAGATGCGAAAATTGCCCAATTCATCGCCTCGCTAATAACTTCAATAATCGCGAGGCGAGGTAATGGCTGTAATTTCCTTTGACAAATGGCGCCACTATCTGAAATGCCGGATTCCTAGTTTATTGAAGCTTTAGCGCTCGTCAACGGCTAAATCCGATTACGGGTAAAATGGATCAGAATTAATGAAAAAAGAGAAAGAAACGAAGAAGTAGTTCAGATTGCCCTTCGTTTCATTATAATTTTATCTTTGTACGGGCTGAGGGGAGAGGTGGCTGGAGGTGGGTTGGTGGAGTGAAGGTGATGTACGTTTCAATTCTCAAAAGCTGTTAGGACTTCACGGTGCTGCAGTTGTAACGTTGTCGCCTTGAAATCAAGGGGTTCCGATTCCATCAGAGAGAGAATTCTCTAAATGCAGAATCCAACAGATCAAGGATGCTCTAAGTGCAGAATGAAACAAAGAGAGGATGCTCTAAATGCAGAATAGAGAAGAGGATGCTCTAAATGCAGAATCAAACAGGTCAAGGTTGCTCTATATGCAGAATCAAACAAAGAGAGGATGCTCTAAAAAATGTAGAATCAAACAAAGAGAGGATACTCTAAATGCATGTGCAACATGACAAAAATGATCTAAATACAGAATCAAACAAAGAGAGGATGCTCTAAAAATGTAGAATCAAACAAAGAGAGGATGCTCTAAATGTAGGATCAAACAAAGAGAGGATGTTCTAAAAATGCAGAATCAAATAAAGAGAGGATGTTCTAAAATTGTAGAATCAAACAAAGAGACGATGCTCTAAAAATGTAGAATCAAACAAAGAGACGATGCTCTAAAAATGTAGAATCAAACAAAGAGAGGATGCTCTAAATGTAGAATCAAACAAAGAGAGGATGTTCTAAATGTAGAATCAAACAAAGAGAGGATGTTCTAAATGTAGAATCAAACAAAGAGAGCATGCTGTAAATGCAGGTGCAACAAAACAAAAATGATCTAAATACAGAATCAAACAAAGAGAGGATGCTCTAAAATTGTAGAATCAAACAAAGAGAGGATGTTCTAAAAATGTGGAATCAAACAAAGAGAGGATGCTCTAAATGCAGAATCAAACAAAGAGAGGATGTTCTAAATGTAGAATCAAAGAGAGGATGCTCTAAATGCAGATGCAACAAGACGAAAATGCTCTAAATGCAGTCTAGCAGAACGAGGATGCTATAAATAAAAATCCAACAGAACGAGGTTGTTCTAAATGCAGAATAACAGAACGAGGATGCCCTAAATGTAGAATGAAACAAAGATAGGATGGTCTCAATGAGGAATCTAACAGGGCTAGGGGCTCTAAACGTAAATTCCAACAGAGTGAGGAAACAAGGGTTCAGATCAAGCTCCATGTCATACGCTACCTCCGCGGGACATCGTCAGTCCAAGAGTCCTGACAAAGGAGGCCATTCTTCACAGACTAAGATTTAACTGTTGAGAAAAATAGATCAAATATTAAATATTTCTCTGTCTATTCAAAATAAAAATTCCTAACTGGTGTAACGTTTTTATATCTACATATTACAAACGCTTACATAATTGGAAAATTTCACGTAAAATATTGGTTTCATTTTCCGCTATCAGAGGTCGTTAGCCCTCGATAGCTCATTGACCAGTGCTGCCTCTTGCGGCAGACGTGGTACAAGCGCGCAGGTCGTAAAACACCAGGCAGTGCTTCAACGACTTTTGGACTGACGGGAACGAGAAGGTCAACTCTTTTCGCACAACATACCCAGCGAGAGACGTGCCCAGCCGTGCTGCCTTGACGGAAGGAAGTTTCCTCGTTTGCCATTAGTGGAATGGGCCAATATCAAAGAGGACAAGGGCATGAATAGGGCAGCGACTTTACAAGGACTTTGAGGCTGAAGTTTGTTTGGCGTAGGTACGTAAATTCTCTCTGCTGTGATAATGAACTTAACATCTTTGTGCTGAAGTTCCACGTCGTATTCCCTTTAATCATGCATAAGCATTGCGCGTAAAACTTTTGTTGCACTCTGGTTCCCCTCCCCCCTTTTCCCCTTGTTGCGTACCACTTTTTGGACGCCTTGAAAGCTTTAAGTGAACTAACGAAAGATAATATACGTCAAGATTAGTGGGAACAGAACAAATTAATTCTTACTTGATATTTGGCTCAAAAAAAAAAAAACTATTTTTTGTTGCTAAGATTCTGGTTTTCGTAAGTGATTCCTAACAAGTGAACCTTTTGTGCAGCGAACGAGTATAGCAGTTGTTGCCAATCTTGTGATGCATTCCTTAGGCTGGCATTTGATGATTTGACCTGGTAGTCAAAAAGGGGCGTCGAGTTGAAGTCCTCGTCGCGAAAGCAAAATTTACGAACCTTCATTTCCCCTTTATTAATTGATTCGGGACGTTTGTTCCATTTGCACCTTTCCACCCTTTTCCACGGTAGCATTAAGAATCAGGAGAATTGGGGGTAATATTGTTTAAAAGCAGAATTGTTAATGTAAAAGTAAATCAGCGTGATGCAAAAGAAAACTTGCTTGTAGTAAACGCACGAGCTGTAGCGTATCGTTAATTGTTAAATCTTTATGTTTGAATGGGTCGAGGGAAAGATTAATATACAAACTGAATACGTATTGTTAATGGAATAAATGGTTGAAGTCAGTTAAATTTACACACGCAGGACGTGTTTTTTGGAATTCTGACGTGGACGCACGTCTGTTGTGAAATCAATATTTGACTTATGTCGACCTTGTTGATATTGGGCTATTTTACATGTTGATTGTTGTTATGAAATACATGATATTTGTGCAATGCAATACGCTGTTGATGATTGAACATACTAAATTGTAATTTACCTTACTTGATATCTATTGTGCGCCAGTAAATAAAAACGCGCATGAGATACGCGTCACGTGGTAACCATAGACTGGCATGAAAGGTACTCCGGAGTAATATTGTATTTACGTGAGTGCAAGACGAAACAATAGGAGTGGAAGATATAGTAATTAAGAGTGTGAATGAACTCAACGGAGAAGGCACGGAGTGCTATTCGTTGACGGACCCTTTAATTTGAGTGCGCATTATATACATATATATATATAGGGTGTACATTTATTGCAGGGCTTTGTCTCGCGCTTCTCGTCGACTTTGCTTGTAGACTCCTGCATTCTCGTGCGAGAAGGGCGACACAAAAATAGTATTTGTGATATATAGTGTGGGTTTTCACCTTAACATTGAAGTTGCGATCGCCGCACAGCAGCTTCCTCATAAACATCTCGCGCGATCGTGGCTTAACCCTACTATACCATAACAAAATTTGGTATCCGAGCATCGTTCCATTTGATCCGTTGTAGCAACATTACTATTGTTATCGTACAACTTCTCAAAAAAAATTTTCCCCCCAATTGTTCCCCCCCCCCAACTTTGAGTCAATTGATTTTTTTTGTAATTTACCCTTTTTTTCTTTAACATATTTACTGTTTTGCCATAATATTTTTTTTTTTTTGGGAAAATTGTAAGTAGGTGTGGTACAAATTTGACGGCGGAGCATTTGATCTCCGGTACCCACATTTGCCAGTAGCGCATTTGACATACGTGATATACTAAACAGTGGTTAATAGTGCAACACAATTCTACCTGTGCCTTTTGGGCATTTTGATTTGGGGCGTGAACACTAGCCTTGTTATAACTTGTTCTGGTGGGACTTTGAATAGTTTTTTACCATTTTCCTTTCATTTGTATTTGTACCCCCTCTCCTTCCTTGTTTTAACAATAAATCATTTCCTTTTCTTTTCTCACTCTGGTGCCCCCCCCTTTATTCATATTTTGTTAGATTGGATAGATTGGTTATATTTTTCCCTTGTACACATACATCTTTATATTGTTGTTTTGTGCTTGGGTCTTTACCTTTCCTTCGGCGAAATGACATCTGCCATACCTTTTCCATATACGCCGCCACATCTACCTCCACCATCACCCTCAACCTTGGATTTTGTACGCGGCTTGGTTTTACCCCAGCCTCCTACTCCTGTGCAAGATTTGGCGCGCGTTAGTGCCGTCAATTTCCTTTTTAAGGACTTGCCAACATTGCATGGCCGAGATATACATAACTTGTTTACCTTTTTGTTTACCTTACATAAAATAATTTGTTTGGATTTGATGGAAGTCGAATCCATTTTGTTATTAGCCTTACAATATACATTGTCCCCTCTTACAGAAATTTGGCTGGAAGGCCTTCTGCAGAAACTGCCCTGGCACTTGTTCACCTTAATGATCTGGAATCGTTTAGTTCCGCATTCTGTCTTACTACCTTTTCAGATCGAGGTTCTTCATAGGGTACAACAACCGGATGAAAGTTTGTACTCCTACGTTCGGGATATCTATGATGCTAGCCAAGTATTCCCCATTGAATGGTCTGAGTCACAGTTAATTGATACCATTATTGAGGGTATCGGCTTTCCAGCTCGTTCGCTACTCTTGGGACGCTCCCGTCCCCAAACCATTCGGGATTTATTTCTTTTGGCGCAAAATATATGGCAGCCCGAATTAAAATGGAATTCTCAGCGCAGTCCGGAGACACGGGGTATACAACATCACGTCCCGGTGCAGCCGTTGTTGACAGATAGTTCCTTTGCTCGTGGTGATCTGCCCACTGAACCGGTTTCGGGTTATTCATGTATGCCCGCGGTAGAAATTTCACCGCAGGTTGAACGAAAGACACTTGTTCAAGATGACGATGGTGCCCCTGGTCGGGACATTTCTCCTACTTTGCTTCATATGGAATATCCGTTTTTGTTTGAGGGCCATCCGACGCCCACAATTCGAGTTCTCATAAATCAACAACCTGTATTTGCATTACTCGATACAGCCGCATCGGTGTCCTTAATTTCTTTTTCTTTTTTGAATACACTTAAAGATCTCCCCCCTCTTCTTACTGATCACTCTATAGAATTGCGCGATGTGACTAATCATCCATTTTCCTTATCGGCCTATAGTCATTTGACTTTACGTCTTGATCGTCTATCTTGGAAGTGGCGCTTTTGGGTATCAGAAACCCTTCCTTTTCCGTTAATATTGGGTACTGATTTCTTGATGCACACAGGAGCTATCCTTTCCTTTGAAAAGAAGCTTTTGTCTTTCCCTTTTCATATTGATGGCATTCAAATGGCTTTTTTTTTATCACCCCCAGTAAACGTTCTTGATGTATCTCTTCCTTCCCCGAATGTATCTTCAGAAGTTAATTATCAATCAGATAACGATTTACAGTTTCCTGTATCCTCACATAGTTCAACTTTACAATCCTTGTTGTGTCAGTTTCAGGATGTCGTAACAGAGAAGGTGGGTTCTTGTACTTTAGATCCCGTTTCGATACCTGTGGTGTCGGACATTCCCTTTCGATCCAAACCGTTTCAACTAAATCCTGTCCAAACTGAAATTTTGAGAAAACAGATTGAGGATTTACAGGCACAACAAATTATAGAGCCGTGCCGGTCATCTTACTCTAGCCCTGCCTTCCTTGTACCAAAGAAGAACGGTACCCACCGTTTGGTATGTTCTTATAAAAATCTTAATCGCCTCATAGCCTATGATCAATTTCCACAACCACGTATTGATCTTTTGTTTCAGCATTTACAATCGGCAGCAGTATTTTCTTGCCTGGATCTATGCCAATCGTTCCATCAAATACGATTGGATGATAAAAGTAAAGACTTAACGGCTTTTGTTACGTCGTTTGGACAATATAGATACACTCGTGTTCCATTTGGTATCAACTTGGGGACTCAAATCCTATCAAGGGCACTGGATGAAATCCTGGGAAAATTTAAATACAAGTTTCTTATGACATATGCCGATGATTTGCTGATATATTCACCCGATATGCCGTCCCATTTGCAACATATAAAAGAGGTTCTTCTAGCCTTGCGGCAAGCTGGTCTTACCGTAAATCCTCAAAAATCTACTTGGATGGCTTCTGAGATAAAATATTTGGGCTATATCATTCGCAAAGGTCAGATGCTTATGGATCCTGATCGGGTATCCGCTATACAGGATATTCCCTCTCCTAAGAGCCAGAAAGGTGTTTCTCAAGTCATGGGGTTACTTTCATATTTTTCCCGTTTTATACCTCAATTTGCGGAGCGCACATGTTTTCTTACAGATAAACGTAAGAAGGATCTTCCCTTTGTTTGGACTTCGGAAGATCAGATCCGGTTTGACAACCTTAAAGCCGCCTTTATTGAACATACGGTACTAGCATTACCTGATTTCACTAAGGAGTTTGTTTTGCAAACGGATGCTTCAAGTTTGGCCCTTGGCGCTACCTTAAATCAGAGAGAAAAAGATGGATCCTTACGCCCCATAGCTTTTGCGTCAAGGAAACGCACCAATCTTGAGCGTAAGCAATCCATATATGAAGCAGAGTGCAGCGCCATCGTCTTTGGTTTTAAGAAATTTGAAACTTATTTGACGTCTAAGCATTTCACTCTGCAAACGGATAATCAGGCCTTGTCCTGGTTACTCAAACATCCAGAACAATTTGGCAAGTTCGGACGTTGGTTGTTATACCTTTCGCGTTTTTCTTATGATGTGGAACATATTTCGTCAGCTAAAAACCCGGTAGCGGATTGCCTTTCTCGCATGCATTCTCCGGAAGATTTTGCGGTGTCTTCGCTGCCTTTTACCAGCTTGGCCTGCGCTGCCCCAAAGTTTAATATAATTCCCTTCAATAAGTCAGACATTTCAGCCCTCCAAGTCCAGGATCCTGCTCTATCTCCCATCATTGCTCAATTGAAGGACAATTTACAGGTTAAACATTACCGCCTGTACCAAGACCTTTTGATTTGGCAGCCACCTCGTGCGACCTCTTCCTTGGTTGTGCTTCCCAAGGCCCTGCAACACTTAATTTGTCGCTATTACCATGATACTCCTGTAGGTGGTGCCCATTTAGGCGTTAATAAAACAATAAAGAAAATTGCATCGCTCTTTTGGTGGCCAAATTATCTTTCGGATATCCGTCTGTACGTGCGCTCTTGCGACATTTGCCAGAGGGCTAAAATAGCTGTACGCAAGCCTCCGGGCCTTCTTTCTTCAGAGGTTATTCGCCATCCCTGGAGACGTCTATATATTGACCTAGTCGGTCCTTTGGTTCGCTCGACTAAAGGTAATGTGTACATTTTGGTTGTGGTGGATGCCTTTTCAAAGTGGGTCTCATTGTATCCGCTTCGATCAGCCACGTCCCATCATGTTATTGATAAGCTACGAACCTTATTTTTGTCCTTTGGTGCTCCTTGTGAGTTGGTATCTGACAACGCCTCCTATTTCCGTTCACATTTATTTAATAATTTCTTGTTTGAATCCAATATTAGACATATATATACTAGCGCATACTATCCAAATCCCTCTCTGGCAGAGAGATTTATTAGAAACCTTAAGGCTTCCTTGATTTGCTACCATTCCCAAGATCATACTAAATGGGATGTTCATTTAGGTAGCATTGCCTTTGCATTTAATACTGCACAACATGACAGTACTCATACTACTCCCTCTAAACTCATTTTTGGTCGTGAAATAGATGGACCCATGAATTTTTTTTGGGAATTGCAAATGGATAATGAACTGGCTGCTCCTCCTTCACCGGAACGAGCTCATCGTTGGGGTGAGGCGTACCAACATTTGTTAAAATCTTGGCATTCTCGCCAACGTAGATATGACCCATCTAGATCCCAGGTTTCATATAAGCCAGGTGATATGGTACTTTATCGTACCTTCCCTCATAGCAATGCTTTACAACGCATTTCTTCAAAACTTCAAGAGCGTTGGTCGGGTCCAGCCCAGGTTTACAAAATGCTGGGTCCTGTGACGGCCTTGTTGGTTGATCCCGACACTCAGCAGATAGTTAGAAAGGCTCATGTGTCACACATTAAACCATATATTATACGCGACGTGGAGGTTGTTCCCCAAATAGAGGATTTGGCAACTTCGGACATAGCTCAGCAACTTCAGTTCTCTCCAGCCACAGGTTCATGATTCCTTTGCTTAATTATGCTCAATTCTATTTCCTTTATTTTTGTATCTTCTTTATAAGTGTTATTGGATATAAGTGTATCTATATATGTATATATGTATATATCCTTTTGTTAGTAATATTGCTGACCTATATATATCTCTAAGTGTCTTGTATAACCTTTGATATTGAATTGAGAGAATTAATATTTTGTTGTGTGTATTTTATGTATGAGAGAAAGTCATGCTCTCTTGAATGAAATTTGTTTACTTTGCTATGACCCATGGTCACTCCTAATTCTCCGTACGTTTGTAATAATGCTATCTCCTTGTTCCTTCCAGTAGTAACCTTCTCCTCATCTTTCCTATTTCTTCCTTCTTCATTCATTCTTTATCTCGATTTTGATTGCGTTCCCTTTTTCTTTCTATGTTTTTTGCTCTACGAGGATACGTGTGCTACCTGAAACTATTAATGGAACCGCCAACCTTCTCCATCGTCTGGGTTACGAGTTTTTTTCTTCCATCTTCAAGTGTACGGATTACCTTGGTTACGGCAAAAAGGGGCAATGTGTGCTGGTTACTCCACAACCTTGTCATGAAGAGTGTTACATCTAGGTGTTTGACCGGGAGGCAAACACGATGTATGGTGCCTTCTGTCGTCCACAATATGCTTATATGCATCATTATGAACCCTTGAGTGACTATTTTCAAAATTGGTAACCTAAAAGCTTTAGGCGTGTGAAGTTTGAGTGTGGATCAATTCAGTGGGATTAGATCATTTCTGAAAGAACTTGGTATTAATTATACTAATTGTTTATATGTTGTTCAGCTTATTTAGTGTATATGTGTTTCTTTTGGATTTTGGGGAGTGTTTTTTTTGGGAGTCAGGGGAAATTTGTAACGTTTTTATATCTACATATTACAAACGCTTACATAATTGGAAAATTTCACGTAAAATATTGGTTTCATTTTCCGCTATCAGAGGTCGTTAGCCCTCGATAGCTCATTGACCAGTGCTGCCTCTTGCGGCAGACGTGGTACAAGCGCGCAGGTCGTAAAACACCAGGCAGTGCTTCAACGACTTTTGGACTGACGGGAACGAGAAGGTCAACTCTTTTCGCACAACATACCCAGCGAGAGACGTGCCCAGCCGTGCTGCCTTGACGGAAGGAAGTTTCCTCGTTTGCCATTAGTGGAATGGGCCAATATCAAAGAGGACAAGGGCATGAATAGGGCAGCGACTTTACAAGGACTTTGAGGCTGAAGTTTGTTTGGCGTAGGTACGTAAATTCTCTCTGCTGTGATAATGAACTTAACATCTTTGTGCTGAAGTTCCACGTCGTATTCCCTTTAATCATGCATAAGCATTGCGCGTAAAACTTTTGTTGCACTCTGGTTCCCCTCCCCCCTTTTCCCCTTGTTGCGTACCACTTTTTGGACGCCTTGAAAGCTTTAAGTGAACTAACGAAAGATAATATACGTCAAGATTAGTGGGAACAGAACAAATTAATTCTTACTTGATATTTGGCTCAAAAAAAAAAAAAACTATTTTTTGTTGCTAAGATTCTGGTTTTCGTAAGTGATTCCTAACAAGTGAACCTTTTGTGCAGCGAACGAGTATAGCAGTTGTTGCCAATCTTGTGATGCATTCCTTAGGCTGGCATTTGATGATTTGACCTGGTAGTCAAAAAGGGGCGTCGAGTTGAAGTCCTCGTCGCGAAAGCAAAATTTACGAACCTTCATTTCCCCTTTATTAATTGATTCGGGACGTTTGTTCCATTTGCACCTTTCCACCCTTTTCCACGGTAGCATTAAGAATCAGGAGAATTGGGGGTAATATTGTTTAAAAGCAGAATTGTTAATGTAAAAGTAAATCAGCGTGATGCAAAAGAAAACTTGCTTGTAGTAAACGCACGAGCTGTAGCGTATCGTTAATTGTTAAATCTTTATGTTTGAATGGGTCGAGGGAAAGATTAATATACAAACTGAATACGTATTGTTAATGGAATAAATGGTTGAAGTCAGTTAAATTTACACACGCAGGACGTGTTTTTTGGAATTCTGACGTGGACGCACGTCTGTTGTGAAATCAATATTTGACTTATGTCGACCTTGTTGATATTGGGCTATTTTACATGTTGATTGTTGTTATGAAATACATGATATTTGTGCAATGCAATACGCTGTTGATGATTGAACATACTAAATTGTAATTTACCTTACTTGATATCTATTGTGCGCCAGTAAATAAAAACGCGCATGAGATACGCGTCACGTGGTAACCATAGACTGGCATGAAAGGTACTCCGGAGTAATATTGTATTTACGTGAGTGCAAGACGAAACAATAGGAGTGGAAGATATAGTAATTAAGAGTGTGAATGAACTCAACGGAGAAGGCACGGAGTGCTATTCGTTGACGGACCCTTTAATTTGAGTGCGCATTATATACATATATATATATAGGGTGTACATTTATTGCAGGGCTTTGTCTCGCGCTTCTCGTCGACTTTGCTTGTAGACTCCTGCATTCTCGTGCGAGAAGGGCGACACAAAAATAGTATTTGTGATATATAGTGTGGGTTTTCACCTTAACATTGAAGTTGCGATCGCCGCACAGCAGCTTCCTCATAAACATCTCGCGCGATCGTGGCTTAACCCTACTATACCATTACACTGGGAGAATATTGTAGGGAAGCAAAGACCATCTGACACTTTTATGTACCTTGGGGATGGGGCAGAAAGCACCTCCTCCCTCCAAATTAGGGAACTGTGATTCATCTTCATCGTTGCGATTAAACGTGAGGGTAGGGACATGAAGCAACCGAAGTAGAAAGTTTGAAAGAAAGACGCTGAAGAAGTTGGACAAGAGATGGACGTGTAAGTTAAGCCTCGAGGATAGAGGCTAATGGCGGTGAGAATCAATTCAAAGTAGCCAATCATACTCTTCGACCTCAGCCATCTCCGAAAGAAACCGTAAGAGAACTATGACGCAGTGTGGAACGGAAGTAAACGACGAAAGATGCAAATTCCACAAAAAAATTAATTCAAGACCCTCACCTTCCTTTCTTGCAGGCCGGCTCCCTATTTCCCAACAAAGCCTGACGTCAGAGGAAGACCAATTGGCCCATCAGACATCACCGAGCACAGCGCCGCCAGGGAGCGCAATTTGTCACTGCTCGGCAGACTTTTCTCCTGCGAGTGATTGACGAATATCCTCCACCTGGTCCGTTTCTCCGGGCCAATCGCCGACGACTCTCAATTTGCTGGGAACATGGCCGCATTTCCGGATGACATGATGACGTCGTTTAGATGAAAGATCCGATTGATAGATTGCTAAGCTGTACGCCAGTTCGGATTGGTAAGCTCCGAGTGACACATTATGTATGTTTGCGCTTATCTCTTATCTCCATAAATTGAACGGTATCAAATGCTAAAGAAATGCTAGAATGGGTTTCCTAATCCGCATACGTAATCATGTCATGCGTGATTGCTCAATACTGAATCCTTCATAAAATTCAACATAAAATATTATCAATAGTAACAAAAATTAAAAAAGGAAACATAATTTGCCATAATGCCAGATATTGAAAAATTTGGAAAATGCAATTATGCCGAATATAACGAAATGATTGATTTGCTTTATTTCACTTCGCCTTTTGTGCCACTTTTGGCTAATTTGCGAAGATGGGAATGAGTGATATGATGAAATTGATGAATGAACACTCACAAACATCCATGCCCAGGCCAGGATTCGAACCCGGGACTCCTGGCGTTGTAGCGCGATGTGCTAACCACTCCGCCACGGGAACCGGCGAATATAACGAAATGTTTAAAGTGATAAAATTACTAAAATTGGAAACGCCCAGAAAATGTCAGAGAATAACGAAATATTGAATTATTGAAACAGCTAAATGCAGAAAATGTCAAGTACAGTCTCATTAAAATACGAAATATAGAATTATTGATACAGAAAGAAACGAAAATTAGATTATTAAGAATCAAAATCAAAATCCGAAAGTACTAGAAAACTATATTGATGTATCAAAATAACGAATTACAGAAACAAGTAAAGAAGAAATAAGTAAAAAAAAATTAAAACGAAATATCAAAATTATCGACGCAAAGAGAAGATTAATTACTCGATCATTAAACTACCGAGAACAACATGTTCAATAATAAAAGTATTGTTGTATCGAAATATGGGAGTAATGATGTAACTAAAAAATGAAAAACTCACAGTGAAACTTTTCAATTGTTCTGTAGAATTACTAGATGTACGTGGGTTGTAGATTTAATAGTAGCAACGCCATGAAACGGTACCGGTGCTTCTCACCTATACCACACGTTACTTTGATACCTAACCTACCTCCCAGTAAATGGACTCTTCCTTCCAATACCAGGCGCATGCGCAGTGACGAGAGGAATCTAGTATCGTTGGAGTTGGCGGTCTAAAGTTGTGTAGTCAAAACCCCACTAATGTGAGTTCTGCTGATTCTCGCCGTACCTCCAGGACAGACCGTTAATTCGCAGTATTACTGTTTCATCTTAGGAACATGACCTGCGTTGCAAAAGAAGAGGGGACACTTTCTGCGTAATCCTCCCATCATTTTGTAGGACAATGCTCGGACAAATGTAGCGCAACCTGCGGCTGATTTGTTAGCTCCATGGGACTGGCAGATGCTCTACCAGCCCCTGTGACTTCGATTTGATCCCTAAGATGAAGGAGATTTGCTTCCGAACTGTTCCAGAGATTCTTCATGCAATAGTAGACCGCTCCAATCGAACTATCAACAGAACAGGCCCTGCAAGAGGTATACTTCCACATCGCTGGCAACGGGTTGTACTGTACACAAAGCTGGTGACTACATCGAAGGGCTGTAAAAGTTTCACAGAGGTATCTTTTTTTACCATTTGTAAATAAATAGTTAAATCTCCAACCCACATGTTTCAGTATCCAACAACAATATTTCAGTACTTTGAAGTATGACTATTTCCTACAAATGGAATGCCTTATACAAAAAATGTACATACTCATATGTCAAGCTCTCTTCCACGTAGTACGTACGCCCTATACCACATTTAGCAAAGTAACGAGGCTCTGCAGTTTGAAATTTCTGTGTGGCCTGCTTTGTATTTCTGTCCATTTGTGTTTTTAATTGTAGTTTCATCATTTTCGCTGTTGCGACTAACCAAAAGTGGCAGAAAAGCGAACTAAAATAAAACATACCAATCAATCAAGTCTTCCGAATATGAATGTTAGAATGACCGAGTGTTTCAAATGCTCTCAGAAGCTTATTATCTCCATATTATAGAGAAAAGCATATAAAATGAACAGACAGTATGTAGTATGGCAACACTGTTTTATTATCGCTTAACTTACGTGTGTTTCTTTCTATGCAGAGATGTATTTGTATTTAAACATTCATTTTATTTGAACAAGCTGAAATTAACTGGTTGCAGTCATCTCTCTCGCCTAATTGTTTAACCAGAGGCTAACATCTAGGCACACAATATTGTGATTTTATGAGATATTTACTAACCTTTAAAGATTAACACGCCTGGCAACACAGATAGTGAATGCGATTGTATCAAAATGAACATACCCTCCTCGAAAAACACACAACCATGGGCTGACCGTTTGTTTACCCGAAATAATTAATGTAACGACGTGGAGCAGGTTCGTAATGAACGCACATGCTGGATCTATGACTGCCAGTGGCTGCTGTTCATTGGTCGAACTCTTGTAATAAAAAAGAAAAGAGTCTGGGACAGGAAATTATGTTGATATATAGAACTAGCTAACAAAACAGTTATAATCCTCCCTGTTGTCATATTTCATCTCCTTTTGGGGATTTCTGGACATCACTGGTATTTAATACAAGTTTACCACTATAACTGAGTGCAGGGTGGATAAAAAATCATGATTTTTATTTAAAATATCATTTGTGATGATTTTTTTTATTTAAATCGAGCTTTTTTTTTTTAAAAAAAAAAAAATCATGCTTAAAATTGCTGGTATGATTTTTGGAACCAGTCAGCCTGCAACGAAACAGTATACGGAAGAACTGTTGGGCTTACTTCTTCTTCCGAACGCCACAGTATTACTACAGCGCCTTGAATAACGTAGTGTGGAAAACGGCACTGTTCTGGGTTCTCTGGCTGGTTCCACTCGAATATGATACCGCTAGAGGCGCTGGTGTCGACACAGCTGCATGACATTCGTCTGCTTATAATGGAAGTAAATGGAGCTTTCGCTGCAACGTCTGATTCTTTTACATGAAGCATTTCTATGAATGTGATAATTGCTATGATACTTGGTGCAGTGGTTGCGAATATATTAACGAACATTCTAGACAGTCGACCACATCCTGTTATCGTTACTTTAATTAATAACACGGGACAAAATATACGCGTGAAATGCTCTTGGTAACTAAATTTTTGTGTATGAATTAGGTTCATTATTATTATCGTCATCATCATTGGTTTTAAAGATATACACACTGAAGCATTTGTATTTTTGGTCTCTCTTCTTCCGCTTTAAACTAATCGCGGCGATGATGATAATGATGATTCCATGAAACCACAAGGGGAAACCCACAAAACTTCCTTAGTGCCATCGGCATGAGTTGAATGAAACTTTCAGACCAATGGGACAAGCAACACGGGATGTTCACATTCACACTGATGTGACTAGTGATACAGACACTTCCAGAATGTAAAATTGCGAACAGCAGATCTACGTGGCACGATAAACCGCATGTTACAACAACAGATCAAGGCGACACGATAAGCCACACGTGTCGCTTTGTCGCTTGCGTGTCTCTCATACTGGGCTCTTTTCCTCAATAGCTTGCAACGTGTTGCCGTGGTTTGTTGTTCGCGCATGCGCGATGCAATGAATGTCTTGCTTTAGGGAGATTGCGTACCAAAGCGACAAGTGGCACGAGACACGCATCGTTTGAGGATTTCACCAACAGAACGCTGGCCTGTGCTGCCCGTCATGCCGCTACGATGTGAAATGTTGCTCTTAATTGGCTCATTTCCAAGTGACATGTGTCGCGTGTCGCTTCGGTATGAAAGTTGCATTGGACAGAAGGACTCGTGTCGCTTTGGTGTGAAATCCCCGTTCGTTTGTCGCGTGCCGCTTTGATCTAAAATCTCCTTGAGGAAACTGTCGAGTCAGAGCTTGTGTCCCTAAGGTTCGAAAGGCTGTATTGATTACCAACTGCTCACTTCCAAGCGACACTTGTGGATTGTCGCCTCGGTATGAAATATGTCTCAGGATACTATTTATATTCTAATAACATAGAAAAATAAACTCTAATACACAATCCAACACCTGACGTCCGGAGTCGCATTGCGATGTTTCTTCTTGTGTTACGCATGCTATTTATTTATTAATTTTATTTTACTTTTCTTTCCAAATTAATGCCATTTCGTGACTGCAAATCACTCCACAAATATAACTGTTTCCAGCAATTCACATACTGCCTTTCAAGACAACTACACAATATATTCCAAAAACTAACTCAGCCGCATTACTTTCATAAGAAAATTAGCAGCTTTGCTGATCGCACTGCCATCTATGTCGTCATCCGTCTCGGGAACAGTTTCTTGGGTCGTCTTCCACACTACGTTATTCAAGGCGCTGTAGTAGTACGGAAGAACAGTTGGGCTACTGCTTATCCCGGACGCCACAAAATCTGAAGATTGTGGGCATCACAGCACGAGGTCGAATCAGGACGTCAACACCGGACTGACTGACCGAGAGGTGAGTTGGGCAGCACTCAACATCCCTTGTGTCCTTCCACGCTGTAGTGCTGCCTCCTAGAGGAAGAAGAAGCAAGCTACTGTTGCTAGACAAGAGTCTGTGCAAACAGAACCTGGAATGGTGAACGTAGTTTTGTTATAATGTAAAGTATTACGTCACGTTGCTTGTGAGTTTATGTAATAAATACAGTTAATCTTGTTATCATTTGTGTTTCCATCGCACAACATTATGGCGCAGTCGGTATAAAAGAACTTTACTCTTCATAGATTGCAGGATTTGCAAGAACCTTACATTTCCGTAAGTTTTTTCATCGCGGACTGACTGTCCTCATTCGTACAACAAGCTGTTCCAGCAATCATAAACGTGTTGCTTTGACGAAATTTGACATAACACGGTAAGGATTAACCGTCTACATTGTTTGTTTTATAAAACAAACACAAAATAGTGTGATGTAAATATATGTATATATATATAAAGATTTCTTCTAACGTGGAAACAAGTTATATTCATGAAACGTACAAGGGCTTTGTCACGTTCATAGATAGATACATTGTGATCCGATGCAGATCAAGTATAATTATAAGTGAAAACTCACTTTTCATAGTTGTTAGGTTACACGTTTGGATTTACAGTCATAAATATGTACACAAACATGATATTTAACGCTTTCGACGAAGATTCAGAGGACGCTGAAGATTATCTCTTACGTTTCGAACAGTTGTGTATCATTCAAAAGTTCAGTGATGATCAGAGAGTTCCTATACTCATCGCCTTTATAGGTGCAAAGGCATTTAAAGTCTTGAAAAATGTAGTCGCACCAGACCTTGTACAGAATATGTCATATTCTCGTCTAAAGGATAGTCTTTTGTCACACTACAAACCTGTAACTAATAAGTTTGTTGAACGATATAAGTTTCGACGTTGTGTGCAAGAGGCAGGTGAAACTGTTTCTGCTTATTTCATAAGGCTGAAACAACAAGCCATAAAATGTAACTACGGCAATTATCTGGACGAAGCTTTAGTTGAACAGATAGTATTGGGCATACGATCTGAAGTTACTAGAAGAAAGTTACTTTCAGTACAGTCATTAACCTTTCAGCAATGTCAGGAACTGACATTACAAAATGAAATGTTAGAGAAAGAAACCCGATTGTTAATACGATCAGAAAGTGTAAAGCAAGAGTCAGCAGTTTCACGCACCTCAACCCAATTTCCAAAAAGAACAGTGCAAGGGAACAAACATACAAAACAACATACTTATAGTTCGTCTAATCCAACGATTCACGAAATGAAATATACTGATTACAGCTGTCCTAACTGTACGTACAAACATGATTCTAAATACAACTGTCCAGCCAAGGATTCTGTTTGTTCATTCTGTAGGAAACGTGGTCACTGGCAAAAACGGTGTAGGAAGAGAGAGAAGCTTAAACAGAAGCCCAATAGTAGTAATAACGTAGGGCTAACTACTAAACACACAAATTTTCAGATGTCAACATCTCAAAGTTCACTTGATGAGCAAACAACATGGTTACCTAGTGTCGTCTCATACAGTTGTGACTCACACATCATCGGGTCACCTACGTCCAATTGACCTTTATCGAAGAATCCAATTTTAAAGGATTTACTTATTAACGGCAAGTTTATTCAATGTGAGCTCGATACAGGATCTGCCGTGAATCTATTCCAAGCAGATTCATTCAGGAATTGGTTCCCAACGACACATATTAACCATTCCTGTATAAAATTATATGGCGTAGGGAAACATGCTCTTTCAGTGCAAGGACAAGCTGAACTGGAACTTACACACTCTGGATCGACTTGCTCACTTCCTGTTATTTTGTGCAAGGAACATCTAAATTATCCACTCATAGGTCGTACTTGGTTAGATATCGTTACTCCGGATTGGAGAACGCTACTGTTATGCTCAGAGGCGGCAAGTTCTATGGTAGTGATACCTACAGATATTGAGAAACTTCAACACTCGCAGTCGAATTCTGATCAAGACTTTACTTCTAGCACTGGTATAGACGTAACGAAGCCGATCTCGAACACCATACACGTGCCGTTAAGTGAAGATGCTACACCTACATCGGATAGCGGATTGTCTTTTAACAAGGAACGATTAGTTGAAGAGGAATCTTGTCAATCCTCAAGTCCGAAAGTCAAGAAAGGTTCAGGTAATAGGTGGCCGGAAGCTAGATCCGTAGGACAAAGACTCCACGTAGACCATTTCTTCTTGGCTGGGAGAAAGTTCCTGTTGCTTGTGGATGCTTCCAGTGACTGGATAGATGTCTGGCCAGTATCGTCGTTAGATACACCAGAGACCTTACGCTGGATTCTTCAGTCATGCTCGACTCTTGGAATTCCACAGACAATAGTTTCCGACAATGGTCCAACTTTCATCAGCATCACGTTCCGTTCTTTTTGCCAGCAGTTCGGGATCGAATACATCACAATACCGCCGTACCACAGTCCTGGCAACGAGCTTGCAGAGAGGTACGTACGCACGCTGAAGACTGGCATGTTTAAGGTGTTGCATGAACATCCACATCTGACTTCTTTACAGTTCGATGCAAAGTTAGCGGAGTACCTGCTGTTCTTGAGGAATTCCCGGTTGGGAGAGGAACGTAGTCTTCCTGCAGTCTCAGTCCTCACTTTCAGTCCAAGAACATGGTGGAACTGTATATGTGGTGTTCATAATAGAGATTCCGAGAGGACAGAAGCTCCTCCTTTCTTGAAACCTAGGAGCAACCACAGCAAACCATACAGGACATTTTCACCTACCGAAACCGTATGGGTTCAATCACCGAAACACTTGTCACCTAACTTCAACGAGGCAGATATTGTGGAAAGGTTGGGTGGCACTCACCTTTACAAAGTACGCTTTGCAGATGGATCTCAAAGAGTGGTACATTCACGTTGGATTCGTCACAGGACACACAGACAACAAAACAGTCCAGAAACCTGGGATGATGATAGTCCACCCGGAGCAGAAGGCACGGCGGAGGATGGATATTCGGATTCCGAAAGTACCCCACTTCAACCAGACGTTGATGACCATCAACCCCAAGACGCTGACGCTGATCCACGACCAATATACACTCCTCATGTGTCTAGAAGATCGACCAGGATTAAGGTACCCCCTGACAGATACGGGTACCCTTGTTAATTATTTTTTTTGTAACTCTGGGAGGAATGTAGTGCTGCCTCCTAGTGGAAGAAGAAGCAAGCTACTGTTGCTAGACAAGAGTCTGTGCAAACAGAACCTGGAATGGTGAACGTAGTTTTGTTATAATGTAAAGTATTACGTTGTTTGTGAGTTTATGTAATAAATACAGTTAATCTTGTTAACATATGTGTTTCCATCGCACAACACACGCCACTGGCTAGGGGTTGATAAGGGAGATTGTAGGGGGACTTTAAACCTGAAACCCTTTGCTCTATCATCTGGGTCCTACTGCATTCACGGCAAGATCCCACGTATCAACGAAGATCCAGTGAATGCACAGTGCAAGACAGCAAGAACTCTTCTACACACAGAGATCAAGAGTCAAAGTGTTTTTAACCTGCAGTGCGAATACAGGACACAGTGAACGAACTATTAAAATCTGTAGAATTTGAGATATCCACAGATTCATTTAGTGCACTGAAGAAAAAATACTCACATCAACAAGTGCATAAATTAGTGTAGATATTGTGTGTATAGATGTTCATTCTATATTTTTTTAATATTTTCTATATATAGTATATTATTGTTCAACATAATTGGGAGATGCATCCTGTACTGAACTAATAAATAATAATAATAATAATAATAATAACAACAGTGACAGCTTATAATTAAGCGTAGTAATTGTATGTAGACTACTATTATTCATTATGATATGGTAGGTATATATTTGTTTACATGATATCCTTATCCGAAGAAAGTTTCTTTGTTGAATATAATGAATAAATACGTACATACGCACAACCCCACCAAGGATTATGCTGGCTGCGGATCCAGGTGCCAGAGACTACACGTACGGTCACCTGCATTAAAAACGGAAAATCTAGATTCTGAAATACTCGCTTTTCTGTATGAAATTATGTGTGTTGCCTAACTCAACGGCTATGATAGAACTTTGATATGAATTTCTGTTTTAGTTGTAGAATTAGGCGACACACAACGCTAAGCAGGAGAAGAGCATTTCAGAATCTAGAGGTCTCGTTTTTATTGCAGGTGACTGTACGTAAGTCCCTTGAACTCCTTTGGTTTTAACAACCTTTGCGAAAAACATTTATATTTTTTCCATCTGCGGTATCATCCTGATCAAGTATACGAGAGAGAGATGAAGATCTCCTGAACTATTCGTCAAAGCAGGATTACCTACACGATGGGATTGCATTCCGCTTCAAACTTTTAATTTCTTTCCGATCCCCCCTTCGCAACACTCATTAAGCTTCCAGAGGTGAAATTCCTCCACTTAATTAAGTTCTCTCTCCCCTTCTCTTGGCTTCCTGCCATCAAATCTCAGGAGAGCTTTTCTTCCCTTCTTTCCCTTAAATACTCCTCCCAACAGCCGATGTGCAAGACGCTCAGTGTATCTGCAATAGCATCTTGTCCTAACGCTTGTTCAATGATGTTCCTGCATTTTTTTCACGGCGTTTTACATTGCCAAACGTGATTAAAGAGAGATTGGAGCATTACACAACGAACAATGTAGAACATGCGCTGCTCCTCTTCAACATGTATACTCCGCACTCGAACAGGTTATTGCGTCACTTCCCTTCCGCTTGGATTCAAGAAAGCTACACCATTTTAAAGTGTAGTAGTGTACTTTCTTCCGTTCCAATCCTCTTCAATCCATGATATTGCTTACATTAGATGTTCTTTCACACTTTAGGTATTTTCTATTCTTACGGCGGGCGGCCTATATGCTGGCAAGGGAAGTGGAGAGCGGGGAATACGCCGCAGACCAACCAGCGATGGCGCCAAGAGTTACAACGTCGAGGGGAGGAACTACTACGTGCACCTCGCTCTACAGGTTGCTGCGTTTCTTACCGTCGCTTCCCCGCTCCCCACTTCGCTTGCCAGCATACAGGGTAACCGCCGAAAGAGTATAATCGGTTGGAACTTCCCCCTAGCAGGGTTGTTCAAGGTCAAAGAACTTTAAATATATTCAATTCCGGTCCAGGAGAGAAAATCGGGAAGCGTAAATGGGCTCTGGACCGTAAAGAACCTTCAATTCGGTCCAGGAACCTTTTCTCACGCATCAATTTCAATACAGCCCAGGAACCATTTTTCAATGGAACAATACGCTACTTGGACCGAATTTAAATTATGCGAGAAAAAATGTTCCGGTCCTGCAACTTAACCCAATAGAACCCATTAGACTTTATAGGTTCCTGGACCTATAACAACCATGCCTCCTAGTAGTATTTTCTATTCTTTTAACGCCCTAACTCCTTTCTCTATGTCTCCCTTTCAACACCCTGTCCCTATGGTTCCACGCCAAAAGCATCATAGTCTACCACACTAGAGTTGACGAGCTGTATCTTTGCGGGTGAACCCTGACCAAACCTGGCTGCGTAGTAGCAAGGGGAGGGTTTACAGACTGCTTTAGCCAATATGCGTCATTCTCTTCTTTCTTTGCAAGGGCTTTACTCCACCCGGACAGCGACTATACTCCGTTCCGTGGATCTCTGAATCCAACGAACGAAAGCAAGTCTCCGCGCAAGTAGTGACTCGAGATGGCTCGACCAATGAACACGTGCGAGGGAACGGGATCGCTAGGCGGGTGTGAGCGACTGCAGCTATAATGGAGCCGCCGTAGCAGCCGGTGTCCATTCACAGAGCAGAACGGTTGAGAAAATCCTCTTTCCCTGCTGGCCTTCGTAGGTAAACGCCGCAACAGAGGGTCGCTGCCATAAGAGCGATCTCCGCGCTGGCTGAAAGGGCGCCTCCACTTTACCAGCCTTTGCAGCAGCGTGCATTGCTTCGCTCCGTCAATTCATTGTCTCCCCTCTTTTACGTTATACGCGGCCTTGCTCCAGAGATTCATGGGATAGAGCATAAGTGACAACTACGGAAATATCTCTCTCTCTCTTTCTCTCTCTCTCTCTCTCTCTCTCTCTCTCTCTCTCTCCAAGCATGAACATGGCCGTTCCTTTGCGAGTGTTCAATCATCAATTTATTTCTACGTACACACTGTCCCGGGAATCTCTGGAGCAAGAGACCGAAAATACGGGAATCTCTGGAGCAAGAGACCTAAAATACGGGAATCTCTGGAGCAAGAGACCGAAAATACGGGAATCTCTGGAGCAAGAGACCGAAAATACGGGAATCTCTGAAGCAACAGACCGAAAATACCGAAATCTCTGGAGCAAGAGCTCGTAAATACGCGAATCTCTGGAGCAAGAGTCCGAAAATACGGGAATCTCTGGACCAAGAGCCCGTAAATACGGGAATCTCTGGAGCAAGAGACCGAAAATACGGGAATCTCTGGAGCAAGAGACCGAAAATACGAGAATCTCTGGAGCAAAAGACCGAAAATACGGGAATCTCTGGAGCAAGAGACCGAAAATACAGGAATCTCTGGAGCAAGAGATCGAAAATACGGGAATCTCTTGAGCAAGAGACCGAAAATACGGGAATCTCTGGAGAAACAGACCAAAAATACGGGAATCTCTGGAGGAAGAGCCCGTAAATACGGGAATCTCTGGAGCAAGAGACCGAAAATACGGGAATCTCTGGAGCAACAGACCGAAAATACGGGAATCTCTGGAGGAAAAGACCGAAAATAAGGGAATCTCTGGAGCAAGAGTCCGAAAATACGGGAATCTGGAACAAGAGACCGAAAACAAGTCCTCTGCGCAAGTAAGACCCGAGAGCGCTCGACCAATGAACGCAAGAGAGGGGAAGCGATTGAATGGAGGTGAAACGCAGGTGCAGCTCCCAGCCGTTTGCGGTTTCAACCCTTTTCTACCGTTATGCGCGACCTTGCTCCACATATCC
This sequence comes from Lepisma saccharinum, assembly GCF_977018435.1. Classification (NCBI taxonomy): domain Eukaryota; kingdom Metazoa; phylum Arthropoda; class Insecta; order Zygentoma; family Lepismatidae; genus Lepisma; species Lepisma saccharinum. The sequence continues at coordinate 115,955,057 of NC_139231.1, forward strand.
CGAGACATAGTGTAGTTTCAATTCGCCAAACGTCGAACAAAATGCGAGCAATATATGTATATGAACAGCATAGGTCATCTCACGCAGACGGGATTAGTCTTCCTTCCCTCACCCCTTCGCATCCCGGCTCTCTTAAGTCGAGACGTGGCTTGGAGTTGCTGAGGAAGCCGCGTCGACCGCCATCACAGAAATTAGCCATTGCAGTCCGGATCTTAATTGGTCTCAGACGAAGTCGTTCGAGGAGCACTAACACAGAGGGCGCGGCAGTCTCGAATCAGTAATCAAGCCTCTCTATTTATGCCCTCCTTGTTTATTGTTGTACGTCGGACTACCCATCTGCCTCCAGCTGTTTCGTCTTCTCTTGTTTTTTAGGGTTACGTTGCGAATCCGTCCCTTAGAGAACAATCTACTCCAGAAGTTCACGAAGTCTCGGTTATCTTTCTGGGAAGTGAACGCCAATTCTCTAATTAGCCAGGTCGTACGGCTAACGTTCGGACAGAATGTGCTGAAACTTTGGAAAAAAATGAACGTCTAAATAGAAAGGCAAAGCGTATTTTAACCTATTCCAACATAATAACTTAGCTTGTTTTTAAGACCACTTTATGCACAGATGGGCTAATTGGGACTGGATCTACAGTTTAAAGTGAGATCCGAACCACTATGTGCTTCCACCGAGTATCAAACCCGGGACCCCTTGATTAAAAGGCAGCGACGTTACTACTACGCCAACTGGGAGGCGTCCGAAGTTTCGGATGCTGCATTTTTTTCATTTCACAGACTCCGTTCTCCTTAAAACTAAATCGTTACACATTGCAACATCAAAACTTCTTTGGTAAATGGAAAAAATAAATACGAGGTATTGTCAAAATGTTCTCGGAATGGCACTAAACTGCTAGTATTTGTATTTCTAGTTATTTTAAGTCGCTTTTCTGCCGCTTTTGGCAAATCGCGACGGTGGTGATGAGTGATGGTCACATGAAATCGTTGAAAGAACACTCACAGAGAACAGGTTAAATGGTTATCTTATAGATGGCACCAAAACACCAGCCTCACTTCCACGGAATACGGTCCTGTAACTGCAATGTTGCAGGCCGACGATGCTCTGGCGCCTGAACTCACAACCAGAATAATCCTCAGTTGGGCTTGCGTTGCGTCGTCCATATACGTTTGTGATTGGTCTTCATTCATTTCATATTATCACCATTTATCTCATGCCTAAAAGCACGGCCATGAAAATAAGCGATTGGGCAGAATTGCACTGGTGCCACGTATGGAAAAAGCAAAGCAAGAGCGGGACAAAGGACGCTGGTTCCCGCTGCGTGGCAAAGTCAACCGGGCTGCGTTGCCTAGATCGAGCGTCAGACTGACTTCTCTCCGGGGCACTTTGTGTCATCCCTGATATTTCGAGCATTACTGTCAGTTTGTATCACATGGATTACAAAGACCAAAACGAGATCCTTCATTTTCTTTTACCTCCGAACACACGGGGTTGTGCTCCGACGTGGCAACAGCGCGAAATTTTGCCACCCGCCTAATTTCCTAGCCGTGAGTGTAGACCAGGATTTGAACTTCAGTAGCGAGATAGAAAATCGACCACTGAAGTAATCGTAAAAGAAGAGAGATAGTAGCGGTGCTTCACTTGATAGCAGACTGCTGGTAACATTCCTTTCCAAATGAAGTTTCTAGAGGAATTCCAGCAACCGCCTTACTCGCTTGATCTAGCACCTGCAGACATTATGTATTTCAAAGTACCAACATGGGAAACATTTACAACTAAGTCCAACAATCAAAGACACCAAAGTGAATGCAGTTCATGCAAATTGAATTTTTTTAAAATTTTGAAGTCCACTTATGCACAGATAGGTTAATCGGGACTTTAGCTACAGTTTAAAATGGGATGGGAACCAGTACGTGCTATCACCGCGTAACGAACCAGGTCACCCTTGATTACAAGGAAACGTCATCAAGGAGGTTCATAATACGTCAATGGTTTAATCAATGACCAGACCTTTGGAGCAATTCGTTTGGTTACGTTTCGTTCGTGAACTCGAACAACTTCTTGATAACGCCTCGTGTAATAGAAATAGAGCTTAGTTTCGAATTGTAGTAGATTGGAGGAAATTCGATGAGAGTCAATCCGACGCAGCGATGAAGACAGTCATTATTTCATTATTCATCTTCATCGTCGCGATTAATCCAATAGTTATAAAAGCAACGAAAAATAACCAACATGGAATTTGTGCGATGCAGCCAGTGAGTAACAATAATTTGTCGAAACAGAATCTAAAAACAAATGAAGCCGTAGGCCGCAACTGAATTGTAGGTGGGTATGGTTGCGACAACCATTGTGGACGAATTATTCACTCGCAGCAAGGAGGGAAATTAACCTGGTTAGCCCGGGGGGGGGGGGGGCAAATCAACAGATATCCAACCAGTTAATTCACCTCCTCGCCGACGGAGTTAATGGAAAACCCTCCCTTAGCATTCCTCTCATGAGAAGTATGCATCCCCCTCCCCTTCTCGGGTGTCCAGAAAATGGCCTCCATCATCTGATCCGGAGATGTTTGGGGGGGGGGGATTTGATCAACTCGGGCGGAGAAGCCGTTACTCAAGTAAATGACATGGGGTTTTAGCAAGCTAAGCAAGATCACTATGATTGGAAACTCTCTTCCCTTGACCCACTTCGAACCCCAATCCTGCCAGTTGCCTCCTCAATTTCAAAGAAAAGGGCCTGTTTATGGGCAGATCTCGTAAATCCACGATGCACCAGGAAGGGACCGTCGATCAGAGGAGAGGTGGGAATCTTCGCTGGTTGTTAACGATATTTAAGCTGGGGTGGTGGAGAATAGAGTCTAAATGAAATCGGCCTTCCTAGCAGAAGACGTTCTCATTTATCTCACGATGCCTCTCCATTCATCCCGTGGTTAGAAGTCTTTTCAAAATGCGCCCTAACATATAAACCATATATAAGATCAGAAGGTGCGCATTTACTTCAGTTACGTAGAAACGTGATTGAAAGATGAATCCTAAGTATTCTAGAGCACTGATTCTCAAGCTTTGTCAGACCGCAGCCTGGGAATTGTTTTCTTAAAAGTCGATGCACCGATCCCAACAACTTTACTTGCAAATTTTCCAAATTCTTGAAACTTTATACAGGGTGGCTCAATAAGTCACTTAACACCCTCAGTACAAGGCCACTGCGGCATGGAATGTGAAAATGGCGATGACCAATCATTGCCTGGCCAAGGGGGAACCACATTGACGCCACCCACACGGTCGGCGGCCATCTTGATGTCCGCCATCTTGAATTCAACTTCAGAATTTTAAATGGGAAGGGGGTCGTGCGACATATCAAAATGGGCTAGAATTTCACGAGAAATGCAATGGTGAAGGTTTTTTCGACGTATCTTTAACCAGTAAAAAATTATGACTGAATTCTTGTACCAATTTGCTCCTTTTCGAGGTGTTAGAAAAATGCCTTAACATTTGTTTAGCGTATCGGTAATGCATCGAGATCAAAGTGACGTCTAGGGAGAGAAGTTCGCATGCCATTGCACACGATCTTAATCGGATACATCCATGAAGAGCTGCTCATTATGAATGGTTGTCGCGAACAATTTACAGTGTGACGCTTCCATTGAATTAAAAGTCCTTCACAGTGACAAGGCTAATGTTTATGTTGAGAAGGAAGTTCATAAACAGAATATGCGACCCTTGTCATCTGATAACTAACTTTGGACAAAAACAGGTTCATAACGTTCCCATAAGTGTTCTGGTGTTCTTCCCTATTGAAAAAACTCTGTAAAAAGTACCTTCTTCCATAAGCAAGGATGAAAAAAACTGTTTATTTAACAAATCCAAGTAGCCCTAAGCATTTAAGGTTGATGGAAAATTGACTAACCAATCGTGTTCCACACAGCACGCCACACCATTAACTTACCAACACTAACCATTCAGCTTTGATCTGTCAAAAATGGGTTATCAGATAAAAAGCATGGAATATTCTGTTTATAAACTTCCTTCTGAACATAAACATTAGCCTTGTCACTGTGAAGGACTTTTAATTCAATGGAAGCGTAACACTGTAAATTGTTCGCGACAACCATTCATAATGAGCAGCTCTTCATGGATGTATCCGATTAAAATAATGTGCAATGGCATGCGAACATTTCTCCCTAGACGTCACTTTGATCTCGATGCATTACCGATGCGCTAAACAAATTTTAAGGCATTTTTCTAACACCTCGAAAAGGAGCAAATTGGTACAAGAATTCAGTCATAACTTTTTACTGGTTAAAGATACGTCGAAAAAACCTTCACCATTGCATTTCTCGTGAAATTCTAGCCCACCTTGATATGTCATACGACCCCCTTCCCATTTAAAATTCTGAAGTTTAATTCAAGATGGCGTACATCAAGATGGCCGCCGACCGTGTGGGTGGCGTCAATGTGGTTCCCCCTTGGCCAGGCAATGATTGGTCATCGCCATTTTCACATTCCATGCCGCAGTGGCCTTGTACTGAGGGTGTTAAGTGACTTATTGAGCCACCCTGTACATTAATTAACATGCAACCTTGAAATTAAATACTAACAAATGAATTTTAGGATAATCATAAAGAGCGATAGAGACAGTGTCCCATCTTTCTGCATTACAGAAATTTTATCACATACATAAATTACTTGGAGTTACTAATTATTATATAGACGAACATCACACTCGCTTCTCCAGTTAGGCTCTTTTGAAGGAGTGCAATGACATGCTATTTACACAAGTACCATTTAAACTTTCGTTTTAGAACTTGTTTAAAGACAAAAAATGTAATTAGGGATCATTTTAAAGAGAGAGTGTATTTAGCACTTTGGTTTCTCTCGATTTCTTTACTTCCGCCATTAAATTTCTCAAAATTCCTTGAGGGGCTGTAAACACATCAGCTCTCCCTGCGTACACCAGCGCCATTACACAGCTCTAAAATTATCCTTACACCCTCAAATTTAATCTACATACAACACTGAAGGATTTTAGATTGTACTTTCCAAGTCGCTCCCCTAAGTGTATCGAACGCTGTTGTCCTATAGGTTTGGTAGTCGCCTTTGGGGATATCTCACTGGGACTCCCCGCCCGGCGAACTCCGATTTGTAAGCGATCTCCCCATTTCCCCACACTGGGCATTCCTTCATCCCGCCCTGCACAAAATCTCTCACGCTGCATATTCAATTTTCTCCTCCCGGCTGTTTAGCTGGCGACGACTCGTGATATTAAACAGAGCAGGCAAACCACTTCAGTCTCTCCAAGGGACCGCAAAACACTCCTTCGCGCGAGGAAACTCTTATGGGCCTCGAGAAAGACTTACGACACACCTCCTCTTGGGCAGTTATCTTTTGGACCGTCGATGACGTAGGCTGCCTCTTATACGTGATGGTTATCCTGCACTGGCACGTATCACCAAGGAAACAATATGGACGGAAAGGCTCGGTGTCAATATATCTACGCGTCAGGATATTGGTAAAAATACAGTCCGATATCTGTTCTGGTACTATATATATTCATATATCATAATGTGTTCATTTTGATGTTTCTAACTTCTAGTCACGAAAGATACAGAACAGTCAGAAAGCATATGTGTACTTCGTATGAGAAGCAGTCTCCATATTTCTTTCTGTATCTTCATGCCCATGTAAATCATAGACAAGGTAACTGATCGTACACTCCACGCTTTAACGTAGGGAGGAAAATACATGGCTGATGTCCTCAACAGCTCCTTCTAACCTCTTAAAACTGGAAAATTAAGCTGTTTACCTTTACTGACGTGGACACTGATGTATTTGATGCAGATGAACTATTTGTGTATTTTCCCAGTGATATTTGGCTCGAAAAGCGGTTTCTATTTATAATCCTGTACGCCTCTTATTTTCCCTTTATATATCGTATAATAAAGAAGTGAGACGTGGCTTATATTATCGGCGCAGTGGAAGTTAATTATCTTTCAGTAGGTAATTAAACTATTTAATGTAAAACTTAATGTTCATTCAACCATAATATTTATTAACAAATCAGATTATACTTTCCACACTTATATATGTATCACATGGTTCATTCACAACACATCTAAATACCTAAGAACAACATTTTAGTTTATTCAACAATAATAACCATGTATAATCTTCCCATTAAATTGTATCAGTATGTTCAATTAAATCGTCAAAAGTCAGTACGTAACGGCTATATGAGACAACTGCAACCCCGCCCAAAACCCCCACAGCCTACATGACCAGGAGCAATCTACCCTTAAAAATTAAATATCCTCTTTAGCATTTTCAAAAGGTAGACATAACTATATAAACGTTAGGCAAATTACACCAGGCCATGCCGGCCCAAAAAGGGTGATACACAGATATACAGTATACTCAGCCTGTGTCCAGTTAGTCCTATGTCTCCCCCAGTCGGCAAGGACCTGCCACGCACAACTCCTCGCTCACCCAGCGCAGAAACCTAGCCAATGGCATACCCTACCTTAGTCACATGCATATTGCGTCTTCAATACGTCACCAATGAGTTATTGTACACTATGGGCTTACATATTGAAGATATCGATGAATAAAAGACAAAGGCGTGATGATTCCTGCGGTTGTAGCAGTAGCAGTGGGATTAAACTAAGGTGCAACCATTCGTTGTTAATTCTACTGTTGATCAGTTTTCACGTACAAAATAGTGTTCCGCTGTCTTGTAGGGAAGAATAGAAAAATACTCGGTAGGGTCTAGTTCATTCATCCTTCAATCGTGATAGTTTATTTACCTATCGATGTGAATTTTCGCTCCCAATGCGCCGAACCACTAAATTATGCTGTTCCATCAGGCATCCCTAAGGTTTATGGGCCATAAAGTCGATTATCTTCTCCAGATAGGTAAAGTCGGATGCTCATGAAATTGAGTGATACGCACCACTCGCTAATGTTCATGAATTATTCGAAGTTTTCGATTCTGAACAATCTCTAACTTCTGTTTCAGAGGTTTGGCACAGAGTCGTATAATTGGAGTATGGAAAAAGAGCGGATCGTTGCTGAAGTCCAGGTGAGCATAATTACAGATACGAAGATCCAGGTTATTTGGCTTTCATCGCTCTTTCCAGCATTTGAGGGTACATTTGCAAGCCTTGGACAAGATGTTCTCCAAACTACCTGACCTTGATGGTGCGTGCAGTCAGTTCAAGTTGAAAATTAGTAGATACGCAATCTATGTACAGACCAAGGTGAATTGATATAAATCAGGTGATATTTTTTTAAAAAAATACTTTAAATAAATAATTTATAGAATAATGCACATAAGGATTTTTCTAGATACCAGAATTATTTTTAGTGAAAGTACATTAATCTCGTAATCCTTTAATGGCAAACATTTTGTATACAAAAATATACAAAATACTAATCACGTTAAACCATAAATAGTATAGTTATTAAACTGTAAATAAACATGGCAGATGATATATTTAAACCTATCATTGTCACGTGCCTAGTCAGCCGCGCACAATTGTTAATATGGAAGGAACTAGTTAGGGAACGCGACAACAGATGGTAGCTCAAAGAAAAGCTGGAAAGAATGTTGGTTGACGAAATAGGAGGATACGGAATAGTATGATATCGATTAAAACAAATTAGAAATAAGTGAATATTGATTATAAAAATGTATATAAAGTATAAGAAACATAAATGTAAATATAAATTACGATAGTAAAGGATATACTCATATGTGAAACGTACAGCAAAGTTAAGAAGTTGAGACGCTAGTTCAAAACACTCTGATTACCTCTGGCGAGGAACATATAGTCAGTTTTTGGTTGTTTTGGTCCTCGGTGGCGCTATAGTCAAGTTTAGACGCCCCAAAGTGCTACGGTTTGCGCTAGTTCTTTTAGACGCACTGGGCCACAGGTAGCGCTTTTCCTTAGCGATCTTGGGCTGTCCCATTTTGGTTTGGCATAGGAGGTGGCGCTATATCCATATTTGTAGCCCTTGAATCCATTAGAGCTTTGGTTCATTCTCGATGCTTGTGAAAGGAGGGCAAATACAGGGGTTGGATAAAAAGTAATGGCAACACTGCTGTCCCGTGAAAGGGGCGAGTCACAGCGCCACAACCGTTTCGTGGTTGATAAAGGAATGTCAGACGAGGAAGCATAGTGAGTGGGGTGCGATTGTATGTTATTCAGTCAAAAACAGCAGAGGACGAGAGTGCAAGCGCCCTAACAATATGTTTAGGCAAGAAGAACAACGTCTCTTAGGCAGACGGTCAACGCAGCCTACTACTGCACCTTCTTGCAACACCACCTTCGTCTCGCATTAAGAAGGAAGCGACGGCACGTTCTGGCACGGTGTCCCATCATCCTGCTTGACAATGCAAAGTGTCACACTGCGAACACTGTGACGGCGCTCCTGCATACTGGTAGTGGGAGGTACTGGAACATCCGCCGTATTCACCGGTATGAGACCGTGTGATTACGACCTTTTTGCCAAAATGAAGGAACCACTGGGCGGGAAGCACTACGACACGCGCGAAACCATCATACGTACTATAGGGCGGTTACTCCGGGACATCGACAGAGATGGACGCGCTGACGGTGTACGCCTTCCATACGTGTGGCAGAAGGTCGTAGAGATGGAGGGGGGCGATTACATTGAAGGAATGTAACACGTGCTCATCTGCCAATACATTCAAGTAGCAATTATACCAGTGTTGCCATTACTTTTTATCCAACCCTTGTAGAATAAATAAGAGAATAGACGATCTATTCTTCAAAGATAGAAGAAATAAGAGAATAGACGATTTATTCTTCAAAGATAGAAGAAATAAGAGAATAGACTATCTATTCTTCAAAGATAGAAGAAATAAGAAAACAGATCTATTCTGCAAAGATAGAAGAAATATATGATCGATGTAAATAGGAGAAATAGATGATCCATGTTCTTCCATGTGGGAAAGAAGAAATCCAAATAAGATTTACCGGAGGAAAGAAGAAGAAGCCTATCCTTTTCCCAGAGAAGAAATTCATATTAGTAGAAGAAAGAAGAAGAAGGCCAGGGTCATAGAAGATGGAGGAAGAAGAAATCCAAATAAGATTTATCTAGAAGAAAGAAGAAGAAGCCAAATCTCCTCCATTCTAAAAGAATATAATCTATGTACACACACACACACACACACACACACACACACACACACACACACACACACACACATACATATATATATACTGAGCGGTGGCTCAGTAGGTAACGCGTCTGACTACCATGCTCAAGGTTCCGGGTTCGATCCCCGGCCGGTTCAAATCCGGGAACTTTTCTAACGTTGGAAGCGGACCCGGCGCCCACCCAGCGTCGAATGACATGGGTACCTGGGGGAAACCCTGGGGGGTAAAGGCGGTCAGGGGCGTGATGCTGATCACATCACCCCCACTCATGACCGGATCAAGAAAGTGTGGGGCGTTACCCCCACACCCCCTACACGCCTTCACCGCGTGGTGCTAAGCACAGGGAAGCACTTTACCTTATATATATATATATATATTCCCTCGAACATATGATCTCTGTAAATTGTGAAGATTTTCAGAATATAGACTCGCATTTTTTCATATCCCTTGGCTATTCTGCTTTCTGATTAGCTTTCTTAAAAAAAGAACCCATTACCCTGAAGATATTTGTAGCCGTGGTATACTAAACTAATTTGTGAACCTAAGGGGCGTAGCATCATTAAAAAAATGTCCAAAATTCAGCTACAAAGACTATAAAAATATTTAAATTCATATTTTATGTTACAACTGTAAAGTACATCCAGATTTTCACAGAAAGAAAAGTTACTGAAATTATTATAGTTGCATTAACACACTCTACAAATATTTCCATAGTAGGGACAGTATCAGAAATAGAAAAATATATATTTACGTACATTTTTATTTGGTTTAATCCTGTTCAAATATTTTACAAGGCCGCCGTTTACTAGAAAAAGCCTTTCTATAAAACCATATATCCATATTTATGGTGCCAAAAAGACATACAAGCAATTGAAACGACAGGTTTAAGAAGGGAATGAAGACCAAAAAATGGCAAAATGACCTTATGTACTCGACATCATCGGAAAGAGTCGCTCTACAAGTGAGTGTGAAGAAAGATATAAAATGCAGTCCCTAGAGGAAAATAAAGAACCCTGAAATCAACGTAAGTTGTAAGAAGGGAATGAATCCCTACCACTTATACACTTCTTTTTGATATCCCACAAATTTACTTTTTGGACTTATTCCCACCTGCAGATTCAATTATAAGCGCGTTTTTTAAAATTTAAAAATCGATTTAAATAAAAAATCTGAATTAAATAAAAAACAGCAGCAAAAATTATTTTTATCCACCCTGGTACAAAACACATTTTGAGATGTTTCCCGGTGGCGAAGAAACCCTATGTAATCGACGCACAGTCTCTCCTAACTGTTTAAATAAGATTTACATTGATCAGGAACTTTGAGGAACAGCATCTGTGTAGGGAGTACATAAGTGACACCAACAGTTCCGGAAATACATATGTAAGACTGGCGTACGCAGAGAGGGGCTGATGGGCTTACAGTCCTCTCCTAAATTGAGAAAATTAACATTTACAAATAAGAGCATTGAATAAATCTGGAAAAACTAGAGTGGTAAATTCAAAGCCCCTTAAAATAAGCCCTGATAGCCATTGTTGAGAGTTGAAAGTTCTAAATGTACGAAATATCTTATTATACTGTCTTTTCAATTCTAGCCCCATCCGAAAAAAACATTTTGCGAACGCCTGTCTAACTTGTATTCAAGTTATACATTCTACAGCCCTATTCACAAGCATACCATATACAAATCAATCAACAAATATGAACTATTATCCCAATCATTGGTATAGTAGTAGTTTTAGAATGTTACTCCCAAGAGGTTCATGATCTAGAGAAATATGAAGTCAAGAATATTATGTTAATTGAATATTAAAATACGGTTACTATTTTGACCATTGCATACACAATAATTACTGCGACTTTCGAAACTAAATATCAGAGGCATCTAGCGGTGGATAGTTGAACTACGATCTTCAAAATAATTATTAATGAAAAAAAGTCAATATTGTAAGATTGAATAAACATTGCGTACAAATGATGATGATTGAGGTCGTATACATAACAATTGACAGTCTGTGGCTATATTAAACGTCTTCACCAGCAAAAGCCACACAAAAACTGAAATACTACTTGAAGAAATGGAGCAGGATGGCACCATTAAAAAAAGCCACTAGCATCCAACAGCCCACGATCTAGTTTTTGCGTCAGCCATATTAGAATTACGTCACTAACGAACGTCTACCAAGGGTGCTCACAATGATTTTCAGCTGCACGAAGTCTCCAATCGAAAACTGCCCTGTCTGATGCAAACCCCGGTTCCATTTCCGTCGTTCCTCTTTCAGCAAGCTTCGATTTCCTGCCACAATTCGTCCTATCGGATGCTGTTTTATTCCAAACTGATGAATGCAGATTTCTCTATCTGTGCAAATGCTCGCGACACGTGAACGAATTGGCGCAACAATGCAAAAGAAAACTTTGCCTCCCGTGCATAATATATGAGCTATCGTAGACACTGGATGTAATCATATTCCGAATTATTACTATATTGCGAATTAAGTTAGACCTCTGTGGTTTATTACATTTTTTCTATCTGGGGAAGGGCGTGTAGGTTCTATTCAGGATGGTGCAAGTGTAAATTTAGAGTCTAAATTACCATAAATTGGACATCTGTGAAAACCTTTACTCGGGTGTTGAGGAAACATGAGGGTGAACAAATCAGTCAGACTTTATCTTTGTATCCAGTGGCGCTGATTAGGGGGGGCGAGGAGGGTCAGTTGCCTCCCACACTTTTGCCCCCGCACTATGCTAAACTTTACCTACCAAGGGAAAGTAAACTGTCCATGATCCTCCCCCCCCCCCCCCCCGGTTTTGCCACCTTGCACCCCTAGTTTTGAAGACCAGTCGCCGCCATTGTTTCTATAATAAACCAAAAATATTGCGGTGCAAAAGAATGTCTATATCTCGCAATATTACGTTCTTCGAAAGTAGATACGTTTGATAAAATAATATGACATATACAATCTATAATTTTGAGACACTTATTAATTATCTACCGGTAAGTTGTCATTTGTGAGGCTTATTGACCACCATCCTTGCAACCAGTTTCCGTTCTTCACACTGTGTGGAACAGGAAGAATAATGCACAAAAAACTGTGGTAACTTCTACCCACGTTTCTTGATCTAACTCCCTGATTTCGTTTGTCTTTCGTCGCAATGCTTTCCAAATGAGCGCAGCAGTGCCATCTTTTGCTAACTTACAAATATATCTTCACTGATTCTTTCCAACGAACAAATTCTGGTAACGAACTCTTAATCCTAAACGACATTTCATCTTTCCTCAGTAACAGGTCCACATGCAATTTTAATTTCTGCCTCTCCGAGTATTCGCGGCGAAAGAGTTATTTTGTGTTTCGTATCAATATTAGGGGCTGATGTATCGGTTGATATTTTCGCACCGATACTAGCCGATACCATTGGTTTTGAGTTGCTAGAAGCGCGGCCAAAACCAAAATTTGCTCCTTTTCAAAGGTACGTTTACCTTTTCAACTTACCTTTGGTTTTGAAAAAAAAATAGGGTAACATTATAGTATAGGGGTGACGGATTTCCTCAAATTTACAGGAGAAAGTACTTACGGAAATCGTTTTCTGTACCGTTGTGGAAGTTCGTGAATGTAGTTTTGATCCATTTTAATGCGAATACATGTCGTTTTCAGCGAAAATATCTGTCCGACACGCTGTTTCTGCTTCCGCCATTTGCTTTCTGCACGAGAGCACAATAGATGACGTAATCCCGTAGTCAGTGTTTCAGACTCGCCGTGTTTTCATTAGAACATGACGTGTCGAGTATATTTATTTTTTAATTTTTTTTTTAACTATGCTTGCCTAACCTAACCTTACGGAAAATGGTTTTTGGAGCTAACGTGAAAGGTTTTTAAGGCTAACGTCAATGGTTTTTGGGGCTAACGTCAATGGTTTGGGGGGCTAACGTCAATCGTTTGTGGGACTAACGTCAATGATTTCTGAGGCTAACGTCAATGGTTTGCGACGTATTAGCATAATTTCAAATCCGGGCACGAAAGTAGGTATTTTCCGGTGAACGCGGTTGCAACACTGCATAAATCGACAAAACACTCGCGCAACGTGCGATGAACCAGTACACTGTCGCCAAAATGTCGTCGCCTTGTAATGAAGGGGTCCCGGGTTCGATACCCGGTGGAGGCACACAGTGGTTCGGATTCCACTTTAAACTGTAGGTCCAGTCCCGATTAGCCTTACTGTGCATAAAGTGGACTTAAAACACCAACTCAAATCAAATCAAATCAAACTGTCGCCATAATGTGTGTTACAGAATCGAAATAACAAGTAACAGTAAGTACTCATAATGTAAGAACTAGACATTATCTTACTTAGAAATGCATTATTTCACCTTACGAAATGTTCCGCATTACAAAATAGTACGTTAGAAATGTAAAAAAATGCGAAATATATGATTTATAGGTGTCACCCCCCTACTATAATAGTACCAAAAATTGTTGTGCATTTGTTAAATGAACCTGTACTCAACTTTCCATGAGCAGCAAGTACGTGACACAAATACATCATACGCAGATCAAACTCACGTGCAAATGAAGCGTAACATGAAATTATCCCCATACAAGTTCGCTGCTTCTGTTTAGTTCTCTTGGAAGTCTACCAGGCTTTGTTCGTACAGATGCGGTCTCGTGTAACAATAACCCCAATGAGGTCCCAATAGCTAATGATGCACCTGTGGGTAATCCTTCCACTTTCTTTGGTGTTTGTGGACATCTTTCGCTTTAGAGACTTCCCGCAGTCAAAAAGGCTCGGAAGTTGAGGAAATATCATTTTTTTCCCCTAGTGTCCGAAGACGAGGCCCAACATAATATGTTCATTTTGGGTCATTGTAGGCCAGAAAAAGGTGAGTTTTATTTGTTCTTTTTTGCCTTTTTCGGCGTTTTTTGGCTTATTGGTCCTTTTTTAGCCTTTTTAGGTCTTAACGGCTTTTTTTTGCAACTTCACCTTCCTTCGACTACGTTTTTACTGCTCATTCTCAATTCGAATAATCATCAGTTCATCACGTCTTAAAACATCCTTTCTGTAGTAGAGAAATAAAAAAAGAAAGAAAGAAATATATTTTTGGACGACTGAAGCAGATACGGTACAAGGTCCTTTAACCGTAACTTGTCTGGAAGGTCGCGCTGTAAGTGGCAACTTTATCTTGTTTTGAAGCTTACAGCACGGTGTATACGACCATATACATTAAATATGTAATTAAAACTGAAGTTATTAATTAATTTGGATCACATTTATACGTCCTTTTTTCCGTTTTTAGGTCATTTTTTTATATTTTATAGGCCTCTTTTTGGCAATTTGTAGGTCTTCAACTTCCGAGCCCCAGCCATGACCAATGAAAGTGGTGGACGTGTATGAGACATAGTACGTAGGAAGCATTGGAAATTCAAGTACCTGGACTAACCCCCCTTTTCCTTTCCGACTTTAGACTTTTGTTTGTCCCGATCTGGATAACTGGGTTTCAGCAGGCTTGTTTCGGCACAGTGAATACGGCAGGGGAATAATTTTCTTCGAACGACAGATTACGGCACTAAGTTTCTGGAAAGTGTAGTGATGGGTTTCGATCTTTTCCCACGCCAAGCGATAGAACTATGCATTTTTTCTTTTTCAAGAAACCATTTGCCGAACGTATATATATCAAAGCAAAGTCACGTCGGAATATCACTGTACTGAAGTCAGTCGCCTTATATAAAAGCAAGAGACTGGTAAGTTTTCATTTTCTCCTTACATTTCGTTTACTAATTATTATTCTCTTTGTTAAAGAACAAAAAAGAGACTAGATTGGTTTTACATTACAGCTTTACTGTTAGTTTTTGACGTCGTGTCCGGGGCTGGTAAATCGCCAATTACTCTTGTGCCCACGGATGATTTAATGTTAGTTTGGGAAGAGTGATCCCTTAGTTTTAGAGGAGATTGAAGAGGCATGATCTCATTTTTCAACACTGGGGGAGAGAGGGACGACAACGGCACGGTTGCCTCTCTCTTAGCTTCACTTAATATTTCTCTAATATTTGAAATATCTGATCAATTGTCACCGATCTAAAAAAAATACTGTAAAGTTGAGATGCATATTTGCAACAGAGCATCGTTTGTTGGATTAATTTATTCATCGCCCATCGTCAGAAATGCATACGTATACACACACACAGACAGACAGACAGACATGCACACACACACACCCATATACTGGGTGAGTGTTTTAAAAGAGGCCCAGTGGAAAATGTGATCCTTGCTTGTAGGCAACCCTGGTACACCGAAGAGAAGAGTGGGGCAGAGAACAGTCCAGGATATGTCATGTGATGTCATGTTGTCGAATATGCTTGGCACCGATATCCTGGACTGTTCTCTGCCCCACTCTTCTCTTCGGTGTACCAAGGTTACCTACATGCAAGGAACGCATTTTCCACGGGGCCTCTTTTAAAACACTCACCCAGTATATATACATACACACACACACACACACACACACATATGTATGTATATCTATAGCCTTTGTTACTTAAATTGGAATTATACAAGCATCGGCATCGGTTCAAAGTGGTATCGGCTCAGCCCTAATCAATATAGTTGTTGATCTGAACTGACACCTATACTCTGTCCCTAGAAACTCTGTCACAGGTGAACGATAACAAGTCCTCTGCGCAACTTGTGACTCGGGAGGTCTAGACCGTTACTCTATGCGCAGTACACAGCAGCATGAGTTCAACTAGAAGCATAACCCTACGCTGACGACACGGCTATCTTCAATGAACGCGTGAGCGGGAAAGTGAAGAAATAGAAGGGAAAACGAGGCTGCAGCTACCAGCCGTTTGCAGCAGCGCGCACTGCTTTGCTCCGCCCACTCGCTTCCTCCCCCTCTCTACCGTTATGCGAGGCCTTGCTCCACAGATTCAGATACTTACAAGGGAGGTTATATAAGTGTCCCCTTCCTATTTCCATGAAACTTGGCAGGTGTATAGAGGGGCCCAAAAAAAGAAATACGTGTTTTTTTTTTTTTGTTTCGGCTAAAAAAACTGTTTTAGGGGGCAAAACACCCCTCAAATCTCAAGATGAGAACAAATTGAAGTGGGGATCTGACCCCTGTGTCCCCCTCCGATTTACTTGAAACTTGGCAAGTGTATAAAGAGGCCCAAAGGAAGAAATACGTGTTTTTTTGTTTCGGCTAAAAAAACTGTTTTAGGGGGCAAACCCCCTCAAATGTCCAGGTGAGGACAAATTGACGTGGTGATCTGACCCCTGTGTCCCCCTCCGATTTCCATGAAATTTGGCAGGTGTATAGAGAGGCCCTATGCCCCCTGTTTCTTCCTATGCCATATTTACGTGGTTTCGGGGTCAGATGCCCACTTCAATTTCTCCTCATCTTGACATTTGGGGGGGGGGTTGCCCCCTAAAACAGTTTTTTAGCTGAAACACAAAACACATATTTCTTCCTTTGGGCCTCTCTATACACCTGCCAAGTTTCATAGAAATCGGAGGGGACACAGGGGTCAGATCCCCACATCAATTTGTCCTCATCTTGACATTTGGGGGGGGAGGGGTTGCCCCCTAAAACAGTTTTTTTAGCCGAAACAAATAAACACGTATTTCTTCCTTTGGGCCCCTCTATACACCTGTCAAGTTTCATGGAAATCGGAGGGGGGCACTTAGATAACCTCCCTTGTTAGTGTAGGTACGCCCGTTGGTAACCAAGAGGCTGGAAGCATAAAGAAAGAATTGCAAAATGGGACTTCCTTCTAGAAGCGAACGGATCAGAGCCCAAAGCTCTTCTACAGAAGCAACCTTTGTACGACTCATCTGCTCGGGAGATAATTCCCAGAGATTTCTCAGCAAAGGAAAGAAAGAAAACGCCTTTTCATGGTTCCTCTACGTTTCCCGATCATCCTTCCTTAGGAGCCCCCGCCCCCCTCTTATCAAACACATTTCAATTTCCCTGACCTCCATGCTTTTATCGTTCAATGTCGTCCTGGAAAATCCAGAACTTCATTTCTCGCTCTCGTAGTCCCTGTCACTAGGTAATGGATCGCCATCGCTAAGGGGGAGGGAGAGGATTGTGTAACAACAAGATCGTCAAGGAAGCCCCCTTCCTCACCCCAGCCCGTTCAGCATCTGGCATATTCGATCAGCTTCCCCTCTTAATTGAACATGGAAATGAAGACCTTTCCCAGCCATATTGAGTCCGAAATCCTTTTAGTCGTAATAAGAAGGCCTGTCATGGATAACCAGGAGTGACGTAAGACGGCAAACATTTTTCAGAAAAGGGTTACTCCGCTGGGATTTGCGCAATCTTACGTGTACCTTAGTCACGGAATCTTATGCAATTTTGAACCGTCCTTACGCGAAAACAGAATTTTCAAGGTGAGTCTAAGAAGTTCCAAGACTGTGGTCTTCGATGATACAATTTGTGCCATATATCAGCAAATGTCTGAACTAATTGTCCAGACTTACTTTTGTGCAAAAGTTAGTCTGCATATGCAAAGAGCATTTCACATTTTCTCCAAGCGCTGTATAAATTATATGTTTTAATTTTGACGTTGCTATGGTGACGAAACCTAACGGCTCAAGTAAAATCGGAGCATGTGACGGGCAACGAAGGGGTGAAAAACGAATTGCATCTTCTATTGTTTCATTTCTAACACGTAAACACATAGAAGTTATATGTTTGTGGACGCTATTGTACTTTGACTGCCTGGTTTATTTTACTTCGATTGTCCGCTACTTTTCGTTAATCGCGAAGATGAGGATGAGAGATGATATGATGAAATTGATGAAGGGACACTCACAAAGAACACTCATGCCCATGTCCGGATTCGAACCCGGGCCCATTGGCGTCGTAGCGTAGTGTGCTAATCAAGGGCGCCAGCAGGTAGACACCAGAGGGGGCATTTGTCCCCCCTGAGATTTCTGGAAGGAATGAATGTAATTCGAAGGAGGAAATTGTAGCTATGTTTTATAACAAAAAATATTATTTTCTGTGACTTGCAGGCCAGAAGTTACAGCAATTATTATTATTATTATAATCATCATTATTATTATTATTTGAAGTAGGCTTAAGCTTACAGTCTATTTTATCACTGATTATCTAACTACAGAAAAACAGCTTTTGTTAGTATACAGTTATGCAAATTGTGTATGCAATTTAAAAAAAAACAACATAAGAAGTTGTAGTAGTAATAATAATAGCAATAAATGATGATGATAATAATAATAAAAGTAATAATAATAATAATAACAACAAAAGTTTATTATATGACTCTGCCCCCCCCTGAGAAAAAATCCTGTGGGCGACCTTGGAGCAAACCACTCCGCCACGAAGTTCGGCGGAAGCCATTGAGCCCATTGATGATGATGAAAGAACAAACACGAAGCACGTCTTTCGGAACTCGAACCCAGAACCATCGTATGCGATGTCGGGACTCGACCTCTCGACACACTGAACCTGCAAGGTGGCAAAATGTTTCTAATCCAGTTAGAACATGATCATAGTAAAGGGCATATTTATCTGATTTATGAATTCTAATTTAATAATTAATGTACACTTTCATTCCAATTTAGGTGTTTGAGGAAATGCATGCATCAGCCGAAAGAAAAACAAAAAAGTTGCTTGTTCACGAGTATTTAAAGCAATAAGTTACTAAAGTGCTCACGAGATGGCGACAGCAACATTTTTATATAAAAAAGCACTGCGTTCACATTATGAATGATAAAAAAGTAGCTACACGCATGATCAAATTTAGTTGAAAACCAAACCTAACGCCAGTATGTTTTCTCATTAGCAAGGACAGCAGTTTTATTAGCTGCGTTCATCTATCTCTGTGATGTAATGGCATTATAAAAGGGGAGTTAGATAAAGGCCGTCTCGTGCACGCGTACTTTTAATCAGCTTTTGTGGGAGACCGATGTCGGATGCCATGTTGCTGGCCACATGCGCGTAAATCCCCAATGGTTCGGCTACCATTAGGGAAAGCGTGTCTAAAGTTCGCAACAATGCTGGAAAAAGTTATTTTTGAAGCTATTTTTCGGTCATTACTGAACAATCAAATTACTTTCCATGTGACAAAGGCCTTGAGTTGTGTAGTTCATAAAACATTTGTCGCGTAAACAAATTGTTTTTTTTTTGTTTTTTTTTAAAAAAAACGGTTGTAAATTTAAAAGCAGATAGTGTCGACAGGAGAAGATATTTGACACCGAATTGTCCTTTATCGTGAACGAGTTAGTCTCGTTCTCGGTCTTGTTTCTCGTTGTTCTCGGTTTCAGTATTTTGATTGGATTTCTCTTACGCTAATAGCGAAGATGAAGATGAAGAGTGGCGGCGATAGGGTGCGAAAATCTGGGGGGCAAGGACAATTTACTTTCACTTGATAGACAAGGCTTACCATTAAGAGGCCATAGTGCTGGGGCAAAAAGTGACAAAAGTAGGGGGTAGTCTTCTTGCCCTCCCTCCGTAATCGCCACTGAAGATGAATAATGAAGAGATGAAATTGATTGATTGACTGATTTGTTGTTTTTAGTTCACTTTATGCACAGTAAGTCTAATTGGGACTGGACCTACAATGAAAGTGGGATCCGAACTACTTGTGCCTCCACCGGGTATCGAACCCGAGACCCCTTGATTACAAGGCGACGACGCTACCACTGCGCCATCGGGGAGGCCGAGATGAAATTGAGGAAGGGACAGTACAACACACAAAATTTTCATTTACAGAATAATCGTTGCAGTCCAATGGATAAAATAATTCAGATCTCTTGGTTTCATCTCGTAACAGTAGATGACGACTTTCATACAGAGTCAACAGTCAGTGGTGACTGATGCTCTGGAAACAGCATTCCAGAGCTAACAGCCATATTCTCCCTACAAGAAGTTAAAAAAAATCGATCAATATTGGAATTTCTCAGTGTCGAAATAGCGATATTCCCCGAATTCCACTAAATCGCATACCGTAGACGATTTATGGAGTTGAAATTATCGTGTGAATCGAACGGGCAAAATCGACGGAAGAAGAGAACGTGAGTTATCTTCAAGCTGAGCTCTTTTTGTTCCGCAGTGTAATTCTTAAATATGGAATTGCTGAGGCAAGAAAATACTTTTCAAATATGCAACGACAGAAATATTCGTTAGCAATAACTGAAGAAATGCGTGCACAACTATTTTTTTTAATCTCTAGCCAAATTAGGCCCGTTTGTGGAGGGATTGCCAGAATCCTGCCCCTGCGTTGCCAAAAGGTGCGACATTCTTCAACACACCGTCAAGTTTATTTAGTGCCAAGTGTTTGTATTATCATGAAGGAAGGACAGTACACAACAAAAGCAGAAACGTGATATTTGACGGTGTTGAATTTTGTTGACGGAGGGAAGGTATAAATATGACACCTCGGGAGCGCTTATCACAAGCGAAGCGGTGACTGCGAGAGAATGAAACAAATGAGAATCTAATTTAGTTGACGAGTAGGTCACTGTCTTTCTCTTCTTGGTACGGCTGTAGCTCGTGGCAGGGGCGGCTGCTCCTCAGGTTGCAAAGTTGTATGCAACCACCACATATTTTTTGGACTTGCAAAGATAAATATTAAACTTATTTCGTAGTGTATAATAGTTATACAATTTAATCTTTTGATACAGAGCATTTCAGTTGTTTGCCTTTGCACGGGATGGAAATCTCGGTCTTTCCACGAGGTTACTCGGCTTCTGCCACTTGAAGAGGGTATTGGAGGCCTTTATATCCTTTTACATGCGTTTCGAGCGCTATACCTGCCTTTCCTCTATCTCGGTGTATGGCAGCCAGGTAAGAAGGAAGGAACCATCTTCCAGTGTTGCCAACTCATCAAGCTTAATCAACCGAACACGCAGGAACCGTATTTTTGTCTTCTGTACCGTACATTTGCAGTTAACGATTCGGTACGCATATGCAAGGACGTGCGGAAGGGAGGGGGCTAGGGGGTCCTCGGCCCCTTCCTGGAAAATGAATGTCCACCTAAAAGTTATATATTTCACACATTATTTCATTTGTCACAGTAGTTTATGTTAATTATTATAAGTGCGTTGAAGGAACATGATAATTTCAGAATGAAGCAGTGTTTTTGAGGGCCATCACTATTATAGGGGGAAATATGTCTCCTTTGCCCTCCCCCTGAAAAAAAAACTTTCTTGCCCCTCCCTGGCGAAATCCTACGCACATACATGATGTAGTATATGTATAAATAATAAATATTTATCACTAGAAGCGCTGCGAAACCGGAGATCCTAGATTCGAACGTGGTGAGGCATCCATTTCATCTGTTCATCGTTCTACCTCATCCTCGCAATTTTATCGAGTTTCAGCCCCAAAATATATAAATTCGTAGTGTGGTGTATGTGCACTATTAACCTTTCAACTGCTGTGAGAAAAATAAATAATAAAATTTAATGTTGTGGAGTATGGTTTGATGTTTTCTGAGCACCTTAGTTTCTTTGCTGAATGTTGTAGTTGGTATTTCGTGTTTGTGTGCAAAGCAACAATTGTTTTTTACTCTTAACAATATTTCTATTTATATCATTTTTAAACTATTATTCGTGCGCAGACCCTCTGATTAGTTTGGGGAGGGGCAAGGCCTTGATGAGAGACTGTTGTATTGTATTCGTGGGTATGAAAAAGGGGCGTATATAGTGTCCACGGAAAATCCCATTAGTATAATTCTAGGCGGAATTTTATATTTGTATATGCATGTTCTATCAAAATAAAATAGGGCTTTCATGATTCCATGAAAGTAAATTAGTGGATCGACCGAAGATGAAGATGATGTTTAAAATTAATAATAAACTAAGATCTAAATATAAATAAATCAATCAAATGCATCAAAATACATATTGGAAATTAGGGGAAGGCAGGAGTTTAGATGCGGCTTTGCCACCTGAGGAGCAGCCGCCCCTGTTGACATGCACATCAGCAGAAGTTGATTATGATGAGTTCAGCATCCAGCAATAGAAATATTCGCATATTTGCTTTGCAAACTTACAAGTAATATGCACATTTTTTACAAACAGTCCGGAGCGAACGAGTTCAGGTTGAAATTGTGTAAAAGCGTCTGCCTCGATCTGTCCCCACAAGGAGGAACTTTCACTCAACAAGCGTCAACAATACAGAAAGAAAATAGTAGAGTGCGTGAGTGCAGTTTCGAAAGGGGAGGAAATTAGGAACACAGATACCATTAATGAAGCTATAAAGTCACATATAAAAACTAACCAGCAACAGCTTCAAATCTTGGCTCAACATACTTCGTCAGATCATGTCCCATGAAAAATGATGGCAAAATAAGGGCCGACTACTATAAACGATTATGTCAACATACCCAACCCCTCCACTTTCGAAAATCCTAGACACGCCACTGACTGCAACTACTAACATTCCGAACCACGAGCCACCACCGACTCGTGAATGGTAGACTACACGCTACAGATGCGGGCAATCTTTGGCAACGTCGTGCTTCGTGATGATTGAATCTTTACCATAAGCAGCGGATAGCCCGGTCAATATTTTAAGAAACAATTATAATCCTCCAAAACCCTAAATATCATTCTAAAACGCACGCGCAACTAAATCTTGACACTAGCCATCATTAATGAACCAATAAAAAAACCGTATTCTGGAGTAGTCAGGATGAGAACGACATGCACTAGATTTTATTCGACCAATAGACCTACGGAATATAAATTAAATTGCCTCAATCAATATCTAACCGTGAGAACAACAACCAATCTAAACTGATTTGTTGAGGAACTACAATTTACAAAAGATAAAGATATACAGAATAGAAGTTTCAAAAGGTATAATTTTTAGTAACAAGTCCGTCTAGATAGTAATGCGAATAATTCAATCCACCCTTGGTAGCGCGCCATGTATTTAGAAATGTCGCAGTGGCTCCATCTCTCGAAGAATTTGGCACTCTTTGGTTTATAGATACCAAATGATTTTGCCTGGCGCCAACCGTGGCCAAGCCCACCCAATAACTTGTTCTTATTATTTATTAGTTGATTTGCTTTATTTTAATTAGCATTTCTGCCACTTTTTGGCTAATCGCGAAGATGAGGGATGATATGATGAATTGGACAATAACAAAGAACATCCATGCCCAGGCCAGGATTCAAACCCGGTACTATTAATATGATTCGTGGTGGATTGTTTATTGAAATTAGTAAATAACAGATTTTTAAAAGAAATAAGTAAGGATGAATTGTTGGTGTTCATTAACCATGATACATGTAAGTGAGGGTTTATGAGATTTCTTTGGGAACTTACAACTCAAGTGTTTGTTGGGCCCGCGCAATGTTTCTCAAAAGATTACGGCCCAGATTAACACATTTAGTAAAGCCTGCCATACATGTGTGTTTATAGTCACCAAGAAGTTGTAGCACATCGCGCTACGATGCCAGTGGTCCGAGGTTTGAATAGCAGGCTGGGCATGGATGTTTGTGAGTGTCCATACACAGGGCCGGATTAAGACTAAATTGGGCCTGATGCTTGAAATCTTCGGTGAACAATAAACACAACGACGTTATAGTTACGCAAAGAATAATAGTAACTGTATAATAAGTAACGCTGTGTCTAGGCGTCCGAAATTGGGGCTCCAAATTTCATTCTAAGATTTATTTTCAGGTTAATATAGAAAAAGAAAACTGTTCAGCTTTTGGAAAATTCTCGTCTGTTTTCATCTGGGCCTATTTCAGGAATGGGCCTAACGCTGCAGCATCAATAGCACCCACCTTAATCCGGCCCTGTCCATACACCAATTTCATCATATCATCACTCATCCCCATCTTCGCAAATTAGCCAAAAGTGGGACAAAAAGCGAAGTGGAACAAAGCAAAATCAAGCACTTTCCATGCACGACCTATGAAAATGGCAGATTAAGACTAAATGCTTCTACGGGATATTTTAGTAAGACGGTTGAATACATGACAAAAGTATTCTAAAAGTGACTGTCTATTCACTTTGCTCGATTTTAGATACTAACAGATATATGGGTCATTCCATGTCAATTCAAGAAGGTCCTAAACGTTACATTTTTTTTATTCATTTGAAATTTGGCATATTGAAAGGGACACTTGAGGTAGAAAAATATGCATCTTTGCAGATCCAGATATATTTTGTATTTCCCAAATTACAGTGTTGCAAACTGTGCGATTTTGACCATTTTTTTTCCAACATCTTGTTAACTTTAAATTGCAATATTTCGGCAACCAGGGCAACACTGTAATTTCGGAAATATAAAAAGTGGTCCTTTCAGTATGCTAAATTTCAAAAAGGGAGGTTAAAAGTGCCTCTTCACTTGTTGATTTCAAATGGAATGCTCCATATATCAAAATGCGGCTAAATTATTTTTCACAGAAGTCCCACATAGCCGACTGGTGAGCTTTTTCAGTCGCCGGTAGGAGTTTGAAAATTAAGATGTTGACATATGCATCGTGAGGTCAGTAGTGGCGGATCCTGGTCTCAAAAGCAAATAAATGAAACTTTATGTGCTGGGATCAGGCACGTATCCAAGGGGGGGGCTTAGGGGGCTCGAGCCCCCCAAAGTTTTCAGTTTACACTAGATAAAATGAGGTTTTTGGTTTCTTTTGGCGTGAAATAAAATAATGTGACGATAATTTAAGGAGATAAATAATTATCGAGGCAAGACGGAGAATGTTCTGCAACCCTCTTTCTTATTGATAATAGCACGTATCCAAGGTGGGGGACGGGAGGTCGAGCCCCCCCTCCAAGAAATTTTTCAATTTACACTAGATGAAATTAGGTTTATGGCTTCTTGAATAATGTGACAATAATTTAAGGAGAGAAATAATTATCGAGGTAAGATGGAGAATGTTCTATAACCCTTTTATTGTTATAGCACGTATCCAAGGTGGGAATCAGGGGTTAGAGCCCCCCCCCCCACTCGCTTTCAGGTATTTTTTCTGTTTACACTAGATATATTTAGGATTTTGTCTTCTTGAATAATGTGACGATAATTTAAGGAGAGAAATAATTATCGAGACAAGACGGAGAATGTTCTATAACCCTGTTATTGTTCATAGCACGTATCCAAGGTGGGGATGAGAGGGCTCATGTCCCCTCCAGGAAATTTTTCTGTTTACAGTAGATAAAATGAGGTTTTTGGCTTCTTGAATAATGTGACGATAATTTAAGGAGATAAATAATTATCAAAGTAAGACGGAGAATGTTCTATAACCCTGCTGTTGATGATATCGCACGTACACTTTTCTTTCGGTGTTTTCGCAGCGAGTTGATCACTATGTAGAGACTTGTCAGCATTTGGAAGCTGCACAACAAAAGTAGCACCAGACGTTAAGCGATGCGTTGTAATTTTTAATCTCTGGAAAGCGCGAGAGGGTACGTTCTTGAATTGGAGAAGGAGTCGAACTACTGGCAATATTTATGAATCGTTTTATCCGCGGAACGTTCTAGAATATAATGAGGATATAAATACGCGGATTCAATTTTCCGATTGATCTGTACAACAGAATCGGTTAAGGAGATTTCAGTTCATACAGTCTATTAGTGATCAGTCAGTGTCCATGAGCCACCGAGCCACCCTTGACTTCGACTGATTTTTCGTTAACGTAAGATGTTGCCTGTATACTAACGAACAATCACAGATAATAAAGGAGAAAGAAGAAAACTGAGAAGCATTCCCACCGGTTAAGGATATTTTTTTCTTCTGTGGTCAACAAGAGTTACCACTTCTAGGTGACGATGACAGTGGCCTACTAAGGGAGATTTCGCACCGTGTCGGCTGAGGATTTCACAAGTCGAAAGTAGGTTTGTGCGGCCTTTTGTGTCGCTGTTGATTGGCTCATTCCAAACGACATGTATCGCGTGTCCCTTGTATCTGAAATCTTCCTAAGTCTTGAAAATTAGTCACAAGGATGAAAAATTAGGGCTATGTTAAGGTTAAGTGCGAAGGCAGGCGACAGCACCCTAAAGGATAATATCCAAACCTGCAGAAAGAATGCATCTTACTTCAGTCTCCAATACGAAACGATAAAATCTTCTGGTGAGATGATTTTGAAAATGTGCCCAGGATTTTCGGAAGGGAGAGGGGTTACGCATACTATTTTTGGTGGTCAGTCCTCATTGTCATCATTTCCTGTCTTTGACGTTCTTTTTTTAAGAAATACTGGGTCAAATGGGGTTATGACCCAACCAACCCTCCTTCGGCACATAACTGGATATAAATGAGTAAGCATGTGATCATATCGGGAGACAAAACATTAGATGTGTTGGGAACGGAAGGGTTTTCACTGTGCATTAGTTTCACGATCCAGCTGTATTCTAGAAGACTTCCTTTGTTTCGTGCCGATATATGACAAGATTGCGGAAGCTATGACAGACAGTTTTGAATACTTGCGAGTGCTTAGGCCTGAATATGAACAATTTGGTGGGTTTCGGCTTTTATAAGAGCTGAAAACATGGGAGGACAAGACACATTAGTGGTGTTCAGGCTCGAATCAGAGAGAAATACTAGAGAACTGTCTGCGTCCAGTTCGCAGTCCACAGTTTGAATCTCGCGTTGTCGAGTGAATTGTCCATCTCGTGCATATGTAACAGCTGCATAAAAACAATTCTGGTATATAGATGTTTTGATGCATGATGAGAAGAAATGGACATACACACATACTGAGATGGTTCCAAAACACAATGTTAGTGCATGCAAAAAGAGGGGTCAATTGGTAAGAAATGTTCCGATTTCACCTTCCGATTTAAATGACAGCCTTAAACAGTGGCGACGATTTAGGGGATAGTTCAGCCCCCCCCCCCCAGAAAGGAATTCCTGGATACGTGCCTGGCTGGGCTGACCGCATGTCACCTAAGGAAAAAGCAAACTGCAGAGGCCTTGTCCCTCAAAAGACTGTGCCGCCACGGGGTTCAATTCCGTTAGCAGCAATGGCGGCGAATGGGTTCCAAAACCTGGGGGGCAAGGTGCTAAAACTAAGGGGCAAGTACAGTATATTTCCTTGTATATATGGTTTAGCATAGTGCGGGGGAAAGAGTGACGAAAAGTGAGGGGTAACTGCCCCCTCGCCCCCCCCCTAATCGCCGCCACTGGTTAGCAATAATATCTATTCTTATATTAGTGCAATCCATATATGTTAATCAGTCTTGCAAAGCCTTGTGTGGAATAACCCTGCATTATCACTATCCGTGAGAATCATACTTAACGACCAAAAATTTCTGTAATGATAACACAATATAGATGGCAGTTGTGATTCATTTTTCTTTATTTACACTCTATGCAGAGTTTCGAAAATTTGCGGAAAGCTTCGGAATGTTATTAAATATTTTAAATATCGCAGAGTAATATATTTGCAAGGAACTTTCAAATTTAAAAGAAAAGTTCATAATTTAATTTGCTCATATTAAATCTTGCAATTATAGGAAGTATTCAACGAAATGTCTTCTTGAGGGCAATTTTAAGTTTCAAGGTTGAAAGATGGTTGTAATACTCTTCAGTTTTGTTAAAATGTACCAAAAAATAACCTGTGAAAGATATAACTTGTTGCATTACTCCTGAATTACGCTGTAGACGTCATCCGGAAGTTGTACCTCCTCGAAAAAGATTTTAAAACTATCAGGAACGCAAGCAGTTATTATATTGGTTCACTTTTCCAAGCTTCATAAAATAATTATATTCTGAGACAACAATGCATGCGAACGTACAATCAGAGAACTAAATACATCATGTCGATTCATGCACCAGAACGCATCGATTTATGCAGTAAAGTGTATTTTATGGCCTTGCGAAGAATCAGATTTACATTTGATGCATTTTGGTGCATTTTTTGTATGTCGTAATAGAAACACCAAAGTGCAGCATGTGATGCAGGTGAGGATGTCTTTCAGCCGAGATGCACTTTAATGCATCATTTGATGCACCTTCCAGCATCTTTTTCGATGATGCACTTCAACGTTTCGTCTGAGCTACACGAAGTCTGTAGCTACAAGAAGAATAAGCTACACGAAATCTGAGCTACACGAAGTCTGTAGCTTAGACAAAACGTTGAAGTGCACCATCGAAAAAGATGTTGGAAGGTGCATCAAATGATGCATTAAAGTGCATCTCGGCTGAAAGAAATCCTCACTTGCATCACATGATGCACTTTGGCGTATCTATTACGGCAGACAAAATGCACCAAAATGCATGAAATGTGAATCTGATTCTTCGCAAGGCCATAAAATACACTTTAGTGCATGAATC
This sequence comes from Lepisma saccharinum, assembly GCF_977018435.1. NCBI lineage: Eukaryota > Metazoa > Arthropoda > Insecta > Zygentoma > Lepismatidae > Lepisma > Lepisma saccharinum. The sequence continues at coordinate 115,983,483 of NC_139231.1, forward strand.
GATGAATTCTGGTGCATGAATCGACATGATGCATTTAATTCTCTGAGTGTAGGTCAATATAGCTATGTTGTAACAGTGCTAAATTTTTACACGTCTTTCATAAGGTATAAGTTCATTCGTAACCTTCCTTTTCAAACGATCCTCCTAAAAACCGCATGTTTATTGTCAAATCTCTACCTTCTTTTGCGAGGACGTACATTTGCGGTTTCCACGACCTCGTCCGCCTAAACCATTACGGAAAGGAAAAGTCACAAGAGAATGAATTCACTGCACGTCTCCACAGTGTTCCAATTCGGTGAATTCCATCAATAATTTATTTCCTTGATAATCCGAGAGGCACAAGCCGTGTTCAGGTTACGTAAGAGAAAATCTTTCTTATAAATGAGCCAAATTTCCTATTTTTTTTTTTTTTTTTTTTGCGACCAGGGTGACACCAGTCCAGCTTAGGCCAGGGTAAAGCATGAGATTCTCAGGGCAACTAAAACTGATTGATAACTTATTTTAGAAGGAGAAGAGGAAAACAAAGGAAACAACTTGTTTAACCTACTACGGAAGGTACAATGCACCGCATATTCTTAATTTTCATATTACATTAAATTTATATACAGGATTGTATTTAAAGCTGTCTCTTTGTTTCTTGATCACATATATCTCTATTAAACATATTTCATCTACTGGAAGGCTTCTTCTTCTTCTTCTTCTTTATGGATACGTGATAGACTTCTTCTTCTATCGTTGATTGGTTAATGGACTTCTTCCTCTATCGGCTGATTCGTCTGTTGGTTAATGAGCTTCTTCTTCTATCAATCAGTTAATAGACTTCTTCTATTAATTGGTTAATAGGCTTCTTCTTCTATCAATTAGTTAATAAACTTCTTCTATCACTTGGTTAATAGACTTCTATTAATTGGTTAATAGACTTCTTCTTCCATCAATTGTTTAATAAACTACTTCTATTAATTGGTTAATAGGCTTCTTCTTCTTCTATTGTTTCATAGACTACTTCTTCTACTAATCAATATACTTATTCTTCTATAAACTTCTTCTATTATTTAGTACACTTCTTCTATCGACGAAATCATATGCCTTTCATATATTTATTCTTCTAGTGAATATATATATCTTATTTACAAAGGCACCTATATCAAAATTCCTTCATCCATTAAATATTGGATTGATTCCAGTACCTTCCCTGCTATATCTCCCTTCTTTTTTAGCATTGGTCAAGAATACAACAATAATTCAAATCAATATTTTTCTGTACGATGGCTTAATACAAGCAGAAAAAAGGGGTTAATCGAGATGAGCTGCCACCACACCGGGGAAAACAACCAAAAAATGTCTAGTAGGAAAGCTCGTTCCTACTAAGACGATAGATTTATTTATTTATTTACTCAGAATTTCACATACAGTCTTATTTGGCCATTTTACACTGAAACAACATAAAGTAGAAACAAAAAATAACAAAAGATAAAAACAATAACAAGGTGGGATAGATTTACATGTTCTTGGTCAGTAATATACAAAAATTACGTTCTGGAAGGAAAATATCTACATTCAGGGGAAGTTTGTTGTAGATTTCTGGGAGGCTGTAAAACAAGGAGCGTTGTAAAAGGGATAGCCTAGTGGTTGGGTTGTGGAAGAGTTGTAGGTTGCGCGTTTGCTTTTGGGGTACCCTAAGTGTGAATTCACTGATTAGGAGATCTGTTCTGATTTTGCCATTTATTATCTTGTATAAAAATTTCATGTCAGCTAGATCACGACGAAAGGATGGAGTGTGAATATTCAGAGCAGCCATGGTGTCTGATTTGGATACATGTCGAAAGGAAGGTATTCTATGGCGAACAATTGCAAGAAAGAAACTGAGAACAGAATCTATTCTGGTGAGATTGTTTTTTGAGGCCATTGCCCAAATTGGGGAACAGTATTCAAGGATGGGCGAGATGAAAGATTTAAAGAATAAAGCAAGAGATGATGGGTTTTGAATTTTGCTAAACCTGTATAGAAGACCGAGAAGGCTCATGGCTTTTTTTAGTGGTAGCTATAATAGGATAATTAAAAGTGAGTTTTTCATCCATGATAATACCTAGGTCCTTTTGTGTGGAGACGTTTTGGATTGGATTGTTTTCAATAGAATAAGTAGACAGCACTTTGCTCTTTTTTTAGGGAATAAGTAAGGAAAGAGCATTTCTGAGGGTTTAGTTCTAAATTCCACTGACGACACCATTTAACAAGTTCTGTGAGAGCATTTTGAAGAATCATCATGTGATCTCCTTAAAGAAATTACAGTCATCCGCAAACAAAAGTATATTGATAGGGAGGACAGCTTTTTTAACTTCATTAAACTTTACAAATATTCACATATGCTGCATGTGTCGATCATTTCTTCATCTCGCCTTTATCCATCTCCATTGTTTATCTCAGTTCATAAATTTATGTAAGCACAATTAATTTCAGTTCTGCCAAACACTTTCATTCAATTCGCGTGCGCATTGTTACTATAATCTGCGATCCTAATATTTCTTCCGCGTGCTGCCATCTATGATTCCTTATTTCAATCATTGGCCATATGGTTTACATGTGCGGGTATGTAACATTTTCCCTCAAGTTCAAATACCTTGTAAATAAGCACTCGATCAACAGATGTCGCCGAGAGTTCGTAATATATTTAACGGACAATCGAAAGGCGTGAAAGTAAATATACTGACTAACAATTTAGAGGGCAAAGAATTGTAGTGTACCAATGATGCCAACGTACATGTTTCCGTCGGTCTGGAGTTCACCTTCTATCTTCAGTATTATTATGAATCAAGGTTCCTTTTAAATTTAGAAGTATCTACAAAATTAGGGACGCCTGATGGAACTCAAGGCTAGGATTTTCATGACAGCATATTTATTTTGGTAAGAGTGATGTCTTCCCTAAATATATAGAAATTCATATTATGAAGAAACTTGTTAAATTAAGGTGCTTCTTAAGAGCATATTTTGACATATTTGGTCATTTCTGCGTGATATAGCATATTTTGATGGATTTTCGGTCATATTCAGCAGCATATTTTCGCTTTTTCAAGAAATATAGAGTTGATTTTTTTTTTGTTTTGTTTTTGTTTTTTTACTGCAACAAAATCCTTTTCATTTTCATTTGAAAATTTACAGAAATAATTTATTGTGGATTGCACCTCAGGGCCCATAAAGTGAACTAAAAATAGTACGAGTGTGAAAATATCTCATCATTTTGATATTGTTGTTTGAAACAGTCCAGTTATAAGGGCATGTTTTTCAAACTATAGTGCATATTTTGTACAATTTTAGGTCATAAGAGCATATTTTATTTAGCATATTTCGGTGATTTTTAGGTCATAAAAATCCTATCATAACTCTCTGTATCACCCGCGCACATAGCGTCAGAGAAGCGCAGGGAATCTAGTGACAGAGTAAAGCAGTACGCGCTGCTCGAAGACTGATAACTGCACCCGCTTCCCCCTTCACGCAATACCGTTCCCTCTCGCGTCACTACTTGTTTTCGTTCGCTTGCTCCAAACATAGTTGGGATTAAGTATACCATTAAAATATTGAAAGTAATATCAGTGTTTTAAAAAAGTAAGGAATTTAGTTTAATCTAAGATGCACCACTCTCTCCCTCTTGCAAAAGAATATGATAATGTTTAGGGCTGATCCTATACTCTCACCGATTCCCATCGATACAGATACCTGAAAATTGTAATAATTAAAAGTTGTTGAAAATATTGATTAACATTTATGTTTAAGTATTCAAATCGCATTAGTATATGAATCAATTTACCAAGATTTTTCATTAAAATATTCAAGAATTACACGAGAATATAATGTTATGTTATTAAAAAAGAATTTTTTCACAAAAAAAGGGTGCAAATAAAAAGGTAGTTTGCATAATTTCCAGGATAATTCTGCGGCATGTTTGCAGAGTCCGTGAAATACGAAAATGCCGGGCAAGTACGGTTGCTATCGGTAAATAAATTCCGATTGATACTTTCCGATACTGATACTGATATATCGACATCGGTATCGACTCAGCCCTAATAATAATCAATAATCACGTAGATACTTTCACTTCATATACTGTACACACACAAAACAAAATGCATCACATCGATTGATGCACCAGAATGCATCGATTGATGCACTAAAGTGTGTTTTATGGCTTCTTCAAAGAATCAGATTCACATTTGATGCATTTGGGTGCATTTTTGTATGTCGTGAATTATACACCGAAGTGTATAATTTGATTCAAGTGAGGATTTCTTTCAGTCGAGATGTACTTCAATGCATCAGTTGATGTTCCTTGATGCACCTCCCTGCATCATTTTGCATGATGCACTTAAACGTTTGGTCTGAGCTACAGAGTTTATGTAGCTCAGACGAAACGTTTAAGTGCATCATCAAAAAAAGATGCAGGAAGGTGCATGAAAACGCATCAACTAATGCATTGAAGTGCATCTCGACTGAAAGGAATCCTCACTGAATCAAATTATGCACTTTGGTGTTTCTTTCACGACATACAAAAATGCATCAAATGTGAATCTGATTCATTGAAGCAGCAATAAAACACACTTTAGTGCATCAATCGATGCATTCTGGTGTATCAATCGATATGATGCATTTAGTTCACTGAGTGTACACAGCTCTCCCGGGCAGGGCCTCGATTGCTAATGCAGCCATCTTCAACTCACAAGCCTTATATGTTTATTTACAAGAAGACTGCAGTAGCAATCAAACCGCGCCCACAAAGGAAAGAATGCAAACCGATTTATGGAGGAATTCTGTACTGATAATAGTAGTTTAGTAAGTTTAGTAACGGCATATATCTAGTAATTATGAGAGGTTGTTTTGTCGAGTAAAGTGAACAAACATTTATTTTGACGATTTATCTCACAGTGGACCATTGAAATCCCAAGTGAATACAAACTGAAAATTGATAGTCTTTATACATTTTAGCTACTGTTGGTGTTATTACTACGTAATCAATAGTAGGCCAATGTTTGATAATTCAGATTATTGTAAATTTTCAGGTAAAATAAATATCTAAAGGAGAGTGTTGAAAAGATTTAAAGAAAAAATATGCAAAAAAATGTTAAATACGGTCTTGAACGTTCGTATTACTAAAACATAATTGGAGATATATTGTAACTCATTTATATATCCGTTTCCATTGGAACATACTAAACATAAGGAAAGTAACTATTCTATAATTGTTATGGTTTAATTGTCAAATATTTGCTGGTTTATGTAAAACTATGTCGTATGAAGTTGTGTAATGTAAATTTGGAAATCACATAAAAAACCTGTATTAACTCCTTTCATGGAGTCCCAATGGCTAAAATATAAAATCTGTATTAATACCCTTAATAGAGTTTTAGTGGCTAAAAAAAAATATAAAGAAGATCAATTTTTAGACTTTGATTGCATATGGAAGCCCTCTATTGTTTAAAATTAGTATTAACTATCAAGTGACCAGGACCAATATAATATTTTCTGATGTAATCTTTTTTTAGAAAAAGTGGGGGAAAATGAACCTACTGATTAATTTAAATTAAGGAGAGAGATTCAGCTCGTATTGCCTGCAGAGATATAGCCTTGTATTGTATTACATTTGTTTGAGTTCGTTATTCTATAATAATATTGACTTTCCAGTGTTTACTTTCATGATGTAAATAATATCGTCACCGTGATACGAAAACCTGTACTAAAGTGCACAGGCCATCGAACCCGAGTACACGCCCGACCCTGTGGCCGAGTGGTTAGCACATCGCGCTGCGACGCCAAGGGTCCCGGGTTCGAATCCCGGTCGGGCTTGGTTCTTTGTGAATGTCCATTCATCAATTTCATCATTTCATCACTCATCCCCATCTTCGCAAATTAGCCAAGAGGCACAAAACGCGAAGTAAAATAAACTAAATCAAATAAAAAAAAACCGAGTACACTTGATTACCAAACAACAGCGTTAACTGCCACGCTATCGAGGGAACCCGATATACCCAGCTCGGTGGTCCACCTAGAACTTTCGATGGTGATGTTGTGAATCGACCACTTCAACTCAGTCGTAATCTTGAATGACCTGCTTTGGTGTAAATCGTCATTACAATGATATGTAAATATTAACTTACCTTCCGGAAGCTGTCGTTCTCCCGTCGAATGCCCTGACTACACAACACTATTCCAAGCTGTGTTATTATAATATATAGTGTCACTCCTTCAAGTGGCACATTTGTAGCAGTTTCACATTCAAACCCAATCCAATTTACAATACACTTGTGTGTACACTGAGCACTGACGTTACGCCCATAGGCGCCGACTCCATGGGGCTTGGGGGGGCTCGAGCTCCCCCAATGTTAATAATTTTGCTTAAGAGGATCTAATGTATTATTTTGCTTCTCTTGTAAAGTTTACTCCGAATTGTGCCACATGAACTTAACTTTAAATACACATTTTAAATGTTCTAGACTAGCCCATCACCTTTGGGGGGCTGAGACCGCTAAACCATCAACTTTGGGGGGGGGGGGCTATGACCAGAGACAGCAAAACACATGACTTATTACTATATACTAAGTATGTAATTATGAGTATTGTTAAAATTTTTACTAAAAAGAGTTTCAAAAGACGATGTGCATGAACTAGGGTAGTGGATGGGACGTTTGGGCTACAAATGGCTCTAACATGACATTCAGAACGAGATCATTGATATATTAGGGAGATCTGTTTTGCGCTCCGTGGTAACAGATATTAAAAGTCGGGAATGTTTTGCTATTATGGTTGACGAAACTTGTGACATATCCATCCGTTGACAATTAATATTCTGCATTCGAACTGTGAATAAAAATTTTAATATTTTTGAGGAATTCATGGGCTTTTATGAGATTCCGAACACCAAGGCCAAAACTTAAAAAAAGGGAGAGAGTGAGTCATTCATTAATTTTATTTCAGTGATCAGAGCCCCCCAATAATTTTGACAAGTCGGCGCCCCTGGTTACGCCGAACACGTAAAATACCACCTTGGAGGAACGAGTGAGTCACGCTCAGCAGCAAGCTTGCAGCACGTCTTAGCTTCCAATCGTGCCTATGTTTGTTCGTCAAAATACCACTAGCAAGCGCCCTCTTCATTCACGTTAACTAGTTTTATCCCAAACACTTGCAGCTTTACTTTTCTTGTGAGAAGCTTACATCGAAGCTCTGTTTATGGACTCGCTATTTAAGATTAAAGCATTTGATAACGTCGTTTCGCTACAACGTAAAGTCTGTTCCGGGTTTTAAAAAGGACAAGATAATGTTTGCCGAAAGCTAACACTGGGAGAATGCAAGGATAGAGAAGGAAAGGTTTTTGCCCTTGCACATTCGAATTCACATGGAATTAAATATTTCAGCTGTACCGTAATAATTTATTACGTTACTCAGTGGGGAGAAGAAAACAAATACAGTAAAACCTCGTTAATCCGTACGCCGATAAGCCGGATTTCCCTTAAACCGGACATGCAAAAGGCAAAAAAAAAAAAAAACAATGCAGGGTTTTAAATGTGGCTAGAAGTCAACAATTGTACGTCGGGCACATCATCATAATATGAGTATCGCGTATCTACGTACTGCATTGTATGTATCTACGGTATTGTTTTACATTTTACACAAATTTTATATATATATATATATATATATATATATATATATATATATATATAAGGTTCAACAATGGAAACGTAGCAGCACTAATAATAATAATGTCAATATATTAATACACGAACAGCATGAGATTCTACGATGGTATACAATTGACACCTCTCAGGGCACGGTAAAATATTAAGATTTGCAGCCAAAGCAAACTCAGAACTTTGATTTAATATACAGCTTCCTTCAAATCTATTTATTACGACTATACAGTTCATAATAGAAATGTACATAAGGCTACAAAGGCAAAATAATGTCCACAAAATATATCAACTCAGTCAGAATAGACACACAATGACAAAATAATGTAAAAACATATAGACAATATCACGCCCCGAGACAGCGGTCTCGACAAGGGTTTAGGGTTCGTGTCCGCGCAGAGACCCTCTATAAGCGCCTGGACGAAAACGAGTTATGTACAAACTAGAGGCCCGCAGGGTGTATTGCACCCCACACTAGTCCTCCACACGAACATCACCCCTACGAACACCAAGGCATCTTGGGACCATGCACATGTCAAAATTCAACATTGAAATAATCACTCAAAATGGCAAATAAGCAACTACAAACTCCTCAGCGGGTGTCAGGGTACACGAGTTGTGTATAGCAAGAGGGCCGTAAGGTGTATTGCACCCTACACCGGCCCTCAACACGAGCCTCACCCCAACTAACACTAAGGAGAAACTAAGCAAAGCGCATTAGACATTTATGCACTTCAAATTACAAATTAAAAATGGTTTAGAATCTGGGCTCGTATTTATACTCTTTTCGTCGGCACAGACGACTAGTATCGGAGTGGAAATCATATATGCAAGAGCGTGAAAAAACATTAATACATTATAACAAAATGCACAAAAGACACATTAACAGCACAAAATTATAGAATGCATTTTACAATTAAAACATCCTTTAAATAACTCAAAACTTTACTAGAAAACTATAAAAACTATTAATGTAACGTCAGCTACAAGATTAGCATGTACAGTCTTAGAAAAAAATACCTGGGCCACGGGACGTAGAATTTCGTAACGTCTTAAAGCCTGTTGTTTATGCAACCCAAATAACAAAATATTCGCTTAAGTTTGCCTGGTGATTCTGACTTCTCGGGAAGGATTGAGCTTTGATAGCATGAGTCACATGACTCGTGCCCCAGCCACAACAAACAGCTGGGTGCTACGATGCCTCCAGAAGAAAATTTCAGGAACTGGTTTCTTGACAAGAGCTACTCGTAAGGAAATACTATTCTATCAAGTGATATTAGAGTCATTGTCAAGAAGGTTCGCTGAAATGATGGTTCTCATCACAGACCACATGCCACACGTTAATTGTTTAAGTCCAGTTCATGCACTGGACCTACAGATTAAAATGGGATTCGAACCAAATGCCTCTCTATTTGGTATTGAATTCGGAAGCCTTTCATTACATGGCGAAGACGTTACCACTACGAAATCAGAGAGGCAATGGAACCCCTTGAGAAAGAGATAAGCGAAAATTGCTACGTGACAAACCATATTTGCCCGTAAATTTTAAAAATAAGACAATATTTTGTACTGACAGTTTCGAACCGTGGGAGAGGCATATATTTTTTTGTACCATCGTCCATTTCACGAGTTTATAATTCTTCCTCACCGACACGAGTAACGCGAGTGGTAGAAGAAAAGCGAAGTAAAATAACTGAAATAGAAATAAAAGGAAAAAGCGAAATAAATTTTATTCATAATATCCTGCAGTCACTTGAGTTGTATTCACGGGATGCTATCTTTAATGAAAGCCGTGGTCTCTTCCTTGTCTTTTTCGCTTTCTTTGTGCTCTTGCTTCCCCCGTCACGATTGGTCTAAAACTAATTAATGCGACGTTAATTAAACAATCCCAACAACGAAACAATGCACAATCAACTGCACAAAACAACATTCCAAATGTTTTCGAATCGGAAAACAATTGAGATGCTGTAAAATGACTTAAGATGCAGTAATAAAGTGGGAATTCGGTACCGTATAGAATTAAATCGGTAGAGATGTTCGATTTGATTGGATGTTTGTTATTTAGATTTGCTATTCTTTCACTTTTGGCAAATAGCGACGATGAAGATGAGTGATGCTATGATGAAATTGATGAAGGGACACTTACCAAGGACACCCACGCCCAAGTCGAGATTCTAACCAGGGACCCATGGCATCGTAGCGCGCTGTGCTAACCACTCCTCCATGGAGTGGACATTATAGCATATTTTGTGTGCTCAATTGGGATCAATCAATGGAATGAATAGGCATATTATATGATTAATAAATTCATACCATAATACCACGTCATATTATTCGGCACGAAGTAACATCAGAGACATTCAATCTTGCATGTTTGCCTTTCATCTAATTCTTTGAATTCAGGTTAATCACAACAATAAGATAAATTATGAAGAAAATGATAGTGAATGTGGGATATTGACAGTTATTACGAATTACCTGACAGAAACAACATTAAGCAGGCTCGGTGGTCAAGCTCATTAAGTGATTGACATTCGATATCGTCGCCAAAGTTCCCGGGTTTGAGTACCGTCCTTGTCGGGGGTGTTTGACTATTTCGTCATCAATTTCATGTAATGGTCACTCGTCCTTATCGTCGCGATCATCGAACAGGGAATAAAAATTATAAAAATAAATACGATGGAAGAGTACTTATTTCATCTCTCACGAAATCTCCTAAAAAACCGGAATATATAAAATACATGTATATTCATTCACATACATTTTCGATTTCTATATTTAACTAATCGAGACCGAGAACGGAAGAGCAATTTTCAGTTCGACAAACCGAGAGACGAAGAAACTGTCAAGTCTCGTTTCTTCTTGGCATTTCCGTAATCGAGTTGTTCTGTTTGTCATTGGCTTTGTATTGGCAATTATTGTCATAATTCTTCCCCTGCAGGTAAACCATAACGATGAATTATGATGAAATGAAGCAGATAAAAGGGCAAGAACAAGAAAGTCATGCCTGTTCGGGACTCCAACCCAGAACCTTATGTAACGAGATTTGAAATTCTGGAGAAGGCGTCCGTGTTTCGCTTGGTTTTCTCTTTCCTCTACTTCTCTTATATTATCATACATGTATAATAAAAATGGATCTCATACGATATGTTGCGATTCATAATTGTGCTGATTAGATGCTACAGATGTGAACTCCAACCTGCAATATATTATTCCCTTTTGTTTCGTATCTGGTTGAACATGAAATTTTCTTACACTGTGACAATTTCTTTCTTAGTTTTGGTTTGGTGCACAGATATGCTAATCTGGACTCGACCTTCAGTTTAAAGTGGGATACTAACCACTATGTGCATCCATCGTGTATCAAACCCGGGATCCACTGATTACAAGGCGACGACGTTATCACTACGCAATCGAGGAGGCCCCATGACAAAATGTTATTCACTCGATCTCTACCATAATTTATTTCAGCATTTACATTTTCGTTTTCTTCTTCTTTTTTCCTTTTGTTAACTACTCTTATACAACTCTTTTTGCGTCTTCGAATTTCTTCTTGTTTCAGGAAAAAATAATACATGCAGGCTGTATAAAAATCCCCCGTTCAAATAGATAAAACGTTCACTCTCGAGAACTAATTTACATGTTTATCACTAACGTAACCATTAGGAAGGAAACTATTGAAATGTTAACTGATATAACTGCAGATGAAACAATACTTACAGCCACTAACGAAATATCTATTCTTGTGTAGCCTCACAGACAACAAGTATATGGTGAGTCATTCCCTCTTGCTGACTACGGGCGAAGGTCACTGAACTAAAGTTTGGTGGCAAGCAAGCAGGCTTCTGCTCTATCAAAGACGAGGTCACGTGTTCCAGTATTCAATGCCGTACGAAATAAGGAGGAACACAGCTATCTGACGTATGTTTTGGTCCCGTCATTGCACTAGAACACTTTATCGTCGTGGCCTTGAAGTTCCCTCAGGGCACTCCTACGTAAAGGCTTCTCAGCTAGAAGGATATCTTCCCCATTGAGTGGAGGAAAAGTGGTTGCGTATAGAGGTCCTTCAACTTTCGTATTCTTTTTCATTTCAGAACCCGTGCTGTATCGTCGACTTAATCCAATCTATCCGATGTAGGTTTTAGGTTCTGTTTCTGTTCGGTTATTTCACGTTGTCTTCCTGCTTATGTTATTCGCGACGAAGGCTCTGGATTCGATAATCTGGACAATAACGGGATTGTGTTGGTTGCTTGATTTGGTGTCTTAAGTCCCCTTTATGTCCTGTTAGGCTAATCGTGAATGGACCTACAGTTTAAAGGGGGATCCGAACCACTATGTTCCTCCACCGAGTATCGAAACCCGGGATCCCTTAATTACAAGGCGCCCACGATTCCACTGCGCCATCGGGGATTGTGTTCGGAACGAATGAATCAAATTTGAGTGATATGATATGCAACCATTGGAAGACTATTGAAAGAAAAGCTATGGGAACCTGCCAGTTTTTCTACTGCAGACAGGAAACCATAAACATGGAAGAGAAGCTTATATTCTATGAAACCTGATGCTATGTGCTCGAATACTGGCTAAATATAATCGATAGAAGCATAGCAACGTAAAACAACCTCTTATATGATACATATAGGTTTAAAAAGGTCGAAATAGAAAGATTGTGTGCGCCTCACTGATGGCGTAGTGGTAAGGCCTTGTAATCAAGGGGTCTCGGGTACGATACCAGGTGATCGCACATAGTGGTTCGGATCCCACTTTAAACTGTATGCAGTTCAGATTAGTCTATCTGTGCCGGTGACTCAGTCGGTAACGCGTCTGACTACCATGCTTTAGGCCCCGGGTTCAATCCCCGGACGGTTCAAGCCCGGTAACTTTTCTAACGTTGGAAGCGGCCCCGGCGCCCACCCAGCGTCGAATGACATGGGTACCTGGGGGAAACCCTGGGGGTAAAGGCGGTCAGGGGCGTGATGCTGATCACATCACCCCCACTCACGAACGAATCAAGAAAGTGTGGGGCGTTACCCCCACACCCCCTATACGCCTTCATGGCGTAGCGCTAAGCACAGGTGCATAAAGTGGACTTACAACAAAATTTAAAATTGCGATAAAGATTATGATAAGGTATTAAAGAATTGGGTCTAACACATTTTTTTATTGTTTACCAATGACATTGTTAACTAATATTCTTAGTTTCAGTTTCAAGATGAAATCGGCTACGAAATAAAAGGAGTGGGTTCATATTTCTGTTACGAAATTCCACTTTTGTAGTAGACCTGTGCCACACTAAGATGTGACATAATAAACAAATCTGTGACACTTTCAAAGTATTAAACTGCTATCTACGTATTTGGGAACAATCTTTCAATATAATACTTTTTTTGGACGCGTCAAATCATAGTATTTAATTCCTGTTTTAGCAGCTTTAAGAAACCTGATTTGGGGGGGGGGGTTACAAATGCCCTTTCTGCTCCCGTCAAGTTACGCCTATGACAAACAGGAATTCAAAGTAAAAGACTGTCCCGACTAAATCGGGAGACACGTCTGATAGATTTACAATTGGGAAAATTATAATTAAGCGTGTAGTTGAAAACAACCTATTTTCATATATTGCATGCAGCTCTACTTTTTCTGCAATGTGGATCAAGAACTGGGGACGTGGAGAAGCACAACAACACTCCACGTAACCAATAGTCACGTGACCCTCTTTGCTTTCCTGTCATGTTGACCTTCGCGTGGAACACATTTCTCGGTGTTAAGACAGGCAAAATCACCCGATCATCGAAGGGTGCAATATGTGTTGCCTACCCTCCTGCATTACTTGCTCCTATTAAAGCCTTATGGGGAAGAACTTTTTTCCATGACTGTACAAGGTGGGACCGTATACTTCAACAGTCTGACGTCACTCAAAGATTTCGAAAGTAAATAAAATATAGAAATAACTCGAAATATGCAGCACAAATAGACTGTAAATTACACACAAACAATAACATACATTATCGCGTGCTTAAAACTGTGTATGTCCTTTCATTTCTACCAAAATACATACACACGATTCCATTGTGAACGATGAACACGTCACAAAATCTTCTGACATTGAGTTAAGTGTTCGTGTTAATCACACACAAATACGGCACCAACACAACAGTTCAGCACAATTACAATGTGCAAGGGCAAGCTTCTCCCAACTAAAAAGAAAACTGTTCATAAGTCCGTAGTGGGAAAATAAACTTGCTCTCGATCTCGGCGCAACCACAAGGGGGTCCCAGGAAGGACATGTCAACTGTATAGTGTATTTAGGCCTACGTCCTTTAAATACACCATAATAAACGTGTTTTGTTGCTATAAACGGAGTTTTAATGCACTTTCTACTGTTCTTTTAGGTTATTTAAGTTAATCCGGACTTTCGTTAAACAGGTCAACTTATCCCCCATTAGTCCGGATTAACAAGGTTTTACTGTAAAATGAAAGTTACATGTTTTGCATAATTAAAGTAATTATGCACAAACAACGTGATACAATACAGATTGAGCAGGCTAGGTGGTCTACCGCGTTAAGTAGGTGACTTTAATCTACCCACCAAAATTCCCAAGTTCGAGTTCGAGCCTGGACATGGGTATCCTTTGCGTCCATTTATCTCTTTGATCTGACCATCACTCATCCTCATCGTCGCGATTAGTCAATAGTGGAAGAAAAACTACGCTAAATAACAGAAAAAACAAGCGGTACACCCTACCGGGATCTCTTTGAGAATTAAAAGAAAAAAAATATTTTCAACGAAAGAAATGTGTTTTTTTTTAGTGTGTGTGTGTCTACATAAATGCACGATCAATTATGTACATACCACATTATTCGAAATAGTTCTTATGATGAACACGAACCCAACTTGACTACCGCGAAACCTTTCTTCAAGAAAGAAGGCACTACAATTACTTGTTAATGCAGGCTTGGAGCAAAAATCTGTTTATTATTACAGGTATATCTATTTATTGTATATAATTAGTAGATCTCAAATAAGACTTCGATTAAGTTTACAATTTTCTAGGCACAAAGGAAATTAAAGTGTCTCGGGTTTGATTCTGCAGGGAAATATATTTCAATGATTCGGAATCCACTGGTTGCTCATAAAATGTACTTAAAAAGAATTTGGCAATTGTTTTAGAAGGCGCGAGGGTAGGTCGAAACAGTAAATGTAAATTTTGTATTAAGACTGATGATCGTTATTGAACTGTTACTGTAAATGGATATTTGCACTATTCTGATACAGATTAAGCAATCGAGCAGTTCCCTTTTTATATCAGGTATTTAGTGTTGCTGTTATATCTCTATGGGAGCTTTCAGGCCGAAGTGACAAGCGACAAGAGACACATACTCGTATCACTTGAAAACTAGCCTTCGTGCCGGAGTGACACGACAAGATACGAGGTGTGGCTAGAAAAAAACCGGACTGTTGCTACAAAATCTTTTATTGGTTATTTTGTACAATATAAACATTTTAAACTTATCCAGCGTCGAATAACATGGGTACCTGGGGGAAACCCTGGGGGGGGGGGTAAAGGCGGCCAGGGGCGTGATGCTGATCACATTACCCCCACTCACGACCGGATCAAGAAAGTGTGGGGTGTTATCCCCACACCCCCTATACGCCTTCATGGCGTGGTGCTATGCACAGGGGAGCACTTTACCCTTCAAAGTACTCCCCTGCACTATCGATACACTGCTCCATACGAATCTTCCATTGCTGGAGACAGTGCTGCAAATCATTTTCCGAAACCATGTTCATGACCTCCGTCGCTTTTGTTTTCACACATTCTACGGCCTTAAATCTGGTTCCTTTCAGTGCTGATTTGACCCTTGGAAATAAAAAAAGTCGCACGGAGCGAGATCCGGCGAATAGGATGGATGTTCTAACACTGGGATCCCATACTTGGTCAATAAAGCCTTGACCGACAATGCCGTGTGGGCAGAAACATTGTCCTGATGAAGAATCCATGACTTGCTTTTCCACAAATCAGGTCGTCGTCTTCTTACTCGCCCACGAAGGGTCGTCAGCACAGTAATGAAATAATGTTGGTTG
Organism: Lepisma saccharinum; assembly: GCF_977018435.1. Lineage (NCBI taxonomy): Eukaryota > Metazoa > Arthropoda > Insecta > Zygentoma > Lepismatidae > Lepisma > Lepisma saccharinum. The sequence continues at coordinate 115,999,239 of NC_139231.1, forward strand.
ACAGTTTGACCTTCGGGTACACAATTCGAATCAATTCACCTACATTTGCAATGTTTGATTCCGTTTTTGACGTGCAAGACCATCCAGGACGCTTGTCGTTCTTAATCACTTCTCGTCCCTCTCTAAACCTTTGAAACCACTCAAATACTTGCGGAACAGAAGCGGGAAATTCCGTGCCAGAAGTCTGCAGGTTATCTTAAAGATCGCCCACTGAGACGCTGGAAATGCATATGTTCCGTCCTGTTGTCGCGTTTCTCTGCGTCTCAGTGAGAGTAAAGCTTTAGGAAGAACGAAAAATACAATACTTTCTATGAAAGAGGAACATGATGTTAGGACAATTAGGCAAACATTGTCCAGATAGGCAATCTCTTAAGGCACCACTAACTGCGCACACCTATGCTGGAAACTGACCCTTCCATCTGTAAGCACTAAAATAAACAGTGAACAAGTGGTGGACCTCATAAAAGGACTTAAGTTGACTTAAGTACAATGTTTAGCTTAGACGTGAAAAGTATGTTCCCGAGCATCAAGAGGGGGACACGTTTTGGACATTGTCAAAATGATAATGGGACAAGAAATTATAGGAGCATGGAATAGTGAAAGGGTAGTGAAGGCGCTGGAAACCATTTGGAATAACGGTTACAGTAAAATGGGGGATAAAATAATGTTAATGAGTGAAGGACTGAATATAGGTTCTGGCCTAAGCCCAGCATTGGCTGAATTGGTTATGAATGAATGGGAAAAGAAAGTGGTAGAAAAAGGAGGTGACAAAATAATTCTGTTTTGCAGATCTGTGGACGATTGTTTTGGCATATGGAAGGAAACGAAGAGGCAGCTCGACATATTTGCCAAAGAAATACAAGATGAAGAAAAAGGGATATTGTTGGAACTCGAAATAGAAGAAGACAAGATAAGCTACCTAGATATATTGATGAAAAGGAAGAGAGGACAAGAAATTGAAACTACTTGGCATCAGAAGAATTGTGCAGCAGGGGTATTCTGCCACAAAAGAAGTGATGTAAGTGAGGTGACAAAAATGAATTTTATGAAGAATATGGAGGACAGAATCAAGAAAATATGAACGAAAGAATGTGAAAAAGAAGGCAAAGTAAATAGCTATGGAAACAGTTGGAAAAGAATGGCTACGAGAAGGAGGATAGACTGGACATACACAGAAGGAGGAAGAAAAGTGGCAGGGGAGAATTGGAAGAGAAAGAAAAAGAGAGGAAGTTTGGAATAAGGAGTATGGGGAAGACCACAGAAAACATATGCAAAGTTCTTAGGAAAGCGGGCATTAAAACTTACAGGAAGGAAGGGAGAAGCATCTTAAGAATAGCGAAGAATGCAAACAAGAAAAAGGAAAACAGAGAAGAGGAAGGGATTATCTACGAAGTGAAATGTAAAGAATGTCAAAGTGTGTACATAGGAGAAACGAAAAAGAGGCTGAAAGACAGGTTGAAACAACATAGGGATGATGTACGACTTATGAAAGAGAGAGAAATGCGATATTTAAAAGAACAAGAGAAACAGGATATGACATAGAGTGGGATGAGGCTAAGCAGATAGGGAGAAGAGAATGCTAGTGAGAAAATGGAAGGAGGCCAAGGAAAGAGAGAAGAAAGGTGAAAAAGACACAATGAACTGGAATGGGGAACTGAAAATAAACAAAGAATGGAAAAAGGTGTTAGAAAGAGTGGAAAGGATAAGAGAGAAAGATGAAAGAAGAATTAAAAAGGAAAAAGAGCGTGAGATAGAGATTCCTGCCACATTCCAGATGAAGGAAATTTTTTAGCTAAATCGCCTGTCAGCTGAAAGTACAGTTGACAAAGGAAAGCCACCTGCTAGAATGTTCCAGGAAAACAACTTTCTTATATAGCTCTTTTCAGTTCTTACGGCGGTCGGTCCTAGTTCTGAAAAGGGAAATGGGGAGCGGGGATTACACAACAGACCAACCAGATAACAGCAGTGGCGGCGAGAGACATGACGCGGCTGGAAAAAGCACTACGTGAACCTCGTTCTACTGGCCGCTACGTTTCTTATCGCGCTGGTTTGGTCGCTTCCCCGCTCCCCACTTCCCCCGCCAGCTTCTTGAGCGCCCGCCGTAAGAACTGAAAAGAGCTTATAGTCTGGAGGGGTGTAATTTTTGTGTATATATATCGTCCTGTTTTGTACCTTGTTACTTTTATACTTGGTACAGAGTCTGAAGAACACCTTGCTATACTGCTTTTCCGGATTCTCTGGAGTAGCGACGCGCAGAGGGGAAAGCTTGTGGGCGGGGCCAGACTAGGTGGGTAAGGGTGCGGGATGAAAGCAACGAAGTGCTGTGCTGTATAACGGCCGTAAAGCAAAACGCTTTCTGCTGCCAATTTCTTCTTTTATTCTTAACAATGGCCAGTGTATTGTTTTACACAAATAACAAATAATATTGCACGTTTATTTGTCTATTGATGCTACGAAGAACAGAAAAAAATTAAAACAAATTTAAACATACATTTTCAAAAAACATGCAAATAACCACAAACTATCAAACATCATGTATCAAAATGTGTTTTAAACAAGTCTGAAAAATATGTTTCAAACACTTTGATTTGAACATTTGTAAAGAAAAACAAAGCCATGTGTTTCAAACTTATCAAACAAGTTGTTCTCGAACACATTCAACACTATGAGGCGCTCTCCTGAATGCAGAGTTCCCCTAGACTTGCGAGCTGACATGTTTACTACGGAACTACTGAACCGCGAATGAGCCCCCTCCCGTGGATGCCCCTCCCCTCCGCGCGTTCATTGGACGAGGCGCACACCCTTCAACATGCGCACAGAACGCGTTCGCGTTTTCTTACTCCAGAGAATCCGGGAAAGGAATATAGAAGGTTGAAACATTACGTTTATTTTATGTTTTATAATAAAATAAATTTCTGCCTTGGTCAGTTTTTCATTTCATGGAAACAAGGCTTAATGGTGTTATAATTGAAATAAGCACTTCATGTATTTGCAGCAGTAAGACATAGTAATTATCTGAAATCGGGATACCTGTTCTTACCTACATTACATCCTCAGGCCAAGAGAGATTTTACAATAATTGTCTGTTTTTTTCTAATAACAACACGGTGAAAAAATTAAATTATATTTTCATCAATACCTATTCAGCACAAAAGCTTCCGAGATCACGAAATATATGGACAGGAAGATAAAGTTAATGCCTTTTGCCGCATTGCGAGTCGGGTATATTTCCTTGAGGAGACTTCCCGGTGAGATTACCTATTTTTCATTTCAACTTCGGCCAACAGAAACGTTACTCGACTCTGCCTTGGAGCCATAATCTGGATTAACAGCCTTCGGCCTCTTCTAATTCCCTCTCTCGGCCATGAGGGGAAGGAAGCGCCTGGAAAGGAGAGGAATATTCGGACGTCCTAGTTTTTCCCGTATGGAAGTCCCTGAATGCCTCCCTCCTGGGCTACTAACAGTGTGGTTTCTTCGTTTCGGAGAAATTCCCCTCACTACAAAGGAAAACCCCACTTTTCTGAGAAAACTTCCCTTTTCAGAAGGCAAACTTCTCTCTGATGTTTCAGAATTTCCTTCTGTAAATTTAAATAAACCGTTTGTAGCAAATTTTCAGTCTGTTTCTTAAAAATTCTCCTTTTAAAATAAATCTCTCTAAAATTCCCAAAAAAAATTCACGTTCCTGTCAAAAAAATGTCACTTTCTCACAAATCTCAGATATAAAACGACATGTGACGGTAGAAGTTTTGAAAAATACATTTAACATTCATATCAATTTTAAAACATTACTATCACAATTGTTACATTAACATAAATAGCTCGAAGAAATCTTGCCTTCAAGTTGCAGGACATTAGTAAGAATAACACATGATGTCACCTCGGTCTCTGGGTTTCAGGTTCGAGTCCTTGCCTGGGTTTGGGCAAGGGCGCCCGCAGAGAGGTGCCAAGGGGCAAGTGCCCCTCTGAGGTATCTGGAAAACCAGTGTTGGATGCTTGCATGTATCAGCATGCAGAAAATGCTCTGGGCGGGGGATGCCTATGCAAATTATTCTAGTGGGGGATGTTTTAGGAGAGCTTTCTTAACTGGGTGATAGTATCCTCCTACGTTCTTCCCACTTTGAAAATCCTGCGGGCGGACTTGGATCTGGGTGCATGTCCTTACATCAATTTCATCCTATTGCTGTTACTCCTCTTAGTCGCGATTAGCCAAGAGTGGCTGAAAAGCGACCTCATGTAACAAAAGAGCAAATAAAAGAGGCATTGGCGACGCTAGAGGAGGGGCAGGATGGCCACACACCTTCCTAGGTCTTCGAAAAAATATTTTGACTGTCAACATATTATATTATATTAACACCCTTTTTATTCGCATATTGAGTAAAAAAAGTAAAAAAAAAGTAAAGTGTTCCCCTGTGCTTAGCACCACGCCATGAAGGCGTATAGGGGGTGTGGGGGTAACGCCCCACACTTTCTTGATCCGGTCGTGAGTGGGGGTGATGTGATCAGCATCACGCCCCTGACCGCCTTTACCCCCCAGGGTTTCCCCCAGGTACCCATGTTATTCGACGCTGGGTAGGCGCCGGGGCCGCTTCCACCGTTAGAAAAGTTCCCGGATTTGAACCGGCCGGGGATCGAACCCGGGACCTTTAGCATGGTAGTCAGACGCGTTACCGACTTTTTTTTTTTTTTTTTTTTAAAGGAAAGCCCCTATGCGGAAGCTTCCCCCATCACACTTCATTCACTCATATCATTTCATTCATATTTCAATTTCAAGACTTTTCAGGACAGACAATCACAAACATCCATGGCCGAGCCGGGAATCGAACCCGGGACCCCTGGCGTCGTAGCGCGATGTGCTAACCACTCCGCCACAGGGGCCGCCCACTGAGTTATGTATTAACTTTAAATTTTTCCAGGAATCTTTTGTACCTCCTTCTACCACTCAGTCACTTGACCCTCCCATTTTTTCTGGCAACGCTTCATTTCTTTATTCCTACATTTCGCATAGACGTTTGAAGAAAATTCCCTTTCCTCCCTCATGAAGTTCATTTTTTCCCGAAAATTCCCTCAACCTAACCATCATTGGCTCCTACCTAACCTCTGCTCATCAACATCGTCGCTGATGAAGATGTGCTGCAGCTCTGCGCCCCCCTCACTCCCCCTTTCCCGGTTCAAAAACGGGATGCGTGGTCGCCTCGGGGACGCTTATCTCTTCCCCTTAATTCTGAACTCGGTCGCCAGCTTCTACGCTCTGAAACATGTAACATTGCGGACCGGCGGGGGGGGGAAAAAGCAGGAAAAAATTCTTTTGTGGTTTCGCTACCGTAATTAACTGAAGCTCATATTTACTAGCAGAGTGCGGTTGCTCTCATAAAACTCCTCGGGCGATCTGCGTAAGCAGGATAAATTGCTTGCACGCTGCCTCTGATTAGAGAGGATGATATCCTGTGGTTTCACTTCAGCGCTATCTAGCGGGCAAAAGAAGCATCAGCTACAGAGCTCTGAATAGAGGTTTTAATACACTATAATTGGGTAAATGTAAGCCTACAGAAAACGTAGCCTGCACGTTAGTGGGCCTACAGTATAGGAGGATGGCGGGCAGTGTGCAAAACCATTGAAAGCTGGTGGTGGGGGAGAATATCTTAATACACACACACACACACACACACACACACACACACACACACACACACACACACACACACACATATATATATATATATATATATATATATATTATACAGGGTAATTAAAAATGAATGGTGCAACTTTACACAGTTATTATGACGTGACGTAAGTATTTGTGATAGAAAATAAAACAAGGACTCAATATAAAGAAAAACTCTGGAAGTGCTCTTCTCACTAAGTGGGCTTATGCTGCTTTGCCGCCGTTCTACCAGGATCACCAGTGTTGCAAAATGGCTAGTGACCAGTAGGAGGTGTATTGTGTGTTGGAGCTATCAAGAAGTGATTCACTCACAATGATTGGTTGATTGATTTAGTTTATTTTACTTCGCGTTTTGTGCCTCTTGGCTAATTTGCGAAGATGGGGATGAGTGATGAAATGATGAAATTGATGAATGGACATTCACAAGCAACCAAGACCGAACGGGTTTCGAAACCGGGACCCTCGGCGTCGCAGCGCGATGTGCTAACCACTCGGCCACAGGGTCCGGCTCACTCACAATGGTGCAAAGACATTTCCACATGCAGTTTGGTAGTAATGCACAATTTTCACCCTTCCGAAAGATTTGCAAAAGTTACAACAGTGAATTGTTAGCATGTACTTGGTTATCGTATGGTTTCCATGTTTCATCTTTTTAATTTGAGTCATGTTAGTAAAACATCCATAGTTTTTCTTCATGTTGATGCCTTGTCCGATTTTCTATCATAAATAGTAACGTCATAATAACGGATAACAGGGTATAACCCCCTCTCCTCCTGTGGCGTCTGAAACACTAAATCTTCAATTGGCTTAATTGTTCGATGTTGGTGAATATTTCAACCATATATCGTACGACTTAAAGGTGAGACGATACACCAAACATTTGTTTACTTGTAATTATAATTGTCAACTTCAAGTTGAATGGACCAGAGCTTCGAAATGAGAAGTAGGAACTGGATTTACTCTGGAAATATTGCCTTTGCATTGTAATGATGCGATCATTACTGGATCCTTTTTTATGTTATAAATTGTTTATGTCTATGTATTCCTGTACGTTTGAGTTCTTGGCCGTTGGGGAGCGATAAGTTTCCAGTAACGGTTTAGGTCATTAGCGGGGCCTATAAATAGGAAGGGCAGGGGAGCAGTGGGTCTCAGATGTTTGGCGGAGTACAGCAATGTAAGAGGTATCTTTTTTCTGAGGGGAGCGGCTGGGCGAGCTTTCTTTCCTTATTATGTGAACCGACGGCGGGGATGTTAACTTTCTTTCTTTTAATACACACACTTTCTCTTTTCACATTATTCCAATAGTTTATTTCATGTGGGAAACCGGGTACACAACACACATACCTTCAGCCACCTTTTTTGGTACTGAGGGTTATATATTTTTTTTTACTCGTGAAGCCAGTGGCTACGCGAGTCTACACACTCTCTTCGGGAAGGGGGGACAGGGTACACCGGAATGTAATTTTGTGAATAACGGCCAAGAATTAACATCTGTAAATATATTATGAATAAACCTATATATATCTAAAAGGAAATGGGCGTTAAGTTGTAATTTGAAGAGGTACGTGTCTATTGCCTAAACTAGCATCCACAGAACTTCAGGTACTGCAAGTTTTGAACCTCGGGACAAGGATTCAAAAATGTATGGTAGTGTATATTGTGTATGTTGCTGAGAATCAGCTTAAAAGCACAAACTATACCGTTACAGCATCTGCAATATTTTAGGAATAATCGTTCGTTTATTGATCCGAACACACGAATGCTCATCAGGAATAGTTGTACCGCATAAATTTGGTAATTCGTAGCTCTCTCGATATTAACGTCTCCAAAGTGGGCAGGGCGGTTTACGGACCCAACTCATTGGTTGAAGTCATTTCCACCCTGAAGATGAGAGTCACGTTAGCTCTTGAAAGATCGGAAACCTGTTCAGCAAACACCTGGTCGACAGCCCGAGAGAATCTGTTCAAAATTATTCGTCGCCAGGATACCTTCAAGACTTATTTCAAGTACATGAGTGCTATGCCCTGACATTTGTTTTCAAGTGGTGTGCCACTTTCATGGACTGACAATACTTGTTAACATTCACAAACCGGAGGAAGAAAGAACAAAACAGAAATATGATGATTGGTGATATTTCATCAAATACGGATATACATTTCAAAGTTAACTTTGTGACTGTTCTATTTTACAGCACAAGTTTATTTTTTTCTTATATTCCTTTTATAATGTACAATTATAACTATTATATATATATATATTTAACTTCAAACGTTAATGTTAAAGTTGATGTTTATTAACGTTTATTTTCGCGTTATCATAAGTTGTATTACGAAACGATTGATTGATTTGGTGTTAATGCACAGTAAGGCTAATCGGGACTGGACCTACAGCTTAAAGTGGAATCCGAACCGCTATGTGCCTCCACCGGTTATCGAATCCGGGACCCCTTGATTACAAGGCAACGACGAGTTGTATTACGTTATGGGCTTGGCAACATAGTCGTTGCCATGGTAACAGATAACAGTTGTGAAGTTTTGTGAAAAAAGGTTTCTATCAAAAAGTGAATTGCTGCGTTTTCATTCATAGAAATATTCAGGTAATTTCAAATTTATGTACGTAATCAGCCCATAGAAGTTTAGCTTCATCTTCGCAAATCCTAAAACAAATAGTATTCAATTAATAACAGTACACGCATAATTATTCATCGACGGCAACAGCACAACTTAAAGCCTTGAGGCAAGTGAGGAAATTCAGCAATTGCGTATTGTCTATTGAAAACCCTTTTGAAAACTCTGTCCAATGGATACGCATGCTGATGGTTTGATCAATAGGAGAAAAAAAAGAATGCGTTGTTACCGCAACCCGCGGACACGTAATCAGAACCACTGCGGCTGAAATCTGGTTTTGATGCGTGGATAGCCGGACAGCCTGTAGAGTGGTCGCTTGGAATTGAAAGACAAGCGCGACAGCATAATGAATACCCGTTGGCTTCGGTCAGCTCCTCTTGAACGCCTTATCTGAAGAGAGAACTGGCAGTAGCTTTTGTGAAATGATTTCCGCCATCTTCAAAATGGCCGTCCTTTTTTTTTTCTTTTTAAAATTTCAACCATCCTGGGAGCGAGTTGCACTTGACTGAAGGTGCTCTACGTTGCTTTCTCTTGTTTGCGAAATGTTTCGTTTGTGTTGTCTTGATTCTATCGACCAACAACTACAACAGTAATTATACCGATTACATCTTTCAGGACAACACATGTTATTAAATGGGGTGGACAAAGAAATCCTGACTACTGTCCAGGTCTCAATGCTTATTGGGTGAAGTTAAAATATACCTCAGATTGTTTTGACTAACACGCCAGATTCCCTGTGAGGTTTTGTTCCATTAATGAATGCTTTTAAATTTGGTCACTTGTTGAAGATTTCCTGAATGTTCTTATGTACTGAACCCTCATTCATCTTTATGTATCGTGATTCATTGATACACATATACCATTAATCGTATATATAGCGGGCATATTAAGATTTCTTACGATTTACTGGATAAAGCTAATTATTTTGGTTTCAAATTGCATGCATACCGACACGCGTAATAATTCTCATAAAGAGGATATGACTCAACGGGGCTATGACTTCCTTTTCGGTAGCCGGTGCTGTAATATTTTACCATATTTTCAAAAACCAAGGCTTCATTTATTTCTTTAAAATCGATCTCAAGAGAAGATCATAATCCACTTCAGAGTCCTGACACTCACTCTATCTCATCAGACTCATGTAAGAAAACTGCCGGCCCAGTGGCGGAGTGGTTAGCACATCGCGCTACGACGCCAGGGGTCCTGGGTTCGAATCCCGGCCCGGGCATGGATGTTTGTGAGTGTCAATTCATTAATTTCATATCATCACTCATCACCATCTTCGCATATTAGCCAAAAGTGACACAAAAAGCGAAGTAAAATAAAGCAAATCAATCAATCGTAAGATAATTATCTCCAAACATCAACCAGTGAACCAGTAATTATTGCAGTTATTTATGTTGTAAATATTTTGATAAGGTGGAATAAATAAAATCATTGCTATCTGACTTTATATGAAGTCTCTAGGCTTCTTAAACCCGAAGGTTTATGGTTGCAGCAACACAGGCCTTCCATTTGTCCTTATCCTGAGCAAGATCAATACACTCTATTCCATCCCTACCGATTTCCTTTATGTTCATCTCAACGTTATCTCTCCATCTTAGTTTTGGCCTTCCTACTAGTCTTGGCCTTCCTACCAGTCTCGTACCATCAGGTTTCCCAACAAGAGTCCTGTAAATTCTTATTTCCTCTCCCATTCGTGCCACATGTAATAAATGTTACAGTGATTTACTATAATTACTTAAAAAACATAATGTAATTTATCTTTCATGTATAATCCATAACAAAACACGAAAGTAGTGTCTAATTAGTTAATTTATGTGTACAAATGACAAAAAACACACATCAGTCTAGTTCAATTGAACTTTCATTCATGGGCCTCTGAGGCCCCCCCTTGTTAATCCGTGTAACAAAAAATACCTTGGCATTGCTAGGGTTAGCGTATGCGAAAATTATATTAATTCACAAGTATGTTTAATACGTAATGATTGGGTTCATTTTTTTAACTGTTCGCGTGAACTCAACAATCAGCTGTGTTCTCCTTATTTTCCCGCTTGTAAACCAGATACCAATTATTTTAGTCTAATCTAATCCAAAAATAATCGCAATGTCACTTAGAAATTGGTATGTCGCGGTTTTTTAAAAATATTTACACAATCAGTACGGCTTCTGAATGCAGTACCTTGAATGTCAAAATAGGAGACAAGAAAACATCTGCAATTATTATTGCGAGAGTGCAATTTGATTAAAATACTCATAAAGTTTGTATTGTGTGACCTCATCTAAAATTATAATGTTTCGAATTCTCAAAACTGAGGAACCATTTATTCTTTGGATTAAATGGTAGAATATGAAAATATAACCTGATTCATGTATTTTTTCACTCATTTTTTTTTTCGATCTAATGAATTTCTTACATTGACTAAATCTGTTCGAATACTAACCAAGTGAACTTTCTTTCTGTTGTTAACAATAAAAACAACAAACTTTCTGAACTGAAATGACTTGAAATGAGCGATGCCAATATCCGGGGGTCATAGCTGGCAGTCGACGGACCCGTTAGACAATCCCTCCTGACGTCCATGGAGAGAACGCTTATCAACAACCAAAAGCAAATGCGTTGTAATATGATTATAAACAGTTTCAACTTTTAAATTTAGTCAACATATGTGTGTTAGACAATTATAATTTTCGAAACACGTAAAATATTTTCATTTGATTTGATGAAGTGCCGACTGCAGATCTTACTCCCTCATGTTTGCGTCCAATCCTTTCGTTTTACTGCCTAAATCCACTGATTTTTCCGTCTCGGGTCTGTCTGAAAACGATGCATAGATATCTGAGAACAATTATTTGTTTCCAACGTTGTGTTGTAACCAAACGGCACACAAAGATTGCCGCCTTTTCTCCAGACACTGCCTTTACACCTTTGAACTCCATGCTATTCTATTGAAAACCGGAAGTAAAGTTCCCGCCCGCGCCAAGAAAGCACGGAAATGTAAACATTCTGTAAATAGCTCAACTCAACAAAGATTTATTAGACTTACAGCTTTACAGATGGCTGTTTATGCCCAGCATACATTATAAGTACATAATAAACATTTTTAATATAAATTTTACACACAAAGTTCATAAACGCTCGTAAATACAATTTTATGTAACTACATTAAGTCAGTCAGTAACAGAAGTATATTATAATTTTATATCAGCTTTTCTCAAAAAAGCAAGTATAACATATCCAATTCTAATATCTGGAGCATACAACATTGAAGTCATATTAATAGGGAAAGGAACATTAATTTTTGACAATGTTTTGTATAAAGTCTTTCTTCTCTCTGAGTGAATTGGACATTCCAAAATAATATGATGAGCATCACCCCTTAAATCACCACAATCACAATTCGGAGATTTTAAAATGTGTATTTTAAATAAATGATGATATGTTCTCGCGTGACCACTTCTTAGTCTATTTATTAAAACAATTGCATTTCTTGAACCTTTACAATTATAAAACCAAGGTTTTTTCCTAGTGTAATCAACATAAGGACGATAACTTTCACCAACACTTTCTAATGCATTATTACACCATAAGTTCCATTCTTCAAAAATTTTCTTCTTAACCCTCGGCAGAAGATCTGTGTAATGCAATGGTAACTGGATTGTTTCATTCATCTGAGCAGCTTGTTTTGCATATCTGTCTGCTTGTTCATTTCCGTAAATATTAATGTGTGATTTTACCCACACATAATGAACTACCTTTCCATTGCTAATTAAGCTATTAGTTGCACGAATACAATTGATGACATATGGTGATATTTTAAATAAATTTTTATAATTAGATTGTATTGCTTGTAAAACACTTCGCGAATCAACCAGTATTAGAAATTTCTGTTCAGGAACTGTACCAATATAAATCAAAGCTTGATATACCGCATATATTTCTGCTGTAAATATGGATGCCTCCACTGGTAACCTAAACATTTTTGATATATTTCTTTCAGTATCATAAAGAGCTGCTCCTACTCCACTTTCAGTTTTAGACCCATCTGTATATATATGATAAAAGTCTTCCCAAGATTCTCTAAACTCAGCTGAATGATTATATTTCGGGATATATATATTTTGAATTGGTTGTGTGGGAAATTCTAACGAGTATACTGGCAATGTTCTTGCTATGAGTACTTGACTACATTCATGGTGATATTTACTAAATAGTTGTACCCAAAGGGTAGCTGATTTATCATTGGTTATTCCTGAATCATGCAGCTCTAAAAGATTTAATAAAACATCATTGAATGGATGCCATGGTGAATGTTGTATTTTAAATAACATTTTTATTGCAATTAACTTTATCCTCACAGAAACCGAACATTCTACTGACTCCATATATACCACTACATTAGGAGTACTGTTCATTAATCCCAAACATCTTTTTAGAATTTTTCGTTGCTGGACTTCTAGTGGAGAAAGTTTTGTTACTGGAAGATTACACAAGACCATTAATCCATAATCTAATACTGCTCGATAATAATTCTTATAAAACATAAGCATGCTGGTAGGATGTGCTCCCCATTTGGTATTCGCCATAGCTTTAAATAAATGAAATATTTTATCGGATCTATTTTTCATCATATTTATTTGATACTGCCATGATAATGATGCATCAAAGTATACACCTAGATATTTTACTTGTGAAACAATTGGAATTTGTAATCTCCTATGATTAATGTTGAAAATATTTTGAAGACCCTTATGTTTAAATACTACTATTTTGGACTTTTCTAAAGATATTGATAATTTCTTCTGCTTTAACCATTGGTTAAATTCTATTAATTTATCTTCAAACATTGAAAAATCTTTCAAGTGATTGTTTGAGTCTAAATATATACATACATCATCAGCATATTGTAGAAACTGAAATGGGGAATCTATTATTGTTTTAATATCTGATAAATAAACATTAAATAATAATGGGCTAAGAGGACTTCCCTGTGGTAGTCCTTGTCCAATATATATTGGACCTACCATTTCTGAACCAAAATGAAAATAAAGTTGTCTTTTAGATAACAATTTCCATGTCAATATGAGTATACAATGAGGCACTTTTAGTAATTGTAGTTGTCTCAATAGAACAGTAATATCTACGTTGTCATATGCACTTTGAATATCAATAAAGGCTGAAAGTACTGATTGTTTTTTGTTAATAACGCTATAAATATGAGAAGATAATGTTACTAATGCATCCTGGGTTCCATAACCTTTACGAAATCCCATTTGTCTGGGAGAAAATACCTTTTGACCTTCCATAAACCACTCTAATCTCTTTAATAAAAGCTTCTCAAAAATTTTTGCCAATACGGAACTAAGAGCTATTGGGCGATATGACTGACCCAACGAAGGGTTTTTTCCTGGTTTTAGAATTGGCATAATCATTTGAGAGGTCCATGCAACAGGAATTTTACCCGATAGGAATATTTGATTGTAAATTTTACATAAAATGCTTAGTGCATTCTGTGGAAGATTTCGTACCATAGAATACGTAATTCCATCAATGCCAGGAGCAGAATCTTTAGACCCTTGAAGAATTTCATGAATTTCATTTACAGTGATGGAGGATGTGAACCCCTTTGAGTATTTTGATGTAGATGAGAACGTGTAGAATATATTAGGAGGTTCGCAGGCTGATGTAAAGGGTGTAGGAATTACTTTATTAATAAAATCAGTTTTCCATTCAGTGGACAAAGGTAAAGTCCGACTTACATGTGCTTTTCTAAGTGATCTGAACTTGCGCCATATGACGTCTAATTTTGTTTTAGGGTTTATTTCTTCGCAATATTTTTGCCATGAAAATCTCTTAGCCTTTATATATACTTTTCTAGATTTTGCAGTAGCTCGTTTTAAATTTATCAAAGTTGCAGGTGAAGGAGCACTTACAAATTGTTTCAATGCTTGTATTCGCTTCCTTTTTGCTTGAAAACATTCTTCATTCCACCAATCTATTTTAGGAAAATTTCGATCATATTGCGGTTTCAGTCGCGGACAGGCATAATCCATAACTTGAGTTATTATATCCACAAATTTTTCATATTGTACAGTATATTGGTTTTGATATTCTTTAGCTGAAAATTTTAAGTCTAAAACTGAATTATATTTCATCCAATCTGCCCTCTTTACGCTCCACTTACGAATTGTTTTTTGTTTTATTAATTTTGGAAATTTTTGAGATGATGTTAGCGTGATGAAACATGGAAAATGATCACTAGTTCGTAAATCAAAGTCTATTTCCCATACAAATTCAAAACACTGATTATCAGATATTAAAGTTAGATCAATTGAGGACATATTGTTTCCATTTGGTGGTACATGTGTTGGAGATCCATCATTTATAACTGTCAAGTTATTATAATCCATCCAATCTTCAACTGTCTTTCCCAAAGTATCAATTCTATGATCACCCCACAATGTATTATGACAATTAAAATCTCCTGTTATGATAAAGGGATGTTGAAAGCCAGACAAAAGAGAATTTAGATGAGAGCTCTGTATTTGTTGAGAAGTATAATGAGATGGAATATACAAACTAATAATATTATAAAGTAAGTTGTTTAACTGCATTTTTATACCGACCACTTCTACATTATATTTGGAAAATAAATCATGTGTTGAATTAAACTGAATTTGTTGAAATGGTACACTTTCATGAACAAAAATTCCCACACCCTTATTTCCCACATTATAATCATTTAATATAGTATGATAGTGAGCAATATGAATATTTTCTGATTTTAAACCCCATACCTCACTAACACAAATAATTAACGGGTGACACTCATCTATTAATTTAATTAATTGAAGTTTCCTCGCAGAAAAGGATCTTAAATTCCATTGTATTATTAATGGCAAGATTTTTCTTTGCTGGCAACACATTGTTGTTTTAAATTAGGGGGTGTCCCCGAAATCTTGTAAGTCTTGAATTAGTTTTAAAATTTGTACAGAAATTTCGTTACATTTTAATATTATTTTCCTAATATATAATAAATCATCACTCACTGAAATTGTTGTGGTTAGTTCTGCTATTAGATGTAGCAGATTTACTAGCGATTCTTTCTGAGAAGGACTCTCTGCTGTTGTCCTGCGTCCAATCGAATCTGATTTTCTCTCCTGTTCCTTAGAGGAACACGTCGTGCTCACAGGTTCACTTGAATTACCCACTGCTGATGATGTTGACGCAATTTGTGGATCCTTGTGTTTATTTTTGTCCTTTATCAAAACAGGTTTAATTGTTTTCCTCAATTGTGAAGCAGAATGCAGTCTAAAATTTTCCCCGTGTTGTTTTTTAAAACTTTCATAAGACCGGTCAGATTCTGGTGGCACTTTCTTCCAACAGAGGTTACTTAGATATGTGTCATTTCTTCTATTTTCCCAATCTGTAACAGAATTAAATCTGTTTGTAGTATAATTTTCTGATGTGCAAGGGCTTTCCTTGTTAATTGATTCCTTTCTTATCTCCAGCAATTTAGGAAAGTCTTTAGCAGAGGTCGCATATGTTCGCCGTTCATTTCGTGGATCAATTCCAAAAAGTACTTGTTTCTTTGCATCTTGATAGGAGATGTTGTTATAAGCAATCAGCCTTTGTATTTCTCTCTCTTGCTCCCATCTTACACAAGACTTATCGGTAGATAAGTGGTTTCCCTTGCAATTAATACATTTAGGACTGGCATTGCAGATTCCATGTTCCGCTTGACCGCATCTATAACACACGGGAGAGGATTTACACTGTGTTTGTGAGTGTGAGAAACGGAAACATTTCTTGCATAAAATCACAGATCTTACTTTTGGCTTCACTTCAAATATTTGTCTCCACAACTTCACTTCTTTTGGTAACTGTTGAGATTGGAATGTTACACTAATGAGTTTAGTAGGTTCTTGTCTTACTTCCCCATCCTCATTGAAAAAAGTTTTCTTCATCCTTATTACATCTATTATTGGAACTTCAGCTCTAATGTCTTCGATTATCTCGTCTACTGGGATGTCGGTAGGTACACCATATATTAATCCTTCTCTCACTAATAGACCTTTAGGAATTCTGGCTTCTAAATGGTATTTTTCCTTGATGAATTCATTTTTAGCAAATTTATTTGCATCATATGCTGTGCGAAATGACAATTTTGCCTGCTTCAAACCACTTTGTTTAACGAATTCAACATCAACCTTCTCCTTACACAAATTATAACCTAATTTTACCGTATTCAGGCTCTGTGATCCAGGTAATGTACTGTCCACCAACACGATATATGGGCCTTGATGTCCCTCATAATATAAAGACATATCATATGCCTCATTTTTATATTTAGCAACACCAACCTTTGTACTTGCACTTACTTTCGGATTTTTGGGGTTTTTCTCCACTTCAGGTTCCGTGCATTCTTCATTAGATCAACCTCTTTTGAAAGAAGTCTTATCACTAACTTCCATTTCCGCTAACTGTTCAGGTACAATCACATTCATATCACTCTGGATTGCTTGCATTAAATTTTCTTCATTAATCTTCACATCCTGAGCCATCTTGGGAAATCACAAGCGTTTTTATTTCGCTTTTCTCTTTCACATATCAAATGTAAAATGTATAGAGAGATTTAATCTTGTAACTCTAGAACTATTATTCTCAAATCAAACTTCAATTAATTAGATCTCAAACTAGAAAAACAAACAATTCAACACGCTATTCACACAGAATCCAAACGATACCACCATGAAAACTCCTTCTCTGTAAATAGCCCCCATATCGTACCTTCATGAAAAATAGTAAATAAATAGTTTGTTCATTACCTTAAACAGCAATCTAATTGGTCGGATCGCTTACCTGAAAAAAAGAACAATATTAATTAAGGTGCATTAATAATTACTGATGTAAAGAATTGCTCACAAACCTTAAATTAGATATTACTGAACATAATTTAAGAACGCCTTTGTTATAATCTTAGATTGTGTAAGAGTTTTAGAACTGTAACTTTTATAAATACCCTACAAGCTGAAATAAGGATAATATAATAATAATCATTGCCATATGATGAACACAAAAGTTGTAATGCAAACTTGAATTGTAACTGATGAATTTTTGAATGTGTATGCCTAAAACCAGAATTGACAATAAAAAACTAATAATAAATACGTAGTTATGTACTGGATATGTATGAATGCTAGACATGAATACAGTTTTTGTGAAAATTGAAATTACTTTTGCAATTATTGAAGCAATGCTTTCAAACAACAATTCTTAAATTTTTTCAGGTTTATCATCACCAAGCAACAATAGTTGCTAAACAGGGTGTCTACTAAAATTACAAATCCAGAATTACTGATTCTTATCATGACTTTTTCTTGACGTTCTTTCGTTTCTCTTAACCTTCATTTAATCGACCCCTACTTAAGTAAAGTTGGAAATTAGCAATTAAGAAAAATAAATAGTATTTATTTAATGAAAAACACCTACTTAAAGACCAGTTAAGATGAAAACTGAATATATATTTAACAAGGGGATTCGACCGTGGCCTCCGAGATGCGTATACTTCGTGTATACGGGCCACAACCTGTGATTTTAAAAGGACTGTTGATGTCAAAGGATTAGTCAGTCGTGTGTTTTGGGGAAATACATGTATTTGAATGAGCGAGTTGATCTTAAAAGAGTTCCTTGCGGAGTAAGAATAATAATTATTATCGCAAGTTAAACATAGTTATGTGCTGATCAGTTACAAGTAAATTTATGCTTTTATATGTAAAACAACATTTAATTCCATGTTAGTATAAAAAAAGTGTGTTCAACCAGTGCGAAGTACGTCATTTAAGAATTTGTGTATGGCAATATTAATTACATGGATGCCGAACTTATAACCACTAATTATATTTCTTTATTTAACACGAAAATATGTTGATAGTTATCCATATATCCGTATTATTGCTAATACGTTGTCTGAAATTGTGTAGTTCAAAGATCAAAAGTTAACGTCAAATATCTTATTTACTTTCTAGGGACAGTAGAGGATATTCACTTACTTCAATAATGACAATAATACGCTATGTTCCGGTATACAAGAATGATGTGCTTGATGATATACATCACGTGAAAGAAATATAATGTACACGAATGGAATTTTACGACTTTTATCAATTTTAATCACCTATTTCACAAATATATTGTGGATAATTTTTTACCTTTGTACTCAGTAATGGATGTTATATTTTCCATTTGTCGATTATTTTTGTCAAAAACAGGAAAAAATATTTATGATTATTGCGCTGTAATTAGGGAACTATATAAAAATGTGTACCTGCGTCACCAGCATTTAAGGTCATTGGAAATGTAGAACGAAAATCCGTAGACAAGTTGCTAAAGTGAAAATTTACTAGTATATAGTACACTTGCACAGTCAGTCATTGTGATTTCATGTAATCTACTTACTTTATTTAAACTTATGCTCTGTATAGAAGTAGGAAAGAGAGATTTTTTCTCAACCTGAAGTACAAGGGGAAAATATAATTATCAACTTATATATTAGCGAATTTTGTATGGTACGATTTCAATACATGTCCAGGTACAGTTGCAAGTAAATTTTCGTTGTTAGGGATGAATGAAACACGCTGATATTCCTAAAACCTACGCCGTGTCCTTAAAATCAACTTGTCTCTCGATTTTTACCATATCTAGTTTGTCTACCGATAAAGGATTTTAGAATACGAAATTCTAACAATGTTCTCCTGATATAACATGAGGTTTATTGTGTTCTGCTTTTTGCTTTGGACTTATAAGTTAAAGTAAGTTGCTCGCATTAATATTCTCATATTCCGTGTGACCGTAAATCCCATTTCATAGGCTTGAATTACTGTTAGATCATTTAAAGTTAGTGTTTTTAGCATCCAGGTATTTAGGTATTTCGAATAGGTTAGGATAGTATACGTTTGTTGCGTGTACACGTTCACTCTTTGCTTGATGTAAAATTTGTAATACGAAAAATGATTTTAAAATATTGTAACCTACAACAAAACCATTCAAACTCGTGCAGCCAAATATTTACCGGATTTCTAAAAAATTAAAAATTAATTCAAACTACACACGGGAATTGAGTTTCCAGAGTTGCAAGGTTTACTTAATACGAAATTATAATCTTACAAGCTCTTTCCTCAACTTTCTGTACGTAAACCTTAACAAAATTATCTTGCATGCATAACTTGAATCGTAAGTGTTTATTCCCACAACAATTCAATAGCAATTATTTTTGGTTTTGAGTTGGTGTTTTAAGTCCACTTTATGCACAGTAAGGCTAATCGGGACTGGACCTACGGTTTAAAGTGGGATCCGAACCACTGTGCCATGTGCCTCCACCGGGTATCGAACCCGGGACCCCTTGACTACAAGGCGACGACGCTACCACTGCGCCATCGGGGAGGCCCTCAATAGCAATTATATACTAACGATGATAATTCTTTAAGAATTTAGAGTAAATTTGAAATGTAGGATAAATAGAGAACAAAGTTAAGAGGGAAAAAGAGTGAAATTAGAGACAGAGAGAGAGAGAGGGAGAGAGAAGGAAGATAGATAATAAAAGGCATTTATGTGTTTTAAGTCCTACAGTTTAACCCTTAAATGCCGGCTTGTGACACATTGTCACAAGGAGCTTTTTCTCGTAGTATGTGTCTTTTTGGACATACTGTGTCTCGGATAATGTTCGGATATACATGTTCTGAGTTCTGCATGAGTTTTGAGATATGTAATTAGCAATTAGTAAGGTTTAATTAATTTCATTTTTGTTATATTTTGGAGGGGGGAGCTCTCTCATTTTTTCTTGCTTTACATTTGAATTTCTTTGTCGTAAAGTATCTGCAATATGTGCGCAATTTCTTCCACGATAATGAAAACATATCAGACAATATGTAGGTACCGTTTTGTACGTTTTCGTCCCGGCGTTGCTAGCGTGGGGATCCGACGAATTTCAAATTTCGTAAAGAAAGAAAAAAAGTTTCTCGTCTTTCTTCTTCTTCTACCCGATAACGGAAAACTTTGTTTTTATAGTATAGCCTTATAGTCCCATGTGTACTGAAAGAAATGAGGTATACTTTGGAACTCTAGCGTTCTTATTTCCAGAGATATAAAATTTTGTTTAAAAACATGCGGAAGTTTAAAAGTCGCGCTGAAAATGCCTCCGTCATAGGCGAGTTTACCGGCAAAACACGCTCCGTCGTCTCAAGGGTTCAAGACGGATCCGAAACATTACGTGTCTCCCCCTGGTATCGAACCCATGGAGAATTGAATTGCCGTGTATGAGAGTTAAATGCTAAAGTGAAAGCGAAAACATAGAAGATAATAGCGAAGGAGAGAGAAAGAGTTGAGAGGTAGACATAGAAAAGAGAAAGCCAAAATACGGAGTTATGGAGAGAGAGAGAGAGAGAGAGAGAGAGAGAGAGATAGTATAGAACGGGATAATATAAGAAAAGGGAAGGAGTGATAAAGAGAGAGAGAGAGAAAAATAGAAAAAGAGAAGATAAAGAAAGAAAAATAAATGGAAAAGATAGGAAAGACATCGAGGCACAACCCATCTGAGAATGTTTCGTTGAACCTAGTCTGACGAACCATTGCTATGGATACCTCAAGAGCTCGTATGATTCCATCCGATCTCTCAAGATCAAGATTTATCTCGCAAATAACCACCGCATCACGATCGCTTCCATATATTTAGTTTTCGAAACAACGACCCCCGATCCCCCTCCTTCCGGGAAGGAGAAAATTCTCGACACCAGAGCTGCGCTGGTGTTGCAAGAACAGCCGATATCGACTTCGCAACGCTGAGAACATTCTTCACACCTGTGTGCAATGTCGCTTTCTGCAGGGCCCCAGTTTGTCGGTAGCCACGAGGGCCTATGTTATTCTCGACATGTAAAATAGTCCTTTAAACGTCCTATTGCTACGGAGAAACAAAAAAAAAGCCATGCGATTCTAGAAGAGTATTGAAGTTAGGGATTGCAAAATCCGGATAAAATTTTATCCGAATTTCAAATATCCTCGGATATTCTGATGTCCGGATTATTAGGAAATCCGAATTTTCCGGATATCCGAATTTTCCTGATATCCGAATTATCCACATATTCGAATTAACCCAAATGTCCGGCTATCCGAATGTTTGAATTATCCGGAGAGCTTTATTGTTTATCCGTTTTATGGTTATCCACATATTCTTTTATTCGTTATTTTCGTATTTCACTGTACGTATTTTCCACAAATCCTTTATCATAACTGTTCTATCCGGATTATTCGGATATCAGAATTATCGTGGTATTCGGATTATCCGGATATTCGGATTATTCAGATATCCAATTTATCCGGATATCAGAATTCTCCGGATTATCCGTTGCATTCGAAACGGATATCGTATAATTCGAAATCTGCATATTCCTTGTCCGGATTTTGTGGGCATCCCACATAGAAATAGAACGGGACCTTTGCTCTGCCGATGGGGTCGTCAGAAAGCAACACCGGTTTCGCCGAGGCCTTTGGCGCGAATTTTAAATTCGTACACTTATTTGACAAAAAATGTTATAACTCGTAGACTATTTGACCAATCTACTTCGGGTAACTTTTGTCTTTCGGCTAAAACATCAGGGCATGTAACCGTGCAGAAATGAAAACGCAAAAGCCAATAAAAGGGTTGGGTGGGTCGCGGCACCCAACTTTCAATGATAAAAATCATAAAAATGGGGAGTTTGTTTCACATATTCGATAATGTAATGCACCCAGAAACATGAAATGACTTTTATTCGGTTGATAAAGGACCATTCTTTTAAAATAATGCTAAAGTTTGCGTCTCCTTCCAAAAATAGCGGGGGAAGAGGGGGGCCAACTCTCCATTTTTATGATTTTTTCATTGAAAGTTGGGGGCCGCGACCCACCCAACCCCTGTTATTGGCTTTGGCGTTTTGATTTCTGCACGGTTGCATGCCCTGTTGTTTTAGCTGAAAAACAAAAGTTTCCCGAAGTAGATTGGTCAAATAGTCTACCAGTTATAATATTTTTTGTCAAATAAGGCCATGAATTTAAAATTCGCTCCAACTTCCATACGTAACTTTAGACTCGGGGGAGGGGGTGCATTCACATGACCTGCCAAAGCTTTGTTTAACCCACTCTAAGTGTTTCCGACCGAACAGAAAAGTATCAAGATAATAAAAAAAACAAGAATTTTGTAATCAGCTGCATGGTCGAAATATCGACCAAAATACGAGTAGCGCCTTATATTCGATGGTCGATATATCGACCAAAATACGAGTGCTCCAGAGTAATATCGTGATTTTTATGTGTACAAAATAAACTTTGAGAAGTGGGGCGTGAGGGATTACACTTATGGTGTTCGCATTTGTATTGGTGTTATTTTACGTCCCTTGTCTGTCACTTTTGGTTAATTGGTACGTAAGTGATGAAGAGAAGAAATTGACGAGGGGACATTAACGAAAGATTGTGCCCACGAGAGGCATCAGAGGCGAATTAGAAGTCCAGCTCTAGGCCCCCAAAGCAAGATAATAATATACCATACTCATTTTCTGCGTAATAAAACTGTCAATATTTTAAGAATCCCGTTCGTAAATCAAATATACTATACGTTCGTTCTTTAATTGAAAAACAAATCTAGAGTTGTTATTTTTCAGCTTGCCGAACATCCAGGCTACGTCACACGAAATTCCCCGAATCAGAACGAATGTGCGTCGTCGCCTTGTAATCAAGGGGTCCCGGGTTCGATACCCGGTGGAGGCACATAGTAGTTCAGATCCCACTTTAAACTGTATGCCTAGTCCTGATTTGCCTTACTGTGCTTAAAGTGGACTTAAAACACTAACTCAAACTAACAAACAAACACCGAATGTGACGGCAAGTTCGAGTAGCCAATTAGGAATCAGCATCGGATAAATGATATACCTTAATCCCTATAACTTGTGAATGTATTAATATTTCAGTTTTACAATCAGCAAACAACACGGAAACCGCAGGGAGAAAACATGGACAAGAAACGGCCAAAATAAAAGAATGAATAATAATAATAATACTAATAAAATTGTCTTTATTACAGCGGGCGTGTTTCGGCCTCTAAGGCCGTTCTTACAACAGACCCTTGTCTGAAAGATTAATACAATAAAATGGAATAAAGAGTATACATTGAAAAAAGAAATAAAATAAAAATAAAAACATGAAAAGGATTACATATCAATACAAATAAAAACAATTTTATATATATACGCGTATATGTATAAAAAATGAAAAAGAAAAAGAAAAACAGATTTACCTATAATTTATTAAACATAGGTATGTATTGTTTGTTGCTTTTGTTTTTAGTTCATATATACCGTGCGTTCATTTCGATCTTCAGCCGAGAGATCGGGAGAAGCGTGGCGGGCGGCGCTGACGGAGATGCCCACATTTGCGGCCTGTGATGCCCGCTTATTTTTATGGACATATGCAGACATTTATATAAATATTGCAAAACGAGCACTAATCTGTGTTATAGTTCATCATCTGTAATTCATCCAAGTTCTGCCCTTATATACACAAATAAATACGCTTTAGAAACGATGTTAAGAGCCACAGATAATGAAACATTTTAATCATAGTTTTGACCAGTAACGTCCTGCTTAAGTTTATATCCTTGAAAGAGTTTAGTGTCGATCGTTTGGAGGTTTCGAATGTGCAACACTGTATCAAGATTACGCTGTAGACGAAACCGTTAAAAGTCAATGGTGTTCGTGAGCTTCCTTGCAATCCGAAATCTCCGAGCTCGAGTATTTTGTTCCTTCGCGACTAGAAGAAAGACAGAGCTGTGAATATAGTGGCGAGCAGATGTAAACCAAGAGCGTGTTAATTTCGTACTGTGCACAAGAGTGTTATTCTTGGTTACTTGCCGTTACTTTTTTGTGTTATTGCATTGTGTATGTGTGTTGTGTCAGTGAGACGATTGGAATGCCAGTCGCAAGGTTCACGTTAAGCGGGCATTACAGGCCGCAAATGTCGGCATATCCGTCAGCGCCGCCCGCCACGCTTCTCCCGATCTCTCGGCTGAAGATCGAAATGAACGCACGGTGTGTGTGTGTATGTATATATATATATATTCAGTAATCTGGAACAATGAAAAATATAATAATAATAATTGGTTTGGTTTGAGTTGCTGTTTAAAGTCCACTTTATGCACAGTAAGGCTAATCGGGACTTGACCTACAGTTTAAAGTGGGATCCGAACCACTTGTGCCTCCACGGGTATCGAACCCGGGACCCCTTGATTACAAGGCAAAGACGCTACCACTGCGCCATGGGGGAGGCCCAATAATAATAATAATAATGAAGTGAAATAAAATAATGAAATTATAAGATTTATATGCACACATTTGCCAAATGTTACATTGAGTATTTTTATGACTGAAAAGTTGCTCGTGATAAGGTATTTCGCTGCCTTACAAATAGATACTGTTTGAGCCATCTGTGCATAAAGTGGACTTAAAAACTCAAAGAAGGAAACGCAAACTCACATGCATTCTAGAGGAGAGAATGAGGTCTGCCTCCGTCGCTCGGAAGCTTGTCACCTCTGCTCCAGACTAACTTTAAGCCAGATGAAGAAAATAATAGATGGGGACAATACCGAAAAACCAAAGACGTGGAAAGTACACGCTGCTAAGCCATCAACCGGAAATAAAGAAAATCTACGAAGAGCAATATCTACGCGGGCAGGCCGTGCCTCTCCTTAATGAGTAAGGGGCTAGATTTAAAGCCTTAACGTTAGAGTATGCAACCGCTGGATTCCGGGAGGAATTGCTTAAGGTTCAGATGGGGCTGGTGGCTTAATGGAACACATTAATGTCTGACCAAACTCCCTTCTAAACGACATTCTTACTTTCACCAAGAAAGTATACGGTGGAGGAATTCTGGGTCTGAAGTTACTTCAAGCATGGATGAAACATGGCAGTTTTCAGCGCCGATGTGGTGTTGCCAACTCATGCATGTAGAAAATTCACCAAAAAAAATTCCATGTGCCATTGTGATGAGGAAATGACTATGCACTGCAATGGCACAATCTTGTCCCGGCTTGCGAGTCAGAGACCACGTCTCGTTCTCGTTTCTTGTTCATGTCTCGTTCTCGGTCTCGCTTCAGTACGCAGTGCAGTGGCGTCTCCAGAGTATTTTGTTTAGGGCTCAAGAGTGGAAGAGACATATTCATGCGAGTTCTGTTTCAGTGGTCATGGCTGCTATTTTATTATTCGTTCCTGTCTCTATTTCACTCTTGCTTCTCTTTCTTAGTATCTCCCTTCCCCTGTTTTTCTTACTTTCTAATTTTTGTTTCCCTCTCTCTTTCTTCTTGCCTTTGCTTTTGCCCTATATTTTTTCTTGTCTTTCCACTTTTCATTGTTTCTTTACTTCTATTTCTATCTTTCTATCTTTCTTTTGATGATTCTCTACTTTCTATATTTCTCTAGTACTTTCTGTGCCTGCTTTGTCTCTATCTTGGCTTCTTCCCCTGTTTCTCTGTTGTCTTTCTACTTTTCTCTCTGTTTCTCTACTTCTATTTGCATCTATCTTTTATTCTACTTTTCTTTCCCTGTATGATCCTCTGTTTCTTTTCTTCTTTATCTCTTCCTTTAGTACTTTATATTTGTTTCTTCACTGGCTTCTCTGTCTCTTTTGTCTTCCTATGATTCTGTACTTCTCGTTCTCTCTCTCTCTACTTATCTTTCTCCCTTCCATCCTCTGTTTCTGTATTACTTCTTTCTCTCTTTCTTTCCTATCATATCTTTGCGTCTTTCTCTTTGTTTTCATACTTCTCTGTATCTTCTCCAGTTTCACTACTTCTCTTTCTATCTTTCATTTTCTTGATCTCTTTCATTTCTTTTTCTTCTGTTCCTTTCGCCTTCACGTTCTTCTTTCTTCGTTCGTTTCTCATCAATATTTATTTTTCTCTCCTTATTACTACTTTCCTTTCTCTCATTCTCTACTTGTCTTTCTACATCCTCTGCCTCTCTCCTTTTTCTATCTCATTTTTCTGTATATTTGCTTCCTCTCTCTCTCTCCCCCTCTCTCTCTCTCTCTCTCTGTGATTATTACTCTACTATAAATGAATTTCTAGACGTGTCGTGTAGGCTATTTGGGTAGGCAGAAGGGGCTAGGACGACTTCAAGGGCTCACCTTTTGAAGGAAGGTTTCAAAGAGAAATTATTGAGTTGAGTTGAGTTGTTATCTTAAGTCCGCTGTATAGACAGATAGGCTAATCAGGACTGGACCTACAGTTTAAAGTGGGATCCGAACCCCTATGAGCCTCCACTGGGTATCGAACCCGGAAATAAAAAGTCTTTTAAAATTGGAAACTGTCAAAATCTTAGATGGGTGTTCGTCGTTTTAATAGCTGTATTATGAGATGTAATTCTCAGCATTAATTTTAATGTCATAATTGCATGAATTTAAAATATTTTGTTTTGTACCCATCATTAAGGAACATACATATTCCGGTTCAGCGCATGTGAAAATATTTCACTTTGATCTTGATTTGGCTAAACAGGTATTAGACCAAATAGAATTCCCGTTTCGCCTAAACAGACACATAGCCCCCAGCTCCGATTAACTTCTTTACTACAATTAAGATTGATTGATTAATTGAATTGCTTTATTTTACTTCGCTTCTTGTGTCACTTTTGGCTAATTTGCGAAGATGAGGATGAGTGATGATATGATGAAATTGATGAATGGACACTTACAAACATCCATGTCCAGGCCAGGGTTCGAACCCGAGACCCCTGACGTCGTAGCGCGATGTGCTAACCACTCTGCCACGGGGGCCGGCTACTACCATTAAGGGAAACCTCTTGTTTATTTTCTCCACACTGACATAAAAAACAGCAGGGATGGCAACACTTGACATTTTGACGGACGAGCATACTTGATGGCGTGCCACGGTGCGAAAAAGACTCTCTCCGCATCTCCAGAATATCTTCCGGGTCGGCGGTTGCCATGGATACGACGCTCATTTACACGGAGGGTGTATATGTATAATACACACGGACGGTGATTGTGTGGTCAAACCGCCTGTGGTCTAATCCCTACAATGTTGATGGGGAGTTGTTGGATTTCGCCTGAAGAGAGCGTTGTGGAATTTAGGAGCAAATTGAGAGGAAGTGATTGTTCACATTCTGCAAGCTTCACTGGCCACTCCATATCGTGCATTATGTGGGTTTCGGTTCCTCGAGATATGGAATGTCCGTTCTGTTATAATCCAAGGTTCTTCTTTTTCTATTTCGTTTAGTTTGTGGGCCTCCCCGATGGCGCAGTGGTGGCGTTGTTGCCTTGTAATCAAGGGGTCCCATGTTCGATACCCTATGAGGCACAAGTGGTTCGGATCCCACTTTAAAACTGTAGATCCCGATTGGCCTTACTGTGCATAACATGGACTTAAAACAACAAATCAATCAAATCAATCTTTTAGTTTGCGTCTATTTTACCGTACACATAGGACCAGTAACACACTAATGTGAATAAACTCCTAATGAACTTTTGCTGCATCGAAATGCATTAAAGAGTACTTTTATCAGCTGCTGTTTTGCGTGATGCACTAAAATTCATCAATTGAGAACATAAGCCGAGATGATTTCAAAGAAACAGAAATTACACATTAACTGTCAGTTGATGCATTATAATGCATCAACCTTTATTTTGATGCATTTCGAATTCTGTGTACTAACCAGAAAAACTGTAAAGAGAGAAAAAAGTACATCGATCGTGTCCGTTCATACGTCTGTCCATGCCATATACTCAAGGAATCCCGGATTCGAAACGTGGTGGAGCAACATAGTGGTTCGGATCCCACTTTAAAATGTAGGTGAGCGCGAAGTAGATCAGCGAAGGTGAGATCCAGTGAGGATGCTTTAGCCAAAGTGGCCAAAATGAAGGTGCGACCTTTTTTGCAACTTTTGAAGACTTTAAAAAATAGCCTTTTGCTGCTACAGCCTGGATGGCCTCAGCAAAGCAGTCAAATCGAGTCCCTCACAGCAGTTGTTCTCAAACGTTTTCCCTATTGTACCATTTAGTCGTAATTAAACGACTAATGTACCCCATCATAGGCTTTCTCCGAACAGTGAGTTTTGGGGATTTTCCTGGCTGTCTGATTGGTGGTGCCTTTTTGATATGTTGGACCCGTGTATCTGCTGTTGTTATTGATTTGGTGTTTTAAGTCAACTTTATGCACAGTAAGGCTAATCGGGATTGGACCTACAGCTTAAAGTGGGATCCGAACCACTATGCCAAGTGCCTCCACCGGGTATCGAACCCGGGACCCCTTGATTACAAGGCGATGACACTACCACTGCGCCATCGGTCTGAATTACACAATGTAATGATAATTAAGTCAAATAATGATGTCAATCAGCAGAGAACAATGCCTGCTTCGAACCAACATAGTTTCATTCCTTTAAACAACACAGGATGTAGAATAAAAAGGTATGAAAAATAGCGGTGGACAATTTGCCTACCATTACCATTGCCGTTGACTGTACCTCGCCGGGATTCGAACTCGAAATTCTAGATGAGAAGGATACGACCTTGTAAAAATATACTGGAACGAGACAGTATACGAAAATCTCGGTCGACACTTTGCTGTTCTATTTAAGACATTTATCTAAACCGAATGTACTACACAGACTTCTCCAGGGCCTACCAGACGGACATCTTTTTGATTATTTATAGTTAAAGTCATGTATTAGTTTATACCTGTTTATACCAATTACAAAGCCAATCTAATGGTGCCAATTGTGAGCTTAAAGTGTATGGTTGTGTATATTCTGAATAAAATTCCATTTTTTGAGGGTTCGTAGTTGAAACGAGGCGTCATATCACAAAGACGTTATTAAGAAACGCTGTTCGCTTTAATGGCATCCATAGTTTATAACATATATTTCGAGACTCGAGATGGGACCGAGAGTCATTTACAAGTCGAGACCAGATCCATAGTTCTGGAAAGGTTTCCGAACTCTCGAGAGCTAAAGTCACTTTCATCTTTTTTTGATGTGAAGGTTCTCCTACAGCAAAATTGACTATATCTGAAATTTGGAATTTCAGAAACTTCCTAAATTGAAATACTACCTGTGCCCTTGCATTTAAATGTTAATGGAGGGTATGCATTTTAATTCCTAGACGGACGTAGCGAAACCACTGATTCAAATATTGTCTGCCAAGCTCAGCGAAAACCGAACCCCACACCCTTTGATTACGAATCTATCCTGTACTTTAGTTAGCAACTCAGACGTCGACATAGGATAGGCATCCGAAAGAAACTATGAGGCAAAGGAGGGCCAAACCAATGCCTTCTTACAAATAGGCCTACGCACGCTTTTTTACATGTGACGTCATCATTGGTAGGTCATGATCTTCAACACGATATCAGATTCACAGTCGCAAATGTGTGTTGAATCAGCAGGTTTGATGGTAGTATTCCTAATGTATGTGGTACTAGAAAGTGTATTAATACCAATGTGGTGATATCGTGTGAGTGTGATGCTGATAAAGTCTTACGATTCATGACCTATCGACGATGACGTTTCATGTTCACAAAGAGCCTCCGCGCAGGCTTTGTTGTAAGAAGGCATTGGCCAAGCCTCTTACCTGGAAAATGTCTGGGACACGTTTCGTTCAAATGCAATGCGAGTTTGGGCCTTGTGGGGGTAAGGGGAAATGCCTCGCTTGCCCCCTTCTCGTTCTGCAGAAGGCTTTGAAAGTCTGGTGTTGATTACCATCGGGCTTCGTAAACGTCAAAGCACTTCTCCAGTCCTCTGAGATTTTGCGAAGGAATGGACATTATCTCCACCGTTGACTTAATATAAGCGTGACTCAGTGGCCCTGTTTCATTGAACCGAACGATGCGTCGTAAATTCCTGAGCGGCGCAGATGGCGCAGGCTGCCTCGGATGCTGAACGTTCCGTTCCCTCCCCCGTCTTTAGCCCCGAACACAGGACAGCCATCAACGGCTGCGACCCTTTTCCATCGCCGAGGCCCTGCGTGTGGACAGAGACCGTAAACATGGCAGCTGGGCGCATTCGGCATCTTTTCAATAACTGCACGTCGCTCCCAGGTCACAGCAAAGGACTTGATTCTTGCCGAACTCCGAATTTAATCTTTGTAATTGCCAGCAGTTTTGTTTCCTTTACGTGCAAGTTATGCTCGGATAGCTAACCGGGTTTGAACTCATGTACACTCCTGTTACAATAAAATGTCCACTGTCCAACCTGTGAACAGGAGTGTACAGTGCATTTCCAGAGGTGGCAGCAATGCTTAAAGTGGTTTCAGTCAATAGACCGAACGCCGACCACAAATTAATATACTTTACATGGCTAGAGTTGTTATGAAGAAGCGATCTACTTTCTGTCCGCTGTTTTGATTTGGTTTCTACCACTTTTGGCTAATAGCAAATATGAGGATGAGTGATGAAAATGATGAAGGGACACTCACAAAGAAAACCCATGCCCAGGCCAGGAATTGAACCCGGGACCTCTGGTGCAGTAGCGCTCTATGCTAACCAGTTTGTCACCGAGGTCGGCGATTTTATCAGCTGCAAGAAAGAACATGTAAACAAGCCGGTTATTCCAATAGCAGCTGTGCAGGTTCTTACGCGTAG
Organism: Lepisma saccharinum; assembly: GCF_977018435.1. NCBI lineage: Eukaryota > Metazoa > Arthropoda > Insecta > Zygentoma > Lepismatidae > Lepisma > Lepisma saccharinum. The sequence goes on from NC_139231.1 coordinate 116,030,204, forward strand.
GAAAAGGATGCAGGGAATGTGTGAATGCAGTTGATCACCCACTTTGAACAACTCTTATAACACAGGTTAGTACTCATTATGCAATATGCATATAATTGTCGGAATGCTAAAGATATGTGCGGAAAAATAAGCGGGACGTTACGGGACGAAAATGCCGGGATCTGCGCCATGCCTCGCTGTCTGCAGTCACGCGCTATCTCAGCCCCGAGCCAAACTGAACTCACTATATTTCTCAAAAGCCAAGTGGTTTTATTTATACTAGCTTCATTCTTCCAATGCATGAAGAATAGTTATTTATTTGCCTCTTTTTTTTGGTGGCGGAGATTAAAGCTCATGCCCTTTTTTACACTCAACCACATATAAAAAATTCATAATTTGTTTCATATACAGAGCATTCCCTGACATTCGCTACGAGACTCGGCGGCAAGCGGCTCGGCATCAGCGCTTGTCTTTCCCGGTGAACGGGTCCGCCACAGTCGCTAGAGTCTGCTATTAAAATTACAGTTTTCATATTGTGTACTAACCTTGATTTACAGAAGGTGTTGAAAATGATGTCCCTCTGCTGCAACACATTCCTGGCAACTCCGAAAGAAATTGACATTTACACGAGGAAGTTCGTCTACTGTAATTCTCCCGATTTCTCGTACAATACTCTCTTTTAACTCACGGATGGTGTGCGGATTGTCTTTGTATACTTTATTTTTTAGATTTCCCCATTTTTCTTTCCACTTTTATTCAGAACTGACCCTGTTACTCTAAACTTTTTTACGAGGTTTAATATAGTGGTCAGAAGTCAGAAGTAGCTTTTACTGAATTTTTTGTTTTACATTGCATATTTATGAACCACGGCAAATTGCACCGGCCTATTGTTTATTAGGAGGCCATTAGAGGCTTGTCAAAGCAACCTTTTAGATACTAATAGCTTGCTTTGCGCAACACAAATTTTATTTATTTTAAGGGTTCACAACATAATAATTTTTTTTAAATTTAAGTAGCATTTAGAACATGCTTGCAACACTTATCTTTGTTTATTAATTCTACATATGGTAGTTTTGAAGTGAAGTCTATTACTGACAATAAACTATTTCAGTTTATTAGAACACGCAATGGTATTTTAATATCAGGTTCAGGTCAATTTATTGTCATTCAGAATTTGAATAATAATTTGAACACGCACAGATCAGTTCAGCTTAACGAAGGCCAATCTTTATTTTTTAATTATCAGGATTTTTCGCAAATTATTGTGGATCAACAAATTTTACACACAAGAATGTTAGCTTTCGAACAAGTCAAAATGAAGGAAATTGAGTTACTACCTAATATTCCCAAGAATTTATCTGATTTCACTATTCCCCAATGGACTCCACTTGAACTTGCTTTAAAACAACTTAATCAATCAATTAGTAAGAACATTTCATTTCAAGAATTAGTCCTAAACCCTTTGCCCATGTCTATATTAGTTTTTATTATTTGGAATGTGTTATTAACCGCAACCCTAGGATATTATTTTTATAAGCATCATCAGCTTGCGAAACAGATTAATTCAGAGCAGCGCAGTAATAATTAATAGGTTAAGGCAACACATTAATCATGGACATTAATATTTTTAATTACGGTTGGATATTTTATTTAAATTTTTCTTATTTATTTTCAAAGAGTTATGGCAATTATTTTATATATTTATTTAATTTATGTTATTTTGATGAGACAATTTAATTTAATTGTAAAGAAAAGGCAGTGGAAATTAGTTGGTTTTGTGTACATGCATACTTGAATTATATATACCCATCCTATTGCAATTTCCTTTCTTTATCATAATTTTTCCTTTTAACCTAACCTGTCTATACGGAGCGCCATGGACAAGCAATACCTACACCATCCATGGGCATTTTCTCGTGACGGATATCCGCAGGCAGTCTATTACCAGGCAGAAAGACTGATTACCATTCTACGAGGGAGACATGCAGACATTTTAAGTACTATTTCAAGAAGAGACTCGTCACCACCATTTTACGAGGGAGACATGCAGACATTTCTACTTATTACTGCACGGAGACTACCTTTTACAGGAAGGATGTAATCAACCATACATTTCCCAGTATAGCGGACTACACATTATCCACAGCACCTAGTGATGAAGCTAGATAAAATTCCCCTCCACACTGTTTGCAGTTAAAACAACAACTTTTCCCCATTTCCCAAGTTCTACGGGTAATTTACCACAATTTTTTACATTGCCCCATGCAGTCAAGAGGACAAGCAATCCAGAAAGAAGAGGAAGCAGAGAAAACATACATTCTACAACCAGCAGTTCTGGTCACAAACAATAATTACAGAATTGTGCTACAGTGTTTCTACACATACACATGTGAGCTTCTATCATGTGTATCTATTTGGTCATTTAACATGCATTATGGGAAACAGTACTTTTCCATAGTCCTTATATACATTTTCAGTTTTGTGTCATGCATAAGAACTAGTTTTATATGCATGCAAGTTTACATCATACTACAAGGAAGCGACAAGCACCAGTGGTGTCAATTGACCAGTGCATCAATTAGTGCCTAAATTTTTTTTTACGATGAAATTTTGCACTTTGAATAATAAACGGACATGCAAGCAATAAAAAACATAATTATAGCACTTTCGAACATTTTAGAAAGCATGCTTTAGTGATAATATTTTATGCATATGTTTATTGCATGCAGATATTAGTGTGATATATTTTTTTCTCTTCTCACCAACATGGAATATTGAAAGCGACACATTTGTTCGCAAAACATTTATTTGATATTTAAACTCAAGCACATAGTTTTGTCACTTGGAAGATTATTAATTTTGTGTGCAGTCATACAAAGGTTTTCACCACGCCATAGATATGTATACAGTGTACAGTTTAATGTAGAAAAGAAAATTGAACGCTATAATTAAGTTTTCCAGCGACAGTTTTCAGTGTAACTCACTATATGCATTTGAATATTGTATAATAATACATTGGAATGTGCAACACAGCCATGCAAGTTTATATATTTGGCGATGTTAGGAGTGCAGTGCTACGTAGTTTGTAAAACATACGCACTTTGATATGATCAGGTTTTTACACGGACAAAACAGTGAGAAGTGACAATGTTTTACATGCTTACTTACGTGTACTTACTTGTGCACCTTTTTAAGGTTTTTTCTATTTGTTTGAAGAGTCTATATCAAGTGGAAATATACATAAACATTGTGAATTCCGTTCCATCTTGCAAGACGCTCCAGCCGTTGGCCTCGCGGAACACACAGAGTCGTTACCGCGTGGCGAGGTATCACAGACTCTTGATTAGGAGCAGGTTGATGAGCAATTATACATAATATACATTACGTACACGCACATGTGCTACATTAAGAGTTTTATCGTTTAACGACATGAACTTTTGTGATTTCTAGTCCTATAATAGTATATATTATTGTTTTTTACATCGTATAAACATACGAATTTGTTAGTATTAAGGGTATTATTCATTTTAGAGTTTAGGGAATAAAATTTTTTTTCATTCAGGCTACGGCAAACAAGGGAAAGTTATGTTTTGGTTAATTATTTTTGTATATTTGGTTTTTTATGAAAATATATGGAATTGGCGAACCTGAGTCATGTCAAGCTTTGCGATTTGACTTTTAAATTTTCAAAGGAGAAAATTTTTCCTAGGAGGCGCGAACGTATCAATTCCTAAGATTGTATGTTTATTTTATTAAGTCTCTCTGAACGCTTCATGTTGACCAGGGCATTCACTTGTTTTTCTCAGCTGTCTCAAGCCTCTTAGGCATGTTTACAATGCGTTGTGTTGTGCCATGCAAACCTCCTGAGCTTTCAGGAAACAGGTACACTTCTGGGTTTGGTGTCAGCGGTTTGCATGGTAGCAGTTATAATAAACACGATTCGGCGATTCGGCATCGAGGAAGAGCTCGATGGCCAGGGAATATAGAGGTGAGACAAGCTGGGAAGTGACTGGACTTTGGGAATTGAGTTGGTAGAGAGAGGAGGTCAGCAAGGCAGGAGGTGAAGAGTAGTACAACGCTCTGGTCAACAAATAGGAGAGAAGCTCACAGAGGACTTCGCTATTTTCATTCAGCTAAGAGACTTCAGTTAGACAGGTAATTATCCTACACCCAGCCATGATACAGGTTCAACGGTTCACAAAATCCAACGAGTTGCCATTGTCTTTTCAGTAGCGTAATTCCTTTGTGTAATTTGTACCTTTCGCATGCCAAGCAATAACTCGTCATGTCAATGACGAGTGGTCTCATCAAGAGGATGAATGATGAGTAGTTTACATCACCCCATCAGTTAACTGGTTCAGATCCCTTCATTCTAAAGAATGACACGCTATGTGGAACGGGCACACCAGGAAATTTCGTTGCAAAACGTCGTCGCACTTCTTCATAATTCCTCTTTCCGAAGTAACACTCGACAAGATAAATCCTTTGTTGTAATGTAAACTTTTGTGGTGCCATATTAAGCCACAATCTTCAACACACGGACACGACACAACACAACTTCCGAGGGAGGATTATACTGGCGTCAGTCTGCAACGTCAACAGAAAGAGAAAGAGAGCGAAGGCAGGAGAGCGAAAGAAACAGACTGTTAGCGTGCGACTGTTGCGGACCCCGTTCGCCGGGAAAGACAAGCGCTGACGCCGGGCCGCTTGCCGCCGAGTCTCGTAGCGAATGTCAGGGAATGCTCTTTATAAACATTGAAAATAGCGATCATACATATACCTTTCACATCAAACCAACCACAGTAAAAATATGTAATTCAACGAAATACATAACACATATACATATATACATGTACACACACGCATACATAGGTCTATATACATAACAGGCCACAACAAATATTTATTAAACATGTATTGACAAAGAAAATGGTACCAGGAAAAAGAGTATATAGCATCACTCCATAATACTTTATCTTAATCTTTGAATGAAGATACCTATTGAATTTGATTTTCTCATTTCATGTGAGAGTGCATTCCAGTCCCTAACCACTGATACAGCAAGAGAGTTACTAAAAAATTCAGTTTTGTGAGATTTAATTGTTAAACTATTAGAACTTCCATTATTGCTTTTGAAACGAACAAAATATTATTATTTTACGTTTACTTTGTAATATTTGGAAACTTCTACCGACGACAGAACTCACGCGGGATAAATACGACCCCGCCTTCAAAACTATGACGCAGCTCTTTCGCAAGATCAGCCAGGCGGACCCAAACATGACATTGAGAACATCCACATAGGAAACTACTGACGACTAATCTCGTAGGAGAGAACTAAATATTTCACACTCAGGGGATATATTTCTCTTTTGGTAATGAACTTAATCATGCAGTACTTCTATTTACCCTTCTGCCGGTATCAAGGGCGTGACGAGAAGGAAGTATTTTGGAAGTTCAAACCCTTCTGAAATGTTTGTGAAACATTAGTACTAAAAAAAATTCCAAAATTTTCTTTCTCTGTCCGCCTCTTACATATCCTCAATATTTATATAAATCACAATATTCAGGTGTATTTGAGCCATTCCACGCGAAATCCACCAATGAAGAGGTACTTTTCAACCTCACATATTCACATATTTCGATTCATTTGAAAATTGGCATACTGAAAGGGCCACCTGAGGTTGGAAAATATGCAAAGTTGCAAATCCATATCTTTTGTATTTCCGAAATTACAGTGTTGCAAACTGTGCGATTTTGATCATTTTCTTCAACATCTTGTCAACTTTAAATTTCAACATTCAGGCGGTATTGGAAAAATCTTGAAGGGCTCTTTCACGTGAGATGTAAGGCTAAAAAAACAATTGAAAGATAGTGTAAAGCCTTTTAATTTTTATCAAAAAAATATACGTCATACGTACATAGTTACTCAATAACTGTCCACATTTCAAAATGGGATGCCAATGGGATTTAGATGTTATATTTAGATTAGGTTAGTGTAAGTTAGTATGATATCATATTTTGATAGACAAATACTATAATTCAAAATGAGAATTAAATATTAACACATTATTGCTTGAATTAACACACATGAAGCTGATATTTCCATTCCAAGTTCTTATAAATTCCTGGTGATTCAAAAGTCCAGTCAAATAGGCAATTTTGATATTAGTACACTTAGCGAAAAATGGAAAAAGGGGGAAAGTTGTTGGAAATAGTCAAGTTTCAATCCAAAGTGCTTCAATTTTCAATGTATCATGTACCGTTCACGCTGTACACTGGTATGAGCTGAGCCTCATTGGTAGCCGAAAAGGTCACATGAGTAGCCCTGAATACTCTATGTCATCGCCATAGCATACAGTACTGGGTAAGTTAAGAATTGATGACGATAATTACAGTGCTTAACACTGTGCCACTCTGCGTGTCACACATTCACATTTTTACTTGCTTACACTGCCTGTAATCATGTGTGTGTATCTGGGTACCCGCTTCTGAATCCGAGTAACCGATGTCGGTTCTGGATCCGGGTTACTATATCTCGGTTCTAAATCCGGGTAACGGGTTCTCGCTTCCGGATTCAAGTAACCAATTTTCATTCTGGATCCTGGTACCCATTTTTTGGTTCCGGAAGTGGGTACCCGATCTTCTGTTCCATATCCGAATATTTCTAACCATCTCTAAAGAGGAAGCGAAGAGCAAAAATTATGAATCGACAATTTTTGTCACATGTTTGATTAGTTTACGGGTAAATTACGTAACGAAATATTCCTGCTATTAAAAGGCATGAAGTGTATTGTCATGATCTGTACAGAAGTTTAAAAAACGTATTCTTTGTTTGTTCCAATAAATTTCACTTTAACTGAGACGCAGTTGGTTTTAATTGCGTACAAGGGCGTGAATTAGAACTGAACACATGGCAGTACATGCTCCCAAAAAGCAATTAATATTTAAATTACACACGGGGAACAAAGCAATATTGTGCACGGGCAAAAACAAGTTGAACGGAATAAACCTGCCGTAAATATAGAAGCTCCACGACCAGGCTGCGTCGCTGTAATGTAACAAAAAAGCACAATTTAGCCCAGAATTAATTTAGACTACATCAAGCATTGAAGGTCGTCGCTCCTTTTATGGTTTAAAAGGATTCTATTGAATATAAAGCTTGATTATGTTCGTAAAAATTGTTTTCAAAAACTAAAAGCAATGCAGTTCTTTCTTTCATACGTTCGCGCATGTTTTGCATGGTGTAACAAACATGGTGAACAAAAACGTACCTCAGAGTGTGCACATTCTAGATTACATTTTTATAGCAACATTATTGTTATAATTCTCGCACAACTAGCGCAACCACACGATCACTGTTTAGAAATTCATAACTTCCGAACTCTTGTGACACGGTGTGTCATCCTCTCTCTCTCTCTCTCTCTCTCTTTCATTCTCTATTTATTTATCTATGTACGTATGTGTACGTAATCATTACTGAGATACCAACAATTCCCAATAGTATATGCTATTTCTGTGGGCAGAGGGAAGGCGAAAAGATGAAGACTTTAGGTGGGCAGACCATGTGGCACGAATGGGAGAGGAAAGAAGAGTTTACAGGATTCTTGTTGGGAAGTCTGATGGTAAGAGACCAGTAGGAAGGCCAAGACTAAGATGAAGAGATAACGTTGAGATGGATCTAAAGAAAATCGGTGAGGATGGAAAAGAGTATATAGATCTTGCTCAGGATAGGGACAGATGGAAGGCTTGTGTTGCTGTAGCCATAAACCTTCTGGTTTACGAAGGCCAGAGAGTTAGTTAGTTAGAGGGGGCTACAAGAAGGTCTAGAACCCCCCCGTTGCCCACACGGTGGCGATGTCTCAGAGAGAAATTATTATTCAAATAGTATCGCTGATAAAATTTACACAGCCGAAATGTGCTCTCTGTAGTTCTGTATATCCAGGAAATCTACATGCTAATATTGACTACAATACGCACGTCAACTAAAATTAGCATATATATATAACTTGGAATTGGTTAATTCGTCCACGAAAGCGAGAAATTGGTATGAAATGTTTCCATGTTCATTTAAAGAAACGCAAGGGAAATATAATTTCAGTAAGATGAGAAGTAGGAATATTTTTTGCGTTCCATTTCTAAATCAATATGCACATGCATTATATTTATTATATTTTCAAATGATTACCTGACGCGAAATTCGACATTTAGACTATAGTTTTACATTCTTTTCCTGATAATACTGGTTCGATTTCAAGAGTGAGAATATTACAATTAAACATCTTACGCATAATTGTATAAAGAAATTAAGACCAACCGAGGATGACCTTAACTACCAAGGCATATGGGCAAAACACATGCAAATAATTCTGAATAATTCGCTTGGATCTCCCTTCTGACGAATCCCCTAAAAGCACGAATGCTTCTCTACGTTTGCTATTTCGACACAGATAGATCTCTACATATTGCGGGAAAATATAAAAATTTAGATGATATTTCGAAATCTACAATCAGATTTTAGCTATTGTTAACAATTTTCGAGCTTTGGTCAATTATTTGGTAATAAACGTAACGCGAGTGCGTTATACTACAGGTTATATATACTATATGGTGAGACAGTGATGAATAGGTCTCGGAAGTTGAGGAAATATCCTTCTTTTACCTAGTGTCCAAAGACGAGGCCCAACATAATATATGTTCATTTTGGGTCATTGTAGGCCAGAAAAAGGTGGGTTTGATTTGTCCTTTTTTGCCTTTTTCGGCGTTTTTTGGCTTATTGATACATTTTTAGCCTTTTTTAGGTCTTAACGGCTTTTTTGCAACTTCGCCTTCTTTCGACTAAGTTTTTACTGCTCATTCTCAATTCGAATCATCATCAGTCCATCACCTCTTAAACATCCTTTCTGTAGTAAAGAAATAAAAAAAGAAAGAAAGAAATATATTTGAACCATCCCTGAAACGAGAGGAAAACATTTTTGGACGACTGAAGCAGGTACGGTACAAGGTCCTTTAACCGTAACTTGTCTGGAAGATCGCGCTGGAGATGACAATTGTGTTATACTGCAATGCCAACTGAGGTAAGGTTTCCCAAGTCCTATTTCTGTAACCCTATTGTGGTTAGGCCAAATATGACTCTTCAAATATGATTTTTCAAATTATGTTAATCTAAAAAATATTTAATGTCTGAAAGAAGATACATTCCATTCATGTAGTTTTTCACACTGTGTTTTCCATACCACCAGAATTTTTTATTTTTTTATTCATTAAATAGGTAATTAAAACTGAAGTTATTAATTAATTTGGATCACAATTATACGTCCTTTCTCCGTTTTTAGGCCCTTTTTTGATATTTTTAGGTTTTTTATAGGTATTTTTCTGGCAATTTATAGGTCTTCAACTTCGGAGCCGTAGTGATGAACAAGTTGTTTGGGTGCACCGAAAGGTGTACTTACTTCTAGAGCACACGTAAAATTAATTAATATGTCCAATAGTTCGGTTGGTTTCTTTGAAACAAAAAAGGTTGTGAAAGCTGAAAATTATATTTTTTGTGATAAGAGATTGTCGATTCTTAGCAACTGCAACCACTGTATACAGTACATTGGGAAACGATGAGTTTGGTTGGTGTATAGACGTGTTTGTAATTGTATTGGTAGTTGGGCCGTTATAGGAACACCAATAAGGTGGTGGCATTCCATTACCGATAACTGACCCATACAAAAGTATGCCATAAGGCAAAGCTCAGTATAGCAACTGGAGTAAACTCAGTCCAGTTAAGAATACAACCACATAAGATTCAAATCGATTGCAGAGTATCTTTTATTGCCGTATTAGATATTAACTTTGGGCAAACCCAGGTAGCCTAGCAATCCGTTTGAAACAGGAAAGAATGTAATTAGCAGTTTTCTACTGTAGATGGTTAGGGATGCGGGTACTGAAGTCTTTCTTCCCGATGTACATCACAGTTGGTCGCTTCGGTCTCCTGGAACCTCAATGCCTGGAACGCACTTTTTTACATAACAGGTTTCCACGGATAACGAAGGTGACAAAGGATAATGCACTGGCTAAGCTAAGGGTGTCCATGAGAGAGTGAGTCCAGGGCAGATACAAGTATAGAGATTCGACAAGTCATTGTAACATACCTCTCTTCTTCTTTGGCTCACTGAAGTAAAAGTACAGACAAATGTATTATTTTTGAGTTGGTGTTTTAAGTCCACTTTATGCACAGTAAGGCTAATTGGGACTAGACCTACAGTTTAAAGTGGAATCCGAACCACTATGTGCCTCCACCGGGTATAGAACCCGGGCAGACCAATGTATTAGTCTGTGATTAAAGCATAACCATGATATCTTGCTCATTTTAACCCACGAATATGCTCCCAACTTAATGTTACTACAGGTGCAATACCTTACAACTATTCATATAAATTTTTAACGGCTTTTTATTTGGAATAGTTTAATGTAAACTGCAAGTTATTATTACTAAGTTTGATATATAATACATTCTTCTCTAATATCTTCGTATTCAATTACAGTGTTAAAAAAGGTGTACAATGATTATCTACTTTCTAGTTTTATTTGATTTACGTAATAAATAATAAATATTCTATTGTGCTGCCATCTATGAACAAAAAACAAGCGTGTAATTCTATTGTTGGTCAAGAGAGTTTACAGTAATGTATTTTTTCTTATGGCAAGTCTGCAGAGTATGGGCCGCTCCAGGGGAGCGCGAAGGGGTGCTTGCGCACCACTTAATTTTCTTCCGTACCCCCTTCAGCACCCCCCTATCCACAACCTATATTCTACCGAAAACATTACCTCTTACAGTGTTATATTATGTCATGTCGTTGTCATATTGAGGGCCGAATGTTAGGTATTGAAGTGAGACTGCAGTTATTATTTACAACTGACAAGCATTGATCCGATTTTCCTGTACTGTTGGCAGTCTACAAAGATCAGCGGTCCTTGCCTTTATTTCTTCAGAATTGTTCTTAAGAATTGTTTCTTCTTGTGTTTCAAGTAGTCTTGTTTCTTTTTCGATAAATGTGTCAGTGTCAGTTGTGTGTTTCTCATTGCACTGTTGATGCACGGTTTTGTTGTACGCCTACTTGTTATTCCTCTTTCCTTCAAGTCACATTGAGTCATTCCATGCCAAATCAACACAGATATGTGCAATTTCCAACCTGACCATCCTCGATTTTCGACTTGCGCTTGACACATATAACTAGAGATCTCCCTGTGCCTAACCTATTTCTTTCATGACCAGGATAACTCCTTTACATTTTGTAGAGGATGTTAAGGAACTTTTGATTCGTCATAGTTCATGTAATGGGGTCTTTATCAGTCACATAGTTACACATATTATTTTGTATCTTCTGATCTCATTGCAGTCCCAGAATGATTTTTTGATATGTTTTATAGTATGGAATGAGGGACCAAATATATTTTTTTCACGATTTTTGGTGATGACATGTTTTGAGATATTCAAAGGCAAAGGTCAAGGTCACGTCACAAAATTCTATTTTTATCGAAAGGTGGGCTTGTTATATATCACTGAAAAGCTTGTTCCATTCTCTGTACAATAAGCTTTATTTGAGCTTCCTAGGCGAAATAGTGGCGGAGTTACAGCACATTTAGTATAGATAAGCGGGCTCAAAAAGGGCAATTTATGCTAACTTTGACCTTGAATAATTTAACAATTACAAAACAAACGAAACTAAAAATTTTGATAGTTACTAAGTTCCATGCATAGTTTCAACTCCCCAAATTTCATGAAAATCGGAGGTGGTCAGGTTGGGGGCTGTGTTGATTTCGCATGGATCAAATAATTAATTTGCTTTCAAGTATCATCGTTCTCGAAAATTATTTAACGTGAGTTGTATCGTGACTGTACTTTCCTTGTTAATTCGTTCTATTTGTTCTGGTAAACGTACCATTCTAGACTTTTTCAAAGACTGTTACGAAGGGGCCAAAAATTTGCAAAGAAATATTATAGCTCGTTGTTGCGGACAGGGCGGCCGAAGGGATTTTAACTAAGAAGTTGCTGCGCGCCTAGCGTTTTTTCCTGACACCACAGCATCTGGGCATACGGAAGAAATGCTATGTATTATTTTAAACGAACGCATATGAAAAGGGGGTAACAATGCAACGGAACATTTTTAGAAAAGCGATGCAGTAAAAAAAAGTGAACTGATAATTGAATGAAAGTGACTACATGATTTCGTATTTATTGTCTTATATCATTTCCAAATTGCAGAACTTTATATTGCATAGTATAGATTAACCATGAAGTTAAGCCTAACTCTACAGGCAACCACCAACGCCTTCTGTAAGTTGCCTATGCTGGTCGCGTTTCCAACTGGCGATTGGGAAGCAGCCAATCAGCGATCAGTTGAATTTTCTTCGACAGACATCGGGCATTCTCGAGTCACAAGGCACCAAACGCTGCTAGCGGGAAGGTTAATGGTACAACTGCACACGTGGTCCTACATGAGGGAGTTTCACACGCAAACAGGCAACTGGCAAAAACAGAAGTACGCTTGGCAACGTTGCTTCGGGAGAGCGATGTGATTCCTTCATCTTTTACTTCGCAACTGAGTTTGTTGACGCCCATCGCGCCACACCCCCGAAGACGACTGGGGGACAGAAATTGCCAGAAATAGCCGTCAAGGTCAGCCGCCAGTTGGAATTGCGTTCAGTATAGTACTCCGACAGTTGTTTTCTTTATACAGCGTATTTGCAGAAGATTCAATTCAACCTACAAATGTATCAATATACCCTGTACAAAACACATCTTATTACTAATATCGTTGACCCTGCACAGCAACGGTTCAAACCTAGCTTAACATTCCTGACTTTTGACTAATCTCGAAGACGCGGATGGGTTATGATAATATGAGATGGATGGAACATATTGACAACACAACACAAGGCACCACAGAGAGTACAGGCGCCAGAACCTCGTTTGCCTACAATATTGCAGTTGCTGCGTTGTACTACGTGGAAGAGAAGTTGACAATTGTGTCTTCAGCAGAAGCGGCACCTTCATATAAATATTGGAGGGGCAAGATTGTCAACAATAATTTTTATATGTATAAAATATATACAGTGGCGGCGATTGGGTTCCAAAACTAGGGGGGCAAGGTTCAAAAAATGGGGGGCAAGGACAGTTTACTTTCCCTTGGTACATAACGTTTAGCATAGCACGAGGGAAAAAGTGGCAAAAAGTAATGGGGACAACTGCCCCCCTTCGTTCGCCTAATAGCCGCCACTGTGTGTATATACTGTACATCTTGAGGAATTATGGGGGAGAAGAAAGTGCCTTGCCCTACTAAAGTCGGCGGCTGTAGGCTTCAGACACTCCTGACCTGAAGCTCGGACATAAACGGATTGCTATGTGCAAAAGCGAGATTTTAGTAGTTTGGTCTAGTTTTATCATATCTTTGAAGGAAGAAGCACCCAAATAATTCTGCGTGCCACATCCTGATCTAGCCTAACTCGTATCAAAGCTAAGATTTACGATTTGTCAACTTTTGAAAGAATTTTTCTTTTATCGTCTTGCTTCTCAGCTTGCAGAAACGGCGTGTAGATGGCATCCAAAATAAACAAACACGAGGTTCTTTGATGTGGACCACCACAAACGTCTCTCTCTCGCACGCGCGAGCAAAAAATCAACCCAAATAAGAAAGATGGACCTCGATTTTATCTCCGGAACAAGGAAGTCGTAAGTTTTTCCCCGCTGACGAGATTTTTAAAAACCTTCTCAGGGGAAAAGGAACATTTGCAGCCTTCCGTTACGACCTACATACGACTCTACTTTCCTGCTAGATTTTCCGCATTTTGCTCAGTGTTGTGCTTCTCTTTGGGGGAAGATATCACCGCAAAAAAATGTCAAAAACTTATGGTTTATTTATCAGTTTTTAACTTGCGTGGTCCAGTTTACTTCAGAAGTTTGTACTTAAGGCAGAATTCACACCGAAGCGACAGACACCAGGCGAGACGTGTAGCTTGGGAACGAGCCAATCAGCAGCAACCTTTCACACCGTGGCGACCGTCGCACAACCCTGTGACAAGCAAAACGTGTCGCCTGTCGCTTGTCGTTTCGGTGTGAATTCTTCCTAATATCACTGAATTGTTTCCTCCAGTGTTTAAGCTTGTACAACCGCAAAGATAACAGTAGGCAATCCTATTAATCAGAATATTTTACTATAAAATATCTGGTAACTAAGATTCTAGCAAAAACTAACATAAATTTAAGGCTAACCTCTCGTGGGCCGGTAAAATGTGCCAGACCCAGTACCGGGATGCGGTCCGACAATTAAAAATTTAGAAATTGCAAGTAATGGTCATACAATTTGATACTAAAACTGTTTTGTTATTAAATATAGGCTAGTGACATGTTTATTGTTACACCGGGCATTAAAAGAATAAAAGCCACTTCATTTCCAATGCACTAATGCAGCAATGATACATTCAGATATCACATAGACCTCTCGAGATTTTATCTTAGAAACATTGACTATTTTATGTTTCTGAATATATTATATGCATCACGTCCCGCTTCATACCTGATCTGACTTTAAATATGCTTCTCTGATGAAGCAGTGGTAACACCATCGGCTTGTAATCAGGGGTATCGGGTTAGATACTCTGTAGACGCACATAGCTGTTCGCATCCTGCTTTAAACTGTAGGTCCCGTGTCGATTAGTCTATCTGTGCACGATTTGAAATCGAAACTCGACGAAACAAAACCACGAAACTGAAGAAGTTGGAAGGGCTTATTCTCTTCCACTTACTGTGGAAATCAATCGAACTTCTTAACCAACCCACCCGGTGGAGGCACATAGTGGTTCGGATCCCATTTTAAACTGTAGGTCCAGTCTCGATTAGCCTTACGGTGCATAAAGTGGACTTTAAACAGCAACTCAATCCATCAATCTTAACCAACCCTTTCCATTTCCTTCACTACATTAATTCATTTTCATTTGTGACATCATACCGAGTACAGTAACCCCCTTTATAACACCATATATGAATAACTCAATATTCTGACCAAGGCAGAAATTATTTTATTATAAAATAAACTATACGTTTTTTTTAGTAACCACCAGACTTACGTAATACGCAACTTACGCAAATAACTGTACAGTCACGGATTCTTCTGGGTTGTAACGATTCTACTGGCTTTCAATACGATTGTTACAATCCAGCAGTGTCCATGACTGTACGTCGCTGTCACAAGATATTCTTTTATTTGAAAAGTGCTATTTCAGTTTGTTTTTATATTCTTTTATATATTTTTCATACTTTTATAGTTTATATCCAAGTAAATACTGCTGCATGATGTTTTATTTATAAAATAATAGTGTGTAAATAATATACAGTAAAACCTCGTTAATTCGGACTAAACTAAGTTGACTGGTTTAACGAAAGTCCGGATTAATTGAAATAACCTAAAAGAACAGTAGAAAGTGCATTAAAACTCCGTTTATAGCAACAAAACACGTTTATTATGGTGTATTTAAAGGGCATAGGTCTAAATACACTGTACAGTACAGTACAAAGTCTGTGGGAAACAGAATTTCATAAGTGCTTGACTTTTTTTTTCTTTATGAAGTTCTCTTGTTGACTTCTAGCCACATTTAAAAACTTGCATTCTGCTTTTCTTTTATTTTTGCCGTTTGCCTGTCCGGATCAAGCGAAGTCCGGGTGATCGGGATTCGGATTAACGTGGTTTCACTGTATTGCAGTTTCTTACGAAGTCACACTTAAGCACTTAAGCAATTTACAAATTTACTTACATAAAATTCAAGTTACGTAAAGGTTTACGGAACGCATTACTTACGTAACTCGGAGGGTTACTGTACACCGGTTATTCGCATCTACCCTTTTCTCAATTACCCTCCTCTTAAAAAAAGATGAAAAAGAGCAGGCCGTTGAAGCCAAGGGACGCACGGGAGCATGCAATTCCAAAAACAAAAATGTATATTTCATTTCTAGTTTAGGAGGAACGGCGATGAATTAGAACCGGGAAAGAGGTTGACAGTTAAGTAAAACTGACGTTAAGAAATTGCAGACTTGGACGGCGAATGCGTTCCAATTTCCTCGTACCCAGTTTGCCTCGAAATGAGATTTGCAGCGAGTGAAATATATGCAACTGTTTCGCTGGGTTAACAAATGTTGTGCTGTTCTGTTGCTGTGCTGTGGAGGAGAAGTTGGTTTCTGTTGCTGTGCTGTGGAGGAGAAGTTGGTTTCTGTTGCTGTGCTATGGAGGAGAAGTTGGTACGGTCTCCTTTCACACACACACACACACAATCACTGATTTCCATGCAACGTAACTTCGGCCATATTTTCTTTTTCTCTTTTTCACAAAGCAAAACGCAAGTTGCTTTATAAAGATGCAGTATAAACGTAAGGGCAGCAGTAAAGATAGAATTACTACAAACTAATAATAATAACGCACTATTTGATTATCTTATTATAACTAGGGCGCGGAAAAATATGTACCAAAAACAGTAATATGTGTACATATACAGGGTGGGTCACGAATAAGTAACCCAGCTCCACACTATCCCATGCCAGCGTTTACATCTTATTGTTCTTTTAAACGGGGACAATTTCCAGCACCTCGTACGAAAACTATGTTACCAAACCTTTAAAAAAAATGATTGCTGTAATTATAAAGTAGTAGCTATACGTTATCCACTTGCCCGTTGTTTCAGTTTGATACAACTTGTCCGTGCCCCACTCTGTATATGTATTTAAAAATCCAAAAATACTTACAAAAAAATCAACAAATATATCATATTACCAGCATCTTCGTCTTATTTTCTTAAACGCCGACCTCCGTGGTGGAATGGTTAGCACAGCGCACTACGACCCAAGGGGTCCCGGGTTCGAATCCCAGCCTGGGCATTCTTTGTTCCCTTTCATCAATTTCCTCACGCATTCTCATCGTCGCGATTAGATAAATGTGGCAGAAAAGAGACGTAAAACAACCTAATTCAATCAATTCAACTCTCTATAAATAAATTTGCTGAAGTCACACAAACGAACAGAAGCATATCTCTAAACCAATATTTAACTATATATGCTAAGAAAGTCCTGTTACTTTTTCAGGACACGATCCCCATTTCAGTAAAGAACAATAACTTCAAATGTGAAACTTCTGTTATCGTCTAACAGGGCTTTATATTAGCTAAATCTTTTCACTTCACACAAAGTAATAGGGCATATTTTAAGTTGAACAAATCTTCTCGTCTGTACTTAGTAACTATTGTCTGCACTTAGCACTCTGTTAATATGCAAAATTGTATTGTACCCTGAGATTTTCTCCAAAAATGAAAACATTATTTTCCTTCCGTGTCACCAACTGATCCACACTGTCAAGAGAAACGACTGTTGAGGACAATTTCAAAGATGTCCCTTCAGAATCGTACATTCCCTTGTGCAAGGGCAGCCTCAGGTGACGGTGAGGGCGAAAGTGTCTCCCTGAGAAAAGTGATGTAAATCGAAAAGTGAAATTTTAGCTTGAAAACATGGGGAGGTGCGTCATGAAAGACAGCAGATTAAGTGATCTGTGATAGGTGCATCGTGATGTTGATTTATTTTACTTCGCTTTTTGTGCCTCCACTTTTGGCTAATTCGCGAAGATGAGGATATGATGAAATTAATGAATGGACACTCACAAACATCCATTACCAGGCCGGGATTCGAACCCGGAACTCCTGGCGTCGTAGCGAGATGTGATAAACACTCCGCCACGGGGGCCGAGGTGCATCGTGAAAAATCAAAAGAACTGTTCAACAAGTTGCCAGGTGTTTGTGAAAAGGAAGCAAGTCGCTATTTAAATAGTGGACTCAAGTTTGAACTTAACAACACCACGTTATTTTCAATTCAATTTCAATTGTATGATTTGTAAAACAATAATAATAATAATAATAATAATAAAAGGTATAATGTGAGTTTTTGTAACTGATGGGAAATATACTAAATCTTACTCTGCCCCTCCTCCCCCAGTGCTCGAAGTGGAATTCCTAGCTGGAAGAATGATTGCCCAGTTTGGGGAAAGATATGGGCGATGCTTTTTGAGAACTTTCTTAACTGGGGAGATAGCATTACTTCCTGAAAGAAAATACTTGGGGCGGACTTATCTTTGTGTATATGTTTGTATCAAAAAATTAATAGTGGCCGCGGTGGCTCAGTCGGTAACGCGTCTGACTACCATGCTCAAGGTCCCGGGTTCGATCCCCAGCCGGTTCAAATCCGTTCTTTTCTAACGTTGGAAGCGGCTCCAGCGCCCAGCCAGCGTCGATTGACATGGGTACCTGGGGGAAATCCTGGGGGTAAAGGCGGTCAGGGGCGTGATGCTGATCACATCACACCCACTCACGACCGTATCAAGAAAGTGTGGAGCGTTACCCCCACCCCCTATACGGCTAAGCACAGGGGAACACTTTACATTTTTCTTATCAAACATAAAATTGACAGTAAATGTAAAATAAATGTACTAAAGAGTAAAATATGTAAATATGCACGTTTTTAGGCTATATTTGGATACACTGATTTGAGCTGGAAATGTTTACAGAAAAAACATATAATTACCCAGGTCCTAATTATGCCGTTAGAAACAGCAGATGAAAGAAAGTAAAGCTTTGTCGGTGACAGTTTCGCAATTGGATAATACACTTGACAGAGTCGCATCGCAAAATACAATATGTACAGATTTTCGAAGCATCCCTAAGCAAGTCTGCCTAATCTTCAATGAGTGATCTCTCGATTGGCTACAGACTTTTCCCATCTGTTTTATTTTTGGAATTGCGAACGCGCGGACAAGTTTCTTCCACTTTCTCGCACCAGGGGTGGGGAAACCGTGGCAGGTGTAACATTTTTAATATAGAGGCCGGCTGTGCGTAGCGGATATGTCTTCTTCATCAAACGAATGCCAGAATTGCCACCAGTCTGTGCGCGATTGTTCCACCTAAGAATATTCTGGGATAATCATCCTCTGGCATCCTCTAACAACTCAGTGGATAACATTTCCGAATGTCAAGCAGGATAAAAAACATTTTGTAAGATCATTCTAAAGGTTTTTGAGGTAGTAGCTCAATCCTAACTAATCCCGAATATTGTTGATTAGTTTGTTTTAAAATCAATGAGGGTTAGCACTTTGACTATACTCTGTCCCATTATCTCTGTAGCACGGCCGCGGCAGAGAAGGGGAGGAAATCGAGTGGGCAGAGCAAAGTGTAGTCGTTTCCCCCACCTCCGCGTAACCCGTTCCTCGCACGTGTTCATTGGTGGTGCCGTTTCGCGTCACAACTTGCGCAGAGACTTGTTTTCGTTCGCTTGCTCCAGAGATAACCGGGACAGAGTATACTTACCCTGTAGGTAAATACAAAGACAATGGCTTCCCGTGGCGTGGTTGTAACGTTGTTGTCTTGTTATCAAGGGAACAGATTTCGATCTCTCAAACAATTTAACCATTGTCAGGAATGACACAGCTAAAAATCTTGGGCCGATTTTTGACGAAATTTTTGATTGGACAGAAACAATGTTAGAAAGCTTATGGAACACTTAGGAATCTGAATCGTTTCCGTGACGTCCTCCCTACGGAATGCAAGCTAAGACTCATCCAAGCATTAATCTACCCATTGTTCGACTATTGGGATAATGTTTACGGTCCTCAACTGTCGCAAAAGCTCAGTAAAAAAATACAATGATACATTTTTCAAGCAAAAAGTTCTGATCACATTCTTCCATTTTTAAATAATAATCAGGTTCTTACCATGGCAAACAGATGGAAGTTACACTATATCTGTTTCATCAACCGCATACTGATAGAAGGTAAACCGCAGTACCTGTTCGAGAAGATGCATTCCCGTAGTATCCATCAGAATGTTACCCGCAAGCGGAACAACTTAGATTTACCCCATCATTCTAACCACGGCCTACAAATCATCTTTCTCCTTTTCGGCTCCCAAAGCATGGAATGCATTGCCTGCGAACATCTCAAGTATAAACAACCCACTAAATTTCAAAGGTAAAGTAAAAGATCTGCTGTTAATGGAACAATGGCAGAGTCGGGGAACGTACTGAAGGTGTCAAGTCACTCACTATATGGTATTGTATTATTGTATTATTATTACTATTGTATTTTGTATTTGTAGTTAAACTTTTTTCTATGCAACTAATTTCTGTGTATTTTGTTCCCTTGTATCTGTGTATTATTTTACATTTAGCTTACTGCTTCATACGCAGTTTATCTAATGTCATATGTGTTTTCATATTGACAAAGGTTAGGTGGAAGAGCAGCCCTTGGCTGAATCTCGCCCGCTTAATGAAAAATTTATTATTATTATTATCTCCGGTGATTCGGAGCACAATTATACTCCATGCTCAGTCCCGATTAGCCTATCTGAGCCTGAAGTGGACTTAAGAAACAAACTTTGACAAAAGAAAAAAACAATTTGCCTTATGTTACGTCACGTTTTCCGCATCTTTAGACTAATAGCGACCACGATAATGATTGATGATTTGATGGAATTGATGAAGCCATGCATACAAAGTAGCAGAACCTAAAAGATTCATTGGGGAAGTCAAGAATCACTGATGTTATTGTTTTTATTAACAGTGTCTCTAAGATGCACTCCTTATCAATAACTATACTCTGTTCCTGGAATCTGCGGAGCTAGACCGCGCATAATGGAAGAGAAGGGGAGAATGCTAGTGCACACTGCTGCAAATGGCTGGTAGCTGCACTCACTTCTCCTCTCACGCGTTCATTGGTCGAGCCCTCTCGAGTCACCATTTGCGCAGAGACATGTTTTGAGACTATTTCTTACCTATACCGGGTGGTCCATCTATAATGATAGTATGGAATATCGCATGCAGAATGCATCCAATCGAAAAATTGCACAGAAGAAAAATTTGATACTATTGAGGGGGTAAGTCAATGGCGCATAAATTTCGTCGCCGCCACCCACCCCTTAGGGGGGGTGGGGGTAAATGTGAAATTTCAAATGGAACACCCCCATTCATTTTACATATTTGGATTCCGTGTTGAAAAAGAAGTATTTTTTGTTCGAAAAATTTTGTAAAAAAATTGCAACTTTCGAACATTTATAAACATTTGGTAGTTTCAGTTTCATTTTGTTCTCTTTATGTTTTGATTTCCGTTGAGAACATTGCAAAAACGAATTTTATTCAAAACATGTGTGCAAAGAATTCGGCAAGAGAAAATTTGTTTGCAATTTATGTTTTTGTGTAACAATAAATAATATTAATTTGTTCCAACTATTTGGTTTCAAGGAACAATTTCATATGAACAACAAAATTAAGTATGTTACTACAAATTAGTTATCATTTGAGGTACACAAATAAATGTTTAAAGGAGCAAATGTTCAAAATGAACAGGATGACCTTGGGTGTGTCTACAAAACCCTGTCTTCAACCAATTGTTCCAACAACGACAGAAAACATGCGGCAATGAATTATTGATGCTTGTGCCTCTATCACTCCTGACATTTTGGGACGAACAGTGTGGAGCTTCAGACACAGTGTTTTGAAATGCATTGAAGAGAATACGGTCATCATTTTGAACATTTGGTAGGGGTGGGTGGCGGCGACGAAATTTTTGCGGCATTGACTTACCCCCTCAATAGCATCAAATTTTTCTTCTGTGCAATTTTTCGATTGGATGCATTCTGCATTCGATATTCCATACTATCATTATAGATGGACCACCCGGTATATTGGCAGTAAGATGTAGATGGAGTTGTTACAGTCAGATTGGCATGTAGGTAGCAGAAAACTTTGAGGGCAGTTGGTATATTAAAAAGGGCAGGTGCATGTGTAGATTTTACATTTTTTACACACATGTATCCAGTTGTTTACAAAATCTTTCTCCCCCTCTCTCTTTCTTCTATCCTCTCCGTCTTGCTATTTATCTCTAACTCTAGCCTTTCCTTGCATTTGTCTACCATCCCTTCTTTCACTCGCTTTCCATGCTTTCTCTGCGTTATATTTCGAGAGTACCTGGTGCAGTTCCCGCCACTAAGCGTCTACGAATTGTTGTTGTCCATAGTGTTGTGCAAACATAGCTACTGACTGCACGATTACTTTATCTTCCCATGCCCTCCATATGACTTCACGGTATTGCAATGTACGTACAATGGGTAGCTTTATCCATTTTTGTAACATCTGCTATAACTGCAACTTTACACATTTTGTGCTATGACGCGGGTTAATCGCAACGACGAGGATAAAATAGATGGTGAGACAAGACAGTACCTTGATCAAGATTCGAACCTGAGACTTGTGTCTTAGCAGCGCGTTACTCCAACCGCTTCGTCACGGAAGACGGCGACTCATTCCATTTACCAGAAGCTCAACAATAGATCTTGCAACTACACACGGCCAATGAAAGTAACCATAAAGAAGTGAGAGTTATATCCTTCCTCGTAACTCTCGTCGGGCAATTCCTTGATGCTAAAAACGATGAAAATTTAAAACAGAAAATTCAACTCTTGTCGCATTTGCAATTTTTTGGGAAGCCACATGATTTGTCATGCTTTCACATTCCCTTGGAAAACTTTCAAACCGAAAGACCAACATGACAAAATTACAGCCCATCCCGTCTGATGCCAGGCCTCATTATAGCCTTGTGGCAAAGCGGTAAGCAAAATGCATGTATTATGCATGAACCGAGGGAGATTTCGACGTTGTCTGTTTGCTGGTGAACGAACCAAGCTCCCTCGGTTTTCTCCCACTCCTCCGCCATAATTTTGCATATCCTGGTAACTTCCCTTGCCTCGTTCCGTATTTTATCTAAAACAGAGAGGACATTTTTATCTGAATTATCTGCCATGAATGCAATATTGTCCTTATAGACGGAGGTGCGTTTAAATTAGCAAGTCGTTTGCAACATGATTTCCCCGAGAAATGCATATCTTTAATGCAGATCGCTGTAGCAAAACTTATGTCTCGAAATGATGCATTATAGTGGCACTTGGCAGCAAGCATATGACGTGTTTGAAAAAAGAGGGGGCAGGGATTCGTAGACACTCGCCTCCCTCCCCCCTTGGTGATTAATTATATAAATCAGTAGGATATTTGCAAATTTTTGTAGCAAAAGCTGACAAGGTGCCTTTATGTGATGACAGTGTCCGTCTGTGTCAGTCATGTGGCGCAACGTGAGGCCTAACTTTGAGGGGGAAAGAATCGAACTTGGAGCTTAACTTTGGATGGAATAGACTTGAAAAGTTTAGCATCTCATAAAAATAGGGCCCAGGATTATTTGCTAAATAATTGTGACATCTGCAAAATCACACATATTACTATATTTTACATTTTTCCTCTAACTTGTTAATTTTAATTAAGATTTTGCATGGCAAGTGCCCCCTTGTCCCCGCCAAGTTACGTCTATTGGATCAGGTACCGGTGTTTCATAGAGAGAAAATGCGAAAATCGACATTTTTGGCGGAGAATAGTTGCACAAGTCCAGAGGTCAACGCACCGAATGCCACTTCCATTGCTTAAGTTTGTTCAAGTTTTTGCTTCATGTCAACTTTACCTGGAAATTTAATTTCTAAACTCGCTTGAATTGATGTTTTAAGTCCACTTTATGCACAGATAGGCTAATCGGGACTGGGCCTACAGTTTAGAATGGATCCGAACCAAGGTGCCTCCATCAGGTATCGAACATGGAACTCCTTGATTACTAGGCGACGAAGTTACCAATAGACACAATCAACCTCCTCAAAACTTTAGCCCAACAAGTGACGTATGACTTATCGATCTGTGATGCTAATGTTTCCTCTTCCTGGAGTTCAACACCTTCTCATTGGTACTTCAACGCCACACAATTATCTCTCGATGTCTGTAGGAGTCAATTTATTGTCAACAATCAACAACAGTTCACTTTATCGGTATCTAAAAACTACACAATGTGTTAATATACATTTGTTATACTACATGGATATCCTTCCTCCCGATTATTTGTACGTGAACAAGCATATGACCGCATTCAGGAATGGAAGCCGAATATATGACTGCATCAAGTCGAATCAGAAAGATTCGATGAACATTATTCCTCAATAATTACAAAAAACAAAAATATAAAAATTTTGTGGATTGAATTGAAATATTATTATTTCACCGCAAAATAAATTCTCTCTATCGTATATCACACAATTAAAAATTCGGTAATTATTTATGTTACCTTCTAAATCTCTGAAACAAATACCTATGATTTAATTATCTGTTAGAAAGATGACATTAGATGTATCTAAAGGCTTATGCAATAGTTATTTTCGAAATACAAATTATCTTTCGTCACTTCATTACAGAATCATATGAACAACCAATATTTCAGGTGCACATAACGGTTGCACGTAAGGTGCGCTTCTAACTTGTGTCAAGGAAACAAATTGATAGTTCGAGTCAAAAATATTTGGATTTTAATGTGCTTTTTCCTTATTTTACCTCACTTTCCCGCCTCAACGCTAATCGTGACGATGAAATATGAAATCCATAAAGAAACTTACAAAGCAACACTCGTGCCGCGAATCGAACACAGAAACTTTGTTTCAGTAATCGTAAGTCAACCGCTCAACACTCGCGGCCGCCGAGACAGATTGGGATATTTCAAGCTATTTGAAATATAAAGATAAGTAGTTTATAATAAATACTTGGGTCTATCGTATATGAATAAATTGAACATATGGTAGTGGCCTTCATGTTCAGGTAGGGTAATCGGGACTACACCTACAATTTAAAGTTGGAATCGGACCACTTTGTAATCTGCCTCCACCGGGATTCGTAGCCGGATCTCCTTGGTTGCAATGCAACAGTGTTATCATTACGCCATTTTGCGAGGGGCGCATTTTATACATGCGATACAATACTATGCATTCAGTGGCCGAGCGCGTTAAGTACCCGACCTTCGATCTCGACACCGAATTGATCTTGTTCGAGTCCCGGCTTAGGCAAGGATGTTCCTTTGTGAGTAGTCGTTCGTCAATTTCATCTCAAAATTACTCATGCTCATCGTCGCGATTAACCAAAAGTAGTAGAAAATCAATGCTATGTAAGAAAAATACATCATGAATTACATTTATATTATGTTCTTGTAAGTATTGTATCCTTACTCTGCTTCTCTTATTGTTTTTGCTATCCTCGTCACTATATGGGCGCATTAAGAGAGGGGTCATGGGAGTCAATGACCTCCTTCAAAAATATATTCAGCATATTGAAAAAAATTGTGCAACATTTCTTTATACGTGTAAGAATCTGACAACATAAATAGCCTATTCTAAATTATTTGATCGAGTAACTAAATAAGTTTCATGCAAGCAAAATGCGAAACTGTTCCTGGATGGTTCATTGGGAAGAGACGTGTACTTCAAGCATGACTAATCAACTTTTTCTTTCAATTCAAAGCGGATATTGCGACTGTTCCTTCTCGCTCTCCGTGGATGCTTAGAAGGTGTGCGGGAAGTGAGGAACAGAGGGTTGACGCCAGCATAAACTCCTAAAACGAGCAATTTAAGTAAGTGTATATCATCGGGATATACCTAGATATCTCAAATACAGCGACCGCCTATCCCAATATATATAATTTGACTTTCTATTATTTTACGTCGATATAAGCTAATCGCGACGATGAAGATGATCAGTTGAAATGGATGAAGGGGTTATCACAAACGCCCAGAACTCCAATCTCAATCCGGGCGCCAGAACCTCGTTAGCTTGCAGTTTCTAGATCGGCACTACGTGGAAGAGAGCTTTGACATTTGAATCCCTTCTGTAAAGATCGCCTTTTTACATTGCCAGATGTTACGAACAATGATCGTATAAAGGCATGTGGATATAGTGGTGACATCTAAAATAATAATTAATCCGCAACCCACGGGAGAAAGTCGTTCATCCTCCAAGGCTTTACTGACACACACATAGGATTAGTAAAAGGGTCCTGCTTACTAACACTAAATGAATAATATCTCACCCGGAAAAAAATCACAAAGGGTGTCAATACCAAAAAGTTGTATATTCTAAAGTGCGGTACAAAACAATAAAATTGAAAAATTGTGTGACATCACAGCCATTGTCACGTCATCGTTTTGAGTTCGATTTTGAGTTGAGTTGGGAGCCCACTTTATGCACAGAGAAGCTAATCGGGACCAGACCTACAGTTTAATGTGGGAACCGAACAACTTATGCCTCCACCAGGTAAAGCATAATGGTAATCTATGATTTGAATTTCTGTTATTTAGTGTCACTTTTTCTGTCACTTTTGGCTAATCTCGGCGATAAGAATGAGTGATGTTTAGATGAAATTGATGAAGCGACACTCATGCCAAGGCAAGGACCCGAACCCGGGAAAACAGTGGCGAGATCGAAAGTCGGCTACTTAACGCGCTCGGTAATCAAACCGGCCATAAATGCTTAGAAGAGAAGGAAGTCGATATACGTATATAGTGACAAAATGGGAAGGGAAATAGTAGCAAGTAAACGAGAGAGAAGTGGAAAGATAGAAAGAAAGGA
The DNA here is from genome assembly GCF_977018435.1 of Lepisma saccharinum. NCBI lineage: Eukaryota > Metazoa > Arthropoda > Insecta > Zygentoma > Lepismatidae > Lepisma > Lepisma saccharinum. The sequence goes on from NC_139231.1 coordinate 116,056,725, forward strand.
ATCAAGAGATAGAGAGAGAAATTAAAGATCAAGAAAGAGAGAAAAAGAAAAGAAATGAAAAAGGGAGAGAGTACCAAATTAAAGAAGTTTAAGAGAGGGAGAATAGAGTATTAGAGAAAATGGAAGATAAAAGGTAGTGAGGAAAATCATCTAGAGATAGAAAGTAAGGAAGAAGGAAAAAAAATAAGTAGGGTTAGGATTTTCATGACCTAACAATCACCAAAATATGCAAAATAAAGTATGCTCTTATGACCTAAAATTTTACAAAATATGCACTATAATTTGAAAAATATGCCCTTATGCCTGGACTATTTCAAACATCAATATCTAACGTATGCTGAAATATTTTCATACACACACTCTTTTTAGTTCACTTTATGGGCCCTGCGTTGTAATACACAATGAATACTTTCTCTAAATTCTCAAATAAAAATGAAAAAGATTTTGCTGCAGTCAAAAACTCTCGAGTAAACATGGGAGTAAGACCGAATCCACTTCGAAAATGATTGTATATTTCTTGCAAATGCAAAAATATGCTGAATATGACCGAAATCCATCAAAATATGCTCTATCACGCAGAAATGCCAAAATATGCCCTTAAAAAGCAATTCGTTTCTTCACAATCTGAATTTCTATATATTTAGGGAACACATCACCCTTAGCAAAAATGCTAAGTCATAAAAATCCAAGCCCAAATTAATAAGTAATCACTGAGAAAATAATCCAAGTGGGTGTGAAGCCAGTGACACCCCTAAAAACCCCCAAAATTTCCTCAACACCCCTTAAAATTTTTCACACCCTATTTTTTGTCATTTCGGATCCAAATCTTTCCTTACACCCCAAGATGGAAAATTCTGGATAACACCCTGGGTCAAGTGACCCTCCCTGGCCATCCCAGTGGTTGCCCACGTACAGACACACGATGACCTGTGTACTAACTTCTCTAATGGGAGTCGAACTCACTCACCTTTACTTTACGGCATCGCTTTGCTGCAATTGATCTTGACTTTTTCCTTAAAGACTCCAGAGGACTGAGAAATTAGGCAGTAACCTTTCAACACCACTGGTAATCAATCCTTAAGGCGTAAGGGGAGTTGCTATCTGACACAAGCCTCACCGATAGACGTGTTGCACAGGAACGACGCACCGTTGTAACAATAGTTTCCTTTAAAACGAAGCACAAAACTTAGACAACCGTTGTCTTCGGTTAAAATTTAGCGGGAAATAAGGGGAAAATAAACGCGGGAACAAAAAAAGAACAAGCTTTTAGGGAACCTGTCCTAAGTGCTTCACGGGCATTGGTTCCAGCAATAATGGTTGCGAAATAAAAATCTCTCTTTTTTTCGCCCTTGATGTTTTTGGGCGATTTCGCATTAACCGGGGATCGAAGAACGACCGGACGCAACTTCCTGAACCGGGTCCCGCTTTCGCCGCGACTAGCGAGCTTCTGTCTCCCGCGCGAGCGTCCCGGTTCAACTCGATGGTTGCGCGGTCTTCCGCTACGTGGCAGCACCTGTAGGGAAAAAGTGTGGCCGCGGAGGGCATGCCCAATGAGCGGCCACAACGATCATGGTTCTCTCTCAATTTCTCTCACCCTCTCTATTTCTTTCCTTTTCTTCAGTCTTTGTGTTTTTCTCGCTTCCTTATTTCCGTTTCACTAGTTTCCTTTCTATCTATTTTTCTCGCTTCTTTATATTTCAGTATCTCTCTCTTCCTATCTCTCTCTCACTCTGTTTCCCCGATTCAGCATTCCTTACCCCTTCCTCTCTCTGTTTTGCCTCTTTATCTCTTTTCTTCCCTCTCTCCTCATCTCTCTCTTTCTCTCTTCCTTATCTCACTCTTTTTCTCTCTTCATTTCTCTTCCTTATCTCGCTCTATTTCTCTCTTCCATACATCTCCTTTCTCTATCTGCTTCTTTTGCTACCATATGTGTCTGTTACTCTTGTTTCCTATCTCTCGCCGAACCCCGTTGCGGAGTGGTTAGCACAGCAGGTCCCGAGTTCGAATCCCGGCCTGGGCATGGGTTTTATTCGTGAGTGTCCCTTCATCAATATCATCATCCGCATTCATCTTCCCGATTATCCAAAAGTGGCAGAAAAGCGAAGTAAAATAAACCAATCAATAAAATTCTAATATCTCTCTTCTTCTCAAGGTTTAATTTCTCTTTGTCTCCCTCTCTGCATGGGCGTTTCTCTTTGGACTTGCTGTTTATCTCATATCTTTCTTTCTCTCTTACCTCTCTCTCTATGTATGTTTCTATATTTTTCAACCATTCCTACCGTTTCTCTCTCTCCTTACCTATCTACCTCCGCTCCTGCTTATAAATGAATGAAAGTAAAGAATAAGATATAATATTCGGAACCATTGTTTCAGATACCTAACATTTTAATATTTATTTCCCAACCCATACGATCTTGTCCTTTCAAGAAATCGAACAGAAGTTCATGCCGTCCATTCCCCCTCATCAGACCTGTTCCTTCAAGGTTTCTGACGTGCGGTCACTTCTTTGTAGACGGGCAGCGAGCCAATATCAAGTTCTTCCCTCCCAGTCTGGCGATCAAGTAGAGAACTCCTCTTGCCAACATGCAAAACAGTGTGTCCGTGTTCCCATCAACGGCATCGGCGAAATGCACACATGCTCGTACCCAGAGCACCCTTTGAGGCATCCGAGTGATGAAAAGACAACAAGGTTCTCGCCTGCGGGATCTGGTAATAGTGTCTCCCTTCAGATCGCCATCTTGTTCTCTCAAGTGAAACGTGTCCTTTTTCTTTTAGGAGTTGTATCTGTTGAGACTGTGTATCCTTTCACCAGCGCTGAACAGCCTAAAGACCGAAGAGGGACAATATAAACCAATTGGGGCCTATATACTCGTAAACTTGTTGGAATTGTGTTTACTGTGTAATCCGGCATGCAGCGTGTAGCATGATGATTAGAGATCTTATTTTCATTGATTGATTGATTTGCTTTGCTTTACTTCGCTTCTTCTGCCACTTTTGGCTAATTTGCGAAGATGGGAATGAGTGATGTGATGATGAAATTTATGAATGGACACTCACAAACATCCATGCCCAGGCCGGGAATCGAACCCGGGACCCCTGGCGTCGTAGCGCGATGTGCTAACCACTCCGCCACGGGGACCGGCTTTCAGAGACCTTGTAAATAAAAAATAGATCAATAGATGGCGTTGACCTTCCTGATCATTTGAATTCTGGATAATTGATTGACTTTGTTTAAATACTTCGCTTTTCTGCCACTTTTGGCAAATCGCGAAAGTGAGGATGAGTGACGGTATGATGAAATTGATGAAGGAACACTAAAGGTATTTTCAGTTCTTACGGCGGACGCTCTACATGCTGGCAAGGGAAGTGGGAAGCGGAAAATACGCCGCAGACCAAGCAGACAACATCGGTGGCGCCGAGAAATACGACGTGGAGGAAATAGGTACTACGTGCACCTCGTTCTACAGGCTGCTGCGTTTCTTATCGCGCAGGATTGGTCGCTTCCCCGCTCCCCACTGCCCTTGCCAGCTTATAGCGTACCCGCCGTAAGAACTGAAAATACCTATAGCAATGCACATCCATGTCCATTCGAACCCGGGACCACTGCCGTCGTAGCATGCTGTGCTAACCACTCTGTCACGGAGGTCGGAAAATGCTAGATGAATCCGGATAAACGAGTCGCGTAACACATTTTATAGAGGTAGGAATGATGGACAATTCGGACCATGCTTTAGTCGTGTTTGGAAAACAAGAAAATAACTCATTAAATTAGGTACGCACAGGAGATGTAGTTACTTGATTGTGGAGCACGATTGAACGCCAATGATTAAACTGAATGGTGGATGAAGGGCATTATATAAAGTATAATTGCCCTAAAATATAAGAATTCACAAATAAAAATAGTATGGAGGAAAGCGGAAGTCTTTAAAATCAAAAAGTTGTGTCCTTAAGTGACACCATATTTACTTGTCATCGGAAGAAATAAAGGTTTTAAAGGGGACGAAAGAGAGAGGAAAGAATCTGTAAAGAATGAGTGATATAAAGGAGAGAGAGCTTTCTCTTTATCTCTTTCTCTCTCTCTCTCTATCTCTCTCTCTCCATTCTGACGCTTCCTTATCTCTCTTCCTCCGTGTTTATCTCTCATATCTTTATTCTTTCCAATTTCATTTCCTCCTCTATGTTTTTGCTCTGTATGTCTCTGACGCGAGACACGGAGAAAGGAAAGAGGAGACAGAAAGGAAAGAAAAAGAGAAGAAATGAAGATGAGAAAGCACGAGAGAGAGAGAGAGATGGAGAAAAAAGTAGAAATAAAGACAAGACAGGAGTGTGCATGATCAAGCAAGAGGGAGAGAGAAATGTACAAGAGAATAAAGGAGAAAAACAAGCAAAAAAAAAAATGGTCAAGTAGAGAGGCAATAAATAAACACGAACCAAGATATACTAAAAGTGAGAAAATATAGTACGCTAGAAAGAAAGCGCAAGAATACATGAAGAGAAAAAATAATTTAGTATGAAGGGGTAAGGAAAGCATAAGTAGGCAATTTTCCTTATTCTGTTATGACAAGTGGTCGTTTGAACCTCCCTGCAGCTGCCGTGTGTGTGCGTTTCAAAAAGTCACGTACAGTAGACTCGCGATTAACCGAATCCCGATTAACCGAGGTTCCGGGTTAACCGAGGGAGTGGTTGGAAAACATGGCGCTTCATAACGCACCCCCTGTTTGTTGACTAGTAAGTTGGAGTCAAGTCACCGTCCGCCATGCACGTGTCCGTTACATTGTCGGTGTATCCGATTGTCACATTATCACATTCTGAGGGACTGAAGGCGATCGAAGCTGCTATAGCCTACATTGAACAGCAAGAAGAGCTTAATCTACTCTCCCTACAGCGTTGGCGTTACATCGTAGCGTCGAAGAAAGGAAAGAGGTTAGTCCAAAAACTATGAAAGACTTTTTGAAAAAGTAATCTTCTCATTTATGTTGTACTAGTAATAAATAATTACTACACAGTTTTAAGTGTTGTTTCGTCATTTACGACCTATTAGCACAGTATATCCGTATTATCCGAGGTAGTCTCGGTCTCAATTAGCTCGGATAATCAAGAGTCTACTGTATTATTAATCACGTTGACCTTTACAAAATACCCTAAAATTCCCCAAAAGCCGATAAAATGCGGGGGTGGGGAGTTCTCGTATACCGTTGTACACACTGTACCCACATTTACAATATTCCCTATCACCCCTCCCTCCCTTCCCGCTGATTTTGTTCAAATTTAAAGGACTTCTGGACAAACGCCCGGAAAATATCTCTATAATATCCTTGATTTTAACAGAATGATCCAATGAAAGATCCTATAATGGAAGGCGCAACACACAGTAAGGAAACCCTTGTAATCTCCTTGAAAGAGTGTATGATAAACATGTCACGCTAGTTTGTATGCTTTAGAAGCGACACGTGTATAAAAGTGAGAAAATATTTAGGCCTGCTATCTAGAACGTAAATCACTGCACAGGAACGTAGCTATTTAGCGGTGGAATCACGGTTCGAAGGACATGCTTATCAAAGACATAGATTGTGCAGTTCCTTTCGCTGATGTGTCACTAGCTGCTACATCTGCGGCTACGGTTGACTGGATTCCTTCACTCGTGGCCCAATTGAAAAGGAGGAAGAGGCGGTTAGATCTCTCGGTCTCTCTTTAACGTCGTAACTCTGTTCTCTCGTTCTTACTTTCTCTATCGCCTCTCATTCTCTGTCTAAACCATCTTTATATTTCTTCTTCTTCTCTTCCACAACTTTTTCTTTCATTGTTCTCTTTTTGTTTCCCTCTCTCTTCCCCTCTTTTTCCATCTCTTTTCTCTTTCAGTTCTCTTTTCCTCTCTTCTCTGTCTTTCTTTTCCATTCCACTGCGTCTTTCTTCCTATCTTCTCATGCCCTTAGTTACATTTTGGGAATGTAGCTCACTAATCATCACTCATCCTTGATGATAAAGCACTCTCTGCTCGTGGTGAGCTTGGTGGTAAGGCGCTAGAGGTACTAAATGTACACACTTGAATGGCAACACATGACACTTGAGTTTCACACCCCTAAAGACTGGATCAGAATGGCTAATGTAAGGATATACCTGTCTCTGTACTGCAACTGAAGATCTGCCGTGAGAGGTTATGCTTGTGACTGTACGTAGAGTCTGACTTGCGACAAGCGTTACCACACTTTTCCTAGAACCTCCTCCTCTCTCTCTATTCAATCGTAACTTGCTCCTCAATCACTGAATTAGAACTGACACCGAACTCTCTGCCTCCCAGACATTTATTGCAATTCAATTTACTAAACAAAGGCACAGTCAGGATTTCGTCCGTTTACATGTTTATACCGCTGATGACCAGGAAGAGCTTCAGTGCTGTCTGACACTGCATTCCTGTGATGTTTCTGAATATTTCCTGATTGGAAAACGATGGTTGAATGACTGGAAGTTGGAGTTCGTTGTCCATAATAATGAAAAGATACTACGGATCGTTACACTATCTTACCTTCCATCCTTCCTTCTCCTTGAAACACACTTCCTCAACTTGGAATTGAATTGAAGTGCTATTTTAAGTCCACTTTATGCACAGAAAGGCTAATCGGGACTGTACCTACAGTTTAAAGTAGGATCCGAACCACTATGTACCTCCACTGGGTATCGAACCCGGGACTTCTTGACTACAAAGCGACGACGCTACCTCTGCGCCATCGGGGAGGCCCTTCCTCAACATTGACAATCATGGGGAGTTAGAACTAGAGAGCAACTGGGAAGGCGGTCGTCTGCTACCTTCGCGCAGCGCGTTGCTACATCTGCGGCCGAGTGGATATGCGATGTATTTCGCACGCACCGCAATGAAGCGATGATGATTTTCCTTCTTGTTTGATGCAATGAATCTTTCGCAAGAATGCAGCTCTCGCAGCTACGATGTCCGTCCTTTCCATTAACATCTTCCGTCCATCATTGCATTTTCTATATTTAAACCCCATGCTCTTTAGAATACGCAGCATAGACCATCGGCTGCCAACAAATTTACATTCCGCCTTCATTTTCTTTGCGAGTTTCAATGATGTAGGAAATTCACCATTTCTGTACATGTTCAAAACTTCCCTGCGTAATATGCTCTTATCGAAATCATCAATATCGGTAACAGGCTTTTCGCGGCGAGGATTTTTGCCTGGTGATCGAAATACAGCACTCCCACTTGCACGAACAGATTTTTTCCCCTCGCTCACAATTCTCTGTACTGAACGCAAACTTACCCCGCACGCCGCGGCAGTCCTTTCTTGAGGTCTGGCAACATGGCACTCAGCTTCGCCCTCCACAATCGTTTTCTGCTCGGCCTCGATTTTAAAGTAATTGTACACGTTGTACACGATCTCACGTGCTTGCTTGTGTAAAACACAACGCTTCCTATTCTCAGCTTCCATTGTGCACACGGATACACCAAATATTGCTACTCCAATAGCCACAACCAAAACAGTAAATCACAGTGTTCAAAAGTCCGCGCGCGGAAAGACAGTTGCAGATTCGACCGTACTGGCTCCAAGTCAGCGTTGCCAGCCTCGCACGGGAAACAAACGCTGCTCACTGAATTTATTCTGTACGCTACTGGAAAGGGTAGTAGAATTTCACGCTTATCAGACATTTTATTATTTGCGTTTGTAATAATAATAATAATAACAAAATAAGGAATAATAACACCAAACACTTATTTCGCTGTTATGGTTCTGTTTACCAGAAAATATTTAGGTCGAAATGAATTCTTGGACTGTTACACGTATATTATTTTCTAATAAGTGCTGTAACTTTCCAGTTCTTCGTTGTACGGTTGTACTTTCCATTTTTAATTCAATACATTACAGAATTACTGGGAACGATTTCTTTGGTTAGCGTTCTTATTACGCGTATGGATGACTATGGCAATAACACTAATATAATACAGATACATTGTTATTGTTACCCGTATTGATATAGCAATTTTACATATAATAATACGTACAACAATAACTCAAACATAACTGTATGACATGATGGTTGCCGTTATAAAACATTGCATAAGATCGTGGTGGCTTGAACCCAATCTATTCAGTATCAACTTTAAATATTTTGTTTTTTGATTTTATGTTTTCAGTCCACTTTATGCACAGTAAGGCTAATCGGGACTGGACCTACAGTTTAAAGTGGGTTCCGAACCACTGTGTCATGAACCTCAACCGGGTATCGAACCCGGGACCACTTGATTGCAAGGCAACGACGCTACCACTCCGCCATGGGGGAGGCCCTTTAGATATCGTGTTTGCCTCACGGACCAGATAAAAGGCAAAACGTTCTCTGCAGGTTTTCACGCGTTTTACTTTCCGTTCCAATTACCCACACCTTTTCCTATTTCGATACAAACAGCTGTCCCTTGCCTCACCGACAATGTAGACTTTGAATTTGCACTATTTATTTGTTTGGAATGAGTTGCAAGGGAATAGGTACATAATGCTTGGATTGCTGTCCCTAGTTGTGGCGGTTACATTTTACGGATGGTTTCAGCACTTATAGCTATGGTTGGCAACGCTGCCTTTTCTTGCTCTGCGCACCCACTTTCCACCCGCCTTCCCAGATGCTCTCAAGTAACGACGCTGGTTGCAGTGATAATGCGATCATTAGCGGATTAAGTGTAATGTTCTCAGAAAACATGATTTGTTCTCAAGAAGAAAAGTTGCAAGAAACAAAACTGGTCTCCCTTGTATGTCAGTGTGAGCAGCACCTAGAATACAGCTTGAATCGTTCGCACTTGTAACAAATGTAATGATGCCATGTACAGTCACGTACAATTAAAACGGGACACCTAGATCCTGGAATACTCGCTTTCCTGTGTTGTTAAATCTACGGCGAAGGATAAACAGCAAAAGCAAATGTAGAATAGCACGTTCCAACTGTAGAGTTAGGCAACACCCGTCGGAAGCGAGTATCTCACAATCTAGGTGTCCCATTTTTATTGCCGGTGACTGTACAACGTATGTCGACGTCAGTGCGCATGCGCTGACTGGAAGACTCCAGTGGCAAAATAGAGGTGAAATGGAAAAGGGGAACAGGTTCCATGAAAATCTTTTGCTGAAGTAGAAACATTGAAGCTTCACACATGGTGACATCGCCGGAAAAATACGTCAGGAGGGGGATACTGTTCTGAAACCTATACCTTGTCCCAGCTAAATGTGGAGCAAGGCCGCGCATAGCGGCAGAGAAGCGAGGGAAATCGAGTGGCCAGAGCGAAGCAGTACACCCTGCTTGGAAGGCTGCTAACTGCAGTCGCTTTCCCCACTCCACGCAATTCCGTCTCTCTCGCGTCTTTATTGGTGGAGCAGTGTTGCCAGGGAAATTTGGACCGAAATTTTAGCCAAAAGGGAAAAGGGAATTTCTATGAAAAAACACCACAATTTCAGGGAAATTTTAAGACATCTGACTATATTATTACAGTATATGTTAAGTTCCAGTTCCATATTCACATTTTCTGTTCTTTTTTTCTGCTCTCTTGAATATAGCCTGCATCTATTTATATTTCTGTTAAGTACAACGCTTTTCTGCTCCTTCGGATAATAGTAACGATGAGGATTAACGATTAAATGGATTCCAGGATCCAAAGCTGGGACATTTGGTCGGGAAATGATGAAAGTGACATATATGTGAAAAATTTAACATTTTTTATTCACACGGACATGGACCAACGGAAATACTGCTACTGCTGCTTCCACCACCACCACAACCACTAATAATAATAACAGGCACTGCTACTACCACTACTAACTAATACTTATTATTATTATTGTATGATTTGCTTAGGTGAAGGGAAAAATTGGTCCAAAAAGGGAAATTGTGCCCCTTGGAAAGGGAAATTATGGCCATACTGTGGCAACACTGTGGTGGAGCCGTCTCGCGTCACTACTTGCGCAGAGACTTGTTTTCGTTTGCCTGCTCCACAGTTAGCTGGTACAGAGTATACAGCGTTGTTTCGTTCAAGTTTATACCTACCTTCCTTATCGTTTGTAGACTTTCTCCCGTGGTCGGACAGCATATGCAATCACGTTTCATCGTACTTTAGTAAACTGGAAATAACACACACACACACTCGAACACAGCATAAAAGGCAATGGGAATTTCGATGTACAAGGTGTCTCAAAAAGTAAGGTGAATTTTCGATTTATTGAAAAACGTGCATAGAAAAAAATATGAAACTGTAGTATGTTTGACACATGGTATCACACTAAAATTCGACATAGGAACCACTGCCTTCGAGTGCATATCATGTGAGGTGGGTCAGGGAAATGCCCATTCGGTGGTGTTTTTGGTCCTCACTCAGATTTTTGGGCACCCAGCGCGCACACACTTTCCTGAAGCCAAGTTGGTCATGGACGATACTCCTCACTGAACCATATGAGATGTTCAATGCATCAGCAATGACATGCAACGTGACTCTTCTGTGAATCATCTCATCCACGTCACACACATAGCTGTTGGTGAGGAACGTTGCTGGTCTGCCACTTCTGTCATCATCTGTCACACTACTCCTACCACTTGCAAATGAGTTGCACCAGACATACACTTGTTTCTGCGACATAACACTCTCTCCATAGACCTCCAACAACTCTCCATGAATTTCAGATGGTTTCTTTCCCTTGACCTATAAAAAACGAATTACACTGCGCATCTCCTCCTTGGACTCATGTTCAAGTCTTTGCGCCTTCTTTGAATTGCTCTAGGTACCAGACGGGTTGTCGTAGAAGGCTGTAATTGCCGTCAGACTTGCATCACCTTGGTATCTGACACATGCAAAAAATTTAATTAGCTACACAAAAAACTCTGGGTTTTACAGACAAATTCACCTTACTTTTTGATACACCCTTGTACATGTATGACCAGAGACGCAATACTCCGCGTTCTAACACCGATGCGCGTTTCCTCACAATTACATATGTAACGCCATGTTACACTCACATGTAATTCCCTGGCAATAGTGACTCTTCATGTCAGCTAATTGTGTGACATGACCTGTGACATTTTAACAGGTGCACTACATAGCAATTTCACCTATGACAACGCTGCAGTAGATGTGATTACACGAATAAGAGTAGATTTTTTTTGACATCTTTGTTCCAAATATTTTTAGTGCTGAAATGAGCCAGACGATTATATTTCGATGTTTTTTCTTCATTAATAACTTTTTACATTCACTTTCGGCTAATCGTGATAAGGATGTATAATAAATCGATAGTGGAACACTGAGAAATAACATTCTAGTTATGCCCGACTCAATCTTCGAACCTTCGGCGGAGAAATCGCGGGTCATCGATTAATGTTATCCATGTGACGGGAAGGAAATTCAATGTGCAATTTCAAATGAAAAGTGGCAATAGAAATTTCATCAAATTTTCAGGGAAACTTGAAGATATATAGTTCATATGTTAACCTTATGCTCAATAGAGTATGAAATTCAAAACTCCAACTAACTTTTATAACATATAGAGAACATTAAGAGGAAACATAATTTCTTAGTAACTTTTTGGCATTGTTTCTGGGGCTTCGTTTTTATCCTGAATGTAGAGATTCATGGTTGTCACTGACACTTATATTGTTGTGTCGGAATGACGATTCAAGGAGATAAATTTGTATTTGTTATGTAAGGCCGCTTTGCTGCCACTTTTCTCAGATCGCGACGATGAGGATGAAAGATAAAATTGAAAGGGCACTCGCAGTTCGCCCAAGTTGGGTACGAGTTCGTCGGTTGCCGAGTGAGAATATTTATTAGAAATAGTTAGAGGCATGCAAATTTCGTTTTTGGCGAAAACACGACATATGAAATAACATGCTGTAATGTTCATTTTTCATGTTTCTGAAAGGAGTGAGGTGCATTTTTCTACCCTGTTTTGTCACGAAATAATGCGAAATGAACTGCAAAATGCAAAATATACTCTTAAACACGAAATTTACCGTTTATGTAACAACGCGACACTTTCTGAAGTCTGAAGTATCCTGTGAGTTATGCAATTCACGGAAAATTGATTAATTCTGGTGTAAATATTTGAGAAGCAAAAATGGACCTCTTTACACAGGAATAAACTTAATACTCTGGTAACTACATAAATGTGCTATTAGAAGGGATAAGTTTATATTGTATAATAAGTGCAGTTTTTAAATCAAATTGAGGATTATATTCACAATTTTAAAACCAAAATGTCATTTTATATACCACTTTTGATGTGATTATACACCGCTATACAACCGAAGATTTATTTTATTTACCGCTTTTGAACCCGAAATCGACTCTGTTTTTATACCGAAATTTTGCTTTTTTTATTTACCAAAAATATGTGCCCCTAGCAATAGTTGTTTATCTTAATGTCTTCAACGGGTTGTTCAAATCTCTGTATAGTGCTATATCTGTACGGGAGAAGGGAGAGATGCTATAGAGCGACCACAAGGAAAAAAACCTTGGACGAAAGTCCCCGCTCAGCTTTCCCTTCTTCCGTTCAGCTCGGGCCATAAGGAAGCATGGTCCACTCTCCACCTCCCCTCCACGCAGAAGTACGGTTCACATGAGTCGCTAAACAAAGAATTTAAAGATCAAACCGTATAGAACAGTTAAAACTTGTTTCTTGTTCATAGTGTTCATTTTAGCATATAACCAGCTACTGTGTTTATTGTTCCATGATCTAAGTTTCCTCATTGGTTGTAGGAATATGAATGTTGCAGCAACTAATAAAGATCACACAATATGCATTGATGAATTCTCTAGAACAGAGAACCAAAGAGTATGTAACAATCGCCCATTGATTTTCTGTGGATCGAGAAAAGTGGATGACAAATGGAAGTCAAACAACGTTTGATAGATTTATAAGGTTTATTTCCTATCATTCTTTCTCTTACGGTTCATCTCTGTTCGTTGCTGGGGAAAGATGCTGCTTCTCCGTTGCCAAGGGTACGGAGGGACGATCTAAGAATAGCTGTTATGACTGCAACTTTCAAAGCTTGTAACCAAAACAAAACGGTTCCTATCTCGCACGTCTTCAGGCTCTTCCCATACTTTTTTTTTTACCAAAAAATTTCTGAGCGGAACCAGCCAACGCATATTCATGTTCCTTTTTGCTGGGTTTGCACTGCTCTGATCTTTGTTTCTCCTAATTTTTGTTTTTTGGTGATTTATCTTTTACTCTCTTCATATTATCTTATTTTTCTCTTCCTTCCTGCTCATCTAGATACTTTCCCCTCTTCTCTTCAGTTTTCCATCCATCTCCCCCGGCTTTTCATTCTCTTCCTTATCTTCTCTTCATCCCTCTTCTATTTCTTTCATTTCTATTATTTTTAGCTTTGTTATGCTTCTCGCTTTCATCCCATTCACCTTTCTCCTTTTCTCTTTGCCTTTCTTCTATTCCTTTCTTGTCCATTTTCTTCTTCACTTTCTCTAATTCCTTTCTCTCCCATCCTCTTCTTCATCTCTCTCCTACTCCTTCCCCTCCTATTGTCTTCTCTTCTTCACTATTTCTTTCTCTCTCATTCCCTTCGCCTTTCTTCTACTCCTTTCCCTTCCTTTATCTTTTTCACTTTTCTACTATTTCATGCTCTTCAATTCTCTTCACCTTTACTACTGCTTTCCCTTCCTTTATCTTCTTCACTTTTCTATTATTTCTTTCTCACATTCTCTTCACCTTTCTTCCACTACTTTCAATTCCTTTATCCTCTTCACTTTTCTACTATTTCTTTCTCTCCAATTGTCTTCACCTTTCTTCTACTGCTTTCCCTTCCTTTATCTTCTTCATTTTTCTATTTGTTTCTTTCCCTCCCATTCTCTTCACCTTTATTCTACGATTTCTTTCATTATTTTCTTCAATTGTCTACTAATTCTACTACATATTCCTTTTTCTTGCATACTCACATTTGTCTTCTATTCCTTCACGTCTATTTCCCTTACCTTCCTTCGATTCTTCCCGCTTAGATTCGTTTTACCTTTCTTGTTCTCGCTTCACTTTCCTCCTACTCCTTTCTCTCCCATTCTCTTCCATTCCCCTCTCCTTTCTCCTACTCCCTTCTCTCCCATTCTATTCTTCACCTTTCTCCTACACTTTTCTCTCACATTCTCCTTTCTCCTACTCCTTTCCTTGTCATCTTCATCTTTCTCTTACTCCGCACCTTGTCATCTTCATCTTTCACCTATTCCTTTCTCCTTCCCAGACACGAACCTTAACTAAAACAACATCGCCTTCACCCGCACTTTTAGCACAACGAAATCTACCAGTGAGCACTTTGTTTTGTTCATATCACTTCCTTGATCCTGCAACACAGATTGTGAGCAAGATCAATTCTTTTCCCCCCACAAATTCAGGACTTTGAAGAAGGATAAACAGAAAACGACTTTTATACTTTTCCTCTACAACATGTAACGTTCCACAAAAGCCAAGTACAAGCTTGAAACACAATAAATTCATTTAACAGCAGCTCTAAACTGCATAATGTTCTACACGTTTGTCTGGGAGTTCTAATCTCTGCAAAATGGATACTAAATGGAATTATCCCAGAAACGGACACCTCGGCCAAAATAACTAAGAGATTTGTCGTGCCCTGAAATTCGATAAGGAAAGTTTCCGTTAGATTTGGCGCGGCATATTGTTGTCCGATAAGGCAGAGGAAAGCCATTCTTTATTTCCTTATCAGGCCTTTCACAGCCTGCCTTAACTTTACTAGTAGTTGTAAGCGTTTTAGGTTGAACGTTAAAAGAACACAAATATGGCTACCTATGCACCATAAAAGAGAAGCTAATGGGGCTCGTAAATTGAAGTTATTTTGGATCTGAGGTAAGTTATCAAATGTTGCCAGCTAATGGATTAATTATTAACTGGATTTACATAGCTTGTTACTTGTGGCAGATTGTGCTTGCTAGAGTGTTGTAACACCAAGATAACAGACAGGATTCAATGATGTGTAGTTTCTATGTGGCGTATACAAGAGAGGAGCTGCAGGGTCATGTCCTAACGATATATTTGACTTGGTTTGTTGTATTTCTCGCTGTAAATCTCTTTTACGTTCACCTGTAAATTGTTTTTCCTTCTGAACCAAGAAACTCTATGCATATATTTATCAGGCTAATCAAATTAAAATGAACTTTGAATCTACTTTTTCTTCTCCAAGACAAATGTTGGTTTCCTTTTATAAAGGAAATTAATAATGGACATTGGTCGTTGGTGGATCAGTCATTAAAAACTTTTGATTTTTCATTTACTAACACATTCTGTCACGAATGCTAGTGGACCTATTCCCAAAGTTGCATTGTATGCACATTATAGACAATCGCGATCCTAAAATACAGCTTAAATCCCTACAGCCACCCACCTATGCTTTACAGAAACAAATTGTAAATAAGAAACTTCTAATAAGAGTATGAAATTAAAATTCTTAGAAATAGCCAGCACAAAGTATGTAGCTGAATCGACAGTTTTCCAATCATATAGGTAACTAACTAACTAACTCTCTAGCCTTCTTAAACCCGAAGGTTCATGGCTGCAGCAACACAGGCCTTCCATCTGTCCCTATCTTGTGCAAGATCTATATACTCTTTTCCATCCCTACCGATTTCCCTTAGGTCCATCTCGACGTTGTCCCTCCATCTTCGTCTTGGCCTTCCTACTGGTCTCTTACCATCAGGTTTCCCAACAAGAATCCTGTAAACTCCTCTTTCCTCTCCCATTCGTGCCACATGGCCTGCCCACCTAAGTCTTCTTGATTTAATTATTCTAATAATATCTGGACATGAATACAAATGATGTAGTTCTAAATTATGTAACCTTCTCCACTCACCTGTCTCCTCATCCCTTTTAGGTCCAAAGATTTTCCTAAGGATCCTATTTTCAAATACTCTCAATTTATGTTCCTCTTTCAATGTAAGGGACCAAGTTTCACACCCATATAATACTACAGGCAAAATTACTGTTTTGTATATTTTAACTTTTAGTTTCTTAGATATTTGAAGAGAGAAGTAACATGCATTTCCTGAATTAAGCCTACTTTTTATTTCCTCTTTAATATAATAACTTTAACAAAAATTAACCTGCCCTTCCTGGAATTTCTCACATTGGAGCAGGAAGGAGGCTACATTTTAAACCATGCCGCAGAAATTTTCTGAACATCAAAATTTTGAAATGGAAATAGTAAATAACTTGAGAGAAACCAAACCCCAGCTTAAAATAACCCCTCATTAATATTTTCGTCCTCGAAATATTTAATTGCGTATTCAAACCCCTCCGCTAGTGCATCCCGAACTGAAATGAAGCAGTTTTCGCGGAGCACTTGGTTCTGTAAACACAGCTTCAATATTTTTTGCCTTGCAATCGGGGAAACATTCTTTTCCCGTTACGTTCTATTGTGAAAGAAGCTGGGGCAACAATAACTTCGCTATGATCTCCGACTTCTTGCTTCTCCGCCGACGCGCGTGAAAGTCCACATATGTTGGGCGTCGAGCGCTCCACCGCAGTTTGTTTGTTTGGGCCTCCGCCTCTGCTGGGAGGCCAAAGGACCAAGCGAGGGCCGCTGCCAACAACTGGCGAATCTCGGAACTTGGCATTCCGCGAAACTTGCACACTGACAGTCACTTGTGTGTAACCAGTAACGGAGTGGGTAACTCGGAGTGACTTCACGCTCGCTCCATTGAACGAGACGTCTTTAAAGCAGTGTAACACAAGAGTGACGCCAAGGGTGGGCTACAGTGGGCCGTGGCCCACCTAAAATCAGGCTGGCGTAGGGTTGCAAGACTTTCAATGCAATATTTGTTCTTGTAAAGGGTGTCTAAAAAAATGGGGACATTTTGAAATGGAGGTACAGAGAAGTTGTTGCAAGAGATTTAATCATGGAAATTAATAGTGCAGAGGATGCCATTGCATAATTACATACAGGTGACAGTGGCGTAGCGCAGTTTTATGTGCCCCCGCAAGTAAAATATCGGAGCCCCCACTGAAAAATTATCGAGAATACTATAATGTATATACCATTGAAAAAGTCAAATGGATGGACAGATGTACAATTGTTAGCTACTACCTCCACCCCCTCCAACGTACACACAGTTATAAGGTTGGATAGTTCATGTATTTGCCACTTTATCTGAATAGGAGCGAATAAGAAATTAACTTTGACCCAAATACCTGGCGTTTACAGTTTTTGTTATCAACTTATATATCAGTGTGGTAGCTTCTGGAGACTAAATCTGGATATGAATCTTTGATAAAGAATTGGAAGAGGAAATTGGAAATATTTTCGTTTACTTCAATGCTGTTGCGCGGACAGTTTTCTTTTCTTTTTTGTGGAGGGGAGGGCGGGTTTCTTGTGGACAAATATGTAGTGTGTGTGTGTGTGTGTGTGTGTGTGTGTGTGTGTGTGTGTGTGTGTGTGTGTGTGTGTGTGTGTGTGTGTGTGTGTGTGTATATATATATACATATATATAAACAGCTTACCATTTCAGTTTTGGAGGTTGAACTGAACCTCTAAAACCTCTAGATTGTGGGTGTTGAGATTGACCCCCGGTCAGTTCGAATCTCCTGAAGATAAATACTCGCGGACGCCAGTCTTGAGAGAGAGATTCGCATCGCCACTCAATTACCTACATATGTATTGCAAATACGTCACTCAATGAAAAGCAGAGCGGAAGGATTTAACAAAGATTGTTGCAACATGGACACGGAGTTTTAATGTTGGTGGACCTCGATATTATTAACCATAATTTCAATGATGCCACTCCTTTTCGATATATCACTGAACATACATTTTCAGATTATTTTTTTATTAAACAAAGCCGTTTAATGGATCATCACTGCAGGAAGTGTTGCTGGGATGCAGTGAGGTTGCAATCCGCACTAATTAAGAAAATTTTCACAAAGCATTCCCTAACTTGGATAATTTGCATGAGCATCCCCCACCTACTGCAATGTCTCCATGTTGATCGAAATATCTCTCATATCGCCAAACTCGATCAAACATACTCTCAGCTAAACGTTTTCACTTAGAGGACTGTAGATCATAATAAAATCATATCAGACTGGAAAAGAAGGGCTGGTTCGACAGAAAGTTTTAATACAAAAGTAAAATGAACTTTACAAAATAACTCAAAATAATGGTGACATGTAACGCATGTACTAGATCCTTGAGCGAGGGAATAATCGTCTCCTGGGCCCCATCTTCTACCGAGTTTCAGGGCCCCTTTGAAGTGTTTAACAGTTCAAAGAAAAATCAACTGCCTCGTCACACTATAGCTAAGAATCGAGAATAAAGTGTAACACTTGACAAGTGTGGATAATGTAGGAAAGACACATTCATTCTGATTTATAAATAAAACAAGCTTGGAGCCCCCTTAACAATATTTGGTGGGATGATACATTTTAAATGCCACATTTAAAACTAATGTAGTACTACAAGCCCATGAACTACGAAGTTTGACTATATATTGCTTGGCTGAAAAACTGGGTTGATAACTGTAGACAATTTACCCTCTAGAAGTTAACGACAAGACTGTATACGAAGGTGAGGGTGTTGTTGTTTTTTCCCCACTATCGATGGCTATCTGCAAGTAAAATAATTCTACATTTCGAAGAGCATCCACATGTCAGCCTCTGGCTGAGCCAGTTCGTCTATGCTTATTAACGGAGACTTTGTCTTTTGATATTTTGCTGGAAACCCATTCGACCACATCTTGCACATTAAAAATTATTAATAATGAACACTGAGTCGTGAGAGTTATTTATTTGTTGACTCGTACAATACAGCGAAATCTGTGGATACATATTCTAAGTTCACGGACAGTAAATAAATAAATAAAATTAGTGCTCGCCTTAAATAATTTCTAGTTTGAATTGTGTGATTGTTGACACAATCTGTCTCGTAAATAGATTAATATTTTGTTTTATTGTAAGCCACACTTCAAAATTTCAAGAGCACGAAGAACATTGCGGGGCCCTTACACCTCGCCCCCCCCCCGCACCGCGGGTTTGCGGGGACGGCTGTTACGCCACTGAGCTGAAGAGATGAGTAAGTTTATGACTTGATGATAATGTCCAGTAGACCTTTTCTAAGCAACCATTCCTGGACATCCTCCATGTAACATGTCCACAGAAAGTGATTTCCTTGCAGGTTCCTTCGTTCGACCTGCTATAACTGAAGAATTGCTCAGGTTCCTGTTGACATGTTGCATCGAGCTATGCAGGATGTCCAGGAAGGGTTCCTTAGAAAAGGTCGTCATCTACTGGTCGTCATCTACTGGACGTCATCATTAAGTCATAAACCTACCCATCTCTTCAGCTGCATGTAATTATGCAATGGCATCCATCCTCTGCACTATTAATTTCCATTAATAAATATCTTGCAGCTGTTTATTCTCTTCTCTGTACCTACGTTTCAAAATGGCCCGACTTTCTAAGACACCCATTATAATTCCTTGTATAATCCAGTATTTAAACTTCTTATTATTGATTAATAAAAAATCCTTGTTTGGATGACGTAATAACAACGTGAATATTAAAGTATTTTTTTATTTGAAAATATGACCTACCCAAAATCAGGCAGCTCAACCGCTCCAGTCTGGCCTCTTCTCTGTAGCAAAACGCTGGAGCGATTGTTGAATCATAGTTCGTCTAGAAATCATGGACTAAAGTCATTGGAGGGTTGGATGGGAGGACATATGGGGCAATTACACCTCTCAAGACATCAAACAGTACATGAATTAATATGAGGAAATTATAGATATCCCCTCTCGATGTTTAAAATTATGCGATAGCTCCTCAAAATATCTAAAATTAACACTAAACCATCAACTACCCTAACAAAAGAGGCCCCTCTGATTTTATGCATAGTCTGAGGCCTCACCCGTACCTAACCTAACCATTCATGGTTATCCTCCGTTTGAAAAAATACTTCTCACTAATATGCTTGAGTGATTGGAATGAGCTGGTATGGTTTGGTGTTGGTAGAGTCCCATTTTTGTCGCATGTTGCATTGAAAAGTAAGGCTTCAGTTCCCCATCCGTCTCTTAAAGCCCCGAAATAGGCATAATGTCAATTTTTCAGACATATTCTATCAATCCCATAAAATATCATATATTTTAGTATGAACAGAAAAATTTAATTTCTTTCGATCCTTGGCTATCAGAATCCAGTCAAGGAAGCAGACGCTAAAACTTCGGGTATTGCTGAGTAAAGGTCCTACAGCAGTTTCAATGGTTCTCGATGTGACAAACAACTTCAAGGAAGTAAACAGTACATTGTCATGGAATTTTCCTACAGTAATCCTGGGAGGATAAATAGTATGGATTCTGATAGACAGGGCTCACACACATTCGGTCACTGGGAGAGATTGGTCAGTTGGGTTGCGCTAGAGAGAGAGCAGTGTTGGTACTCTCACTGAACGACGACTACACATCGACAATCTGTAGGAACAAGTCTATGTTCATCTGGCAAATATACGACTCTACGGAGAACATCAGCTTCTAGTTGAAACAGGTATTTTCCAATCATCATGCCGATACAATCTGTAGGACAGACCTAAAATCCAATTGTGTGTTAATTTGCCATTCTACGCTATTCAGGTACAACCTCTCGTATAAGATGTAATCACCAAGCGCGTGTGTGCGATGCAAAGTGCTATCGCAACTCAAGGGACATCTAATGGTCCCAGGTTAAGATCCCGGTGTTCATAAGGGAACGATACGATATTTTGCAGACCTGTAAAGTCAATAACTGCCTAATTATTTTGATGATATTCATCAACAACCTGCCCCGCTTAACGGATTAGCGAAGTGGTTCTCAACCTTTTTCAGTCCGGAAACCACCTTGAAGGATATTACACTTCGTGGGACCCTTAAGCATGGGCGCCGGCAGAACTACTTCACTCAGTTTATAATCATATTTTTGGTAACATCGAGTACTTTTACACTTTGTAACGACCCTGCGTGGTCGCCACATTTAACGACCCTGCGTGGTCCCCATATTATATTTTATTAAGAAGATTTGGATAAAGAATGCATGCTAGATGTCCCTGCGAGGCGTACGCTTTTAGTTTAAATGTGTTAACGGATCCACCTCTACGATAATTAGTTTTGCTTATTATTTGACCCTGCGTGGTCGCTGTATTCTGTAAACGTTAACGGATCCACCTCTATGTTTATTAGTTTTGCTTATTATTAGACCCTGCGTGGTTGCTGTATTCAGTAAATGTTATTAATTATTGTCATTTACACTGTTCAACTCGTTGTTTAGAATTGCAGAGTCCTGCGAGGCTCATTATAAATTGTATTGTCTGAATGCACACAGTTTTACTTTATATTAACGCGTGCATCTAGTGATTTTCCCACTAGTGTTTTCTTAATGTCACTTCTTGGATGTTTCTCAGTACGAAGGTTGCTATATGTAAAAAAATGAGTTAGCAACGCGTACTTGTAGTTAAAATTTTCACCACCAATGCGCCGCCCCCGCGAGTATAAAGCCAGCGCAGCGAGGCCCGGAGCTCAGTTGGCTCCCTGATGTCAACAGGCAAACATCCAGGGTTAACTGGCCTCCCAGCCTGAGAACTAGAAGCCATCCCAGAAGGAAGGACGGAGAAAGAAGAGAGAAGAAGAAGAGCCTAGCAGCAACCTACCTACCTGGTCCGCTCGCTTAGGCTGATAGGTGCCCAGGTTCTACCTGCCCGGCTTGTCTGGGAGCACCCGGACCTTCCTTTCTAACCTGCCGTCCCTTCATAGGAGACACCGGTTGGCTTGCCAATTCCCAGCTAACGCCGGGGGTGTCGCGGCATCCTTTAATCCTTTACCCTGCGCCCGTTATTCGGGAGTACAGATTGGTTTCGGCCAATTCCCGGCTGTGGTTGGGGTACTACGCACAACCTACTCTCTTTTACAGGGCAACCCGTCACGTCAGCGGCGGCCAAGGCCCTTAATAAAATTAGGTCCCCATACTCCCCCTGGCGCCTCACAGCGAGGAATAAATTGGATGTTCCCTGCCCCCCTTATCTCTTCGAGACCAAAGGTGGTACAGGTAAAAGAACGTGCGTGGTACAGGTAAAAGCACGTGTGTGGTACAAGTAAATGCACGCGCGTAGTAAGGGTTTCAGGTAAAGACACGTGTGTAAGTGTGCAAACGGACACCCTTGTGTTGAGACTATAATAAACATATAAAAATATATATATTAAGCTGGTATAGTCTTTCCTTACACCCAGCAAGCCCTGAGATATTTCTGAGTCCATGTTCTACGGCTGACAAAAAGTTAGCGCCTATGGGTAGACTTTTGCCGTCCTCCTAAGTGAAGTGTTTAGAGTGTGGTAATTGTGTGTAGGTGGGACGTTGCAACTTGCTTATACAAATTACACATACTTCAGTCTAGAAAAGTATAAAAGACTAATTTACTCTATAGAGCGTCTCAACCTTAAAAGTCAGTATGGGTTAAATGGAGCGCGGCTTTGCCAGATCAACAAACGGAGTCGCATCGAGTCGCTGTTAATCGCTAATGATTGCGACAAATTTACTTCCTTAATATCGTATAGGAAATCATCAAAATATATGTATTTGATGCATTTTGGAAAAAAAAAACGATAGTTACCTCAAGATTTGCAAGTAAATGTTTATATTTCGACGTAACTATTTACCATTTTACATTTGCATTATATGTGTAATACACGACGAAACTATTGTTACTTCCATCGTTGAATGTTGTATCCTTTACATAAACAGAATTAAATAAATTCAAAAACAAACATTAAGATACATTTTTTTACGGAAAATAAAGCACACTGCACTTCCTACGAACCGGGGCACCTGCCTGCAACTGAATTGTAACCTTGGTGGCGCGAAATGAATTTGATACGCGAGACCAGGGGGTGCTCGTTCGGCGGCGCAGATCGTATGCGCAGTTGTCCGTGGATGCATGACGTCATCATCGAGAAGCTCGGCGCGGAAAAGGCTGGTTCCTTATGCAAATATTGAGATATTTGACAACGAATATCTTCTAAAATATAGTAGCAGGGGAAAAGTTACAATTTTTACTGTTAAGATTCATCCTTTCTAATCAATTTATCACAAAGTTGATTTAAATGTGTAAAATGGTTTTCAAGAAATCGTGTTACGAAAGAACCCCTGTTTTGTTCTCTCCAGGCTTCCAATGTAAGGGAGTTTTAACTTAAGCGCCTTGGATTTCTTTTTGCTGTGTCTTGAAATAAGATTATTTTGTTCTTGTCAACTGAAATCATGCCTAAATGCTATGGAAATCTGTAAAAACTATTATCAGAAAACTAACGGAAGAAATCTAAAATATCACAGCTTGATTGATATAAAAATGCGGGATTGCCCTTTTTTGTGAAAAAGGCATTGTGCGAGATCTAAAAGCAGAACTTTTTAATATTGTATGTAAATGTAAGTGTGTAATAAACGTGACTGCTTCCTAGGCACGTATCCAAGGGGGGCCTTAGGGGGCTCGAGCCCCCGAAAGTTTTCAGTTTACACTAGATAAAATGAGATTTTTTGTTTCTTGTGGTGTCAAATAAAATAATGAGACGTTAATTTAAGGAGAGAAATAATTATCAAGGCAAGACGGAGAATATTCTATAACCCTGTTATTGGTAACAGCTCGTATCCAAGGTGGGAATCAGGGGGCTCAAGCCCTCCTTCAGAAAATGTTCAGTTTACGCTAGATAAAATTAGGTTTTTGGCTTCTTGGATAATATGGTGATAATTTGAGAGAGATAATTATCTAGGCAAGACGGAGAATGTTCTATAAGCCTGT
Organism: Lepisma saccharinum; assembly: GCF_977018435.1. NCBI lineage: Eukaryota > Metazoa > Arthropoda > Insecta > Zygentoma > Lepismatidae > Lepisma > Lepisma saccharinum. The sequence continues at coordinate 116,080,524 of NC_139231.1, forward strand.
TATTGTTAATAGCGCGTATCCAGGTGGCCCGAGGCCCTACCCGCTCCCCAAGGAAATTTTTCAGTTTACACTGATAAAATTAGGTTTTTGAATAATGTGACGATAATTTAAGGAAAGGAATAATTATCGAGACAAGACGAAGAATGTTCTATAACCCTATTATTGTTAATGGCACGTATCCAAGGTGAGGATCAGGTCGGAATTTATTCTGCCTGCGTATAGGGCCGGTGGCAACCCACCATCGTGAGGAAATTGGGGAGCTCCGAGTGAGTGAGCGTAATCCGGTCGAGAAGACCTACTATAACGGCTGGGGATACGTCGGGCTGACCCCCCGACTATTCCAATATTGGTTGAAGATCTCCACGCTTAGAGGTGACGAAGGAAAGCGTGGGAGGGAGATCGGCAGTCGGTAGGTATGCCTAGGCCCTTCATGGGCTGTTGCGCAACGGATTATTATTATTATATATATATATATATATATATTTGTCACATATTTGTTTTAATTAGTATTCTGCTCGTTCCGCCACCTGAACGCAGCAGCTAGGGTTCAAAGGGCAGTGTAGTTACACCGGAAGAAGGCTCGGAAATGGCAGGCTTCAGAAGTTAACTCATCCAAATTAAATTAAACAGGTATGTGTTCTCTCTAAATTTAAATCATAGTTCACAAATAATTTGATTAAAAGTTTTAAAAGTATCTGTTTTATTTAATAGCGTATTAATTGGTGCATTCTTCTCCAGCATAGCTATAGGCAGTGACCACACTACAGGGGGGGGGGGCAGGAACGCCCCCTATTCTCGTTCGACAATTTCTCTCTCTCTCTCTCTCTCTCTCTCTCTCTCTCTCTCTCTCTCTCTCTCTCTCTCTCTCTGCCCCCAGTAAAACGACAAAAATAAATAAATGAATGAATGCTCTTTTAGCCAAAATATGCATTTTTGTGTCGTATGTAACGGAATAATAAACATGATTGCCCCGTGAAAATATGATTTATTCCTCCATCTTTACTATTGCGCCGTCACTAGCTGCAACATATTTTGATTTATTTTGTTCCCACATATTTATTTTAATTTTAGTATTGTGAATCATATTCCACTGTGTTATCTCACGCAGCCAGCCCCCCCCCCCCCCCCCGCCACACACACACGTACGATTTCAGTTGTAAGTTTTAGACTAAGCTTGTCAAATGTCCACTTATATCTTTGTATTCTTGAGCCATTTAAAATCATTTCGCCCCATCTTCTGGACGATGTTTTCCCACTTGAAGCCCTTTGCAGATCTAGATCCGGGGCTATAGCCTTCCCAAGCCACCATCACCTCCAAATACTCTCTTGGCCTCATGAAAGAAAAATATATGTATTTATACGAAATATTAATTTGACTTGGAAGTTTCTTTTTTCGAACAGGAATAAGTTTTAAATTTTAATAGCTTATAAATTTACACTAGCAATTTTTAGTAAAGGTTTTGCGTAACCCTAAAAGTACATTTAGAGACTGCAAGGTCAACTCCCAATATTTCAGATAGGTATATTAATAATTTTCATCACAACGTCTAGTAATAATTATTTGTTACTTCAATAACCTCCTCGCAAATGTTTCTCATATATTAAAACATAGATGCCATATGATTGCCATTTTCTGTTTATTTCCTGGTAATGCTGACCTCCGTGGCGAAGTGGTTAGCACAACGCTTTACGATTCCAAGGGCCCCCAGGTTCGAATCCCCGCCCGGGCCCGGGTCTACTTTCCTTTCACCAATTTCATCATATCATCACTCATCATCATCATCCTCATCTTTGCGATTAGCCATATGTAACAGATAAGCGAAGTAAAATAAACTAAGTCTATTAATCAATTATTTTTTAAAACTCTTTAATTCTTCTATAGCATGCCACGTTTTTGTTAAAATTATATTACTATTTGTAAAATTACGAAATTCTAAAGGAGAACACGCAACTTTCTTTGTAGCGCATCGGTCAGAAAGTTTCAGGAATATGGATTTTCGAAATACATTTTTTCACATGTACTTTGCCCCCTTTTAAAAGTAGCGCATTTTCAATTATGTTACTAATCATTAAAAGCATGCCTCAATACCATCTTGGAGGATGACAATTAATATTTTCCCCATCCTAAAAGTAATAATATACTTTCGCTCTCTGAATCTCCCATATAAATGCTAGGAGCCGTCTGCTTCAGCCGAGCTCACTCCCTCTTTGGTGACGTCACGCGTTCGTGCAAGATCGGCAATCTTCGGATGGCTTTACCTAATCTCTATCTACCTTGCGCGAGACAGCCTACAACAAACTACGATTGCGGTGCTGTGGAGTAACAATGCATCCTAAAAATAACTTCAAACAATAGTCAACACTTTTCTCGCTTGGTCTGCATGTGTATCGCGACAAACCGAAAAATTTCTCGCTAACCAACTTTTTCGTGTTACGGTCTGATGATTTATACAAAAATCGAAAATATCCAATCCTCGTAAGCAAATTAATTCACTCAGGCGAAGAATATCAAATCTACAAATATCATAGATCCCGTAGAAAAAAAAACTGGCGAAGTTGTTCACGCGGTTTGATATTTATGGCTTTTGAAGTATTTACTAGAAAAAAAATAAGCGTTATGCAAAGTTGCATAATTATGAAAAATTCAGATCACATGAATTTATGACAGGTTATATAATGCCGTCAGTAAAAAGAGCATAAAAAACTCTACAGGATAATGATTTCACTGTTTGAAATTTTTGACTTTTACAATTTGTAAATTTTGTAACATCTCGCAACGCAGCGGTGGTAGAGAAGGACAGAGCTATTGGCAAAACTCATGTATTAGAGAGAGAAGGAAGTACTCCATTTATTCCAAACTGACTTTTAAGGTTGCGATACTCTTTAGTCTAATCCTCGTATCTAACTGGAGACTCTTTAGTCTAATATCTAACTGAACACACATGCTGAAATTGGAAACTATTGTTTTGTTTTTTTACTCCCCGAATGTGACGGTTTGGGCTGCCTTTCTGCATAAGCTGGGATATGTTGGGTTCAATGGTGGTTAACTTAAGTTGTAAATCTGAGTGCGCATCAAGTCTTATTTCTCCACTTGCTTCTCACTTGAATCAGAGATGAAAATTCCTTTCACACAAATATGAGGTGGAGAACGGCATGAGCAACTTTGATGCCTCCCGAAGTTCATGATAATCACCTCTTAAAGATATCCAAGCTTTGTTAAGTCTGAATCTAAAAATTTAGTTTTAATGCCAGAATCACAGCTGATATCACAAAGTTGTTCCCTTAGTTTTACTGACAACAATTTTCGCATACTTTGGCCACAAACTGATTTTTTTTTCTGAAATGCCGAAACGGAACCGACAGATGTCCGATTTCCTTGAGTTGAACCTCAGAGAGAGAGATGCCGGTAAAAAGCAATGGCAGAACGCCAATAACAGAATTGTAAAGTTTAGACTACGTACAACACGGGTTGAATTTAAATTGTTAAAACAATATACTGTATTTAAATGTAATAGGTTTTTAATACATTTTTGTGCCCGACTTCGCGACCCACCCTCCCTCGGGACCCAGCAGTGGGTTGCGTCTCTTAGGTTGAGAAACTATGGATTAGCGCGTTGAATTCTTGACTCACGCATGGTCTGTACTCTGAGGGTTCGAGATTCGAGTTCCGGCCATTACTTGTGGTTTCACTTCCGCGCGTGTGCGCGCGCGCGCGTGTGTGTGTGTGTGTGTGCGTGTATGGATGGTAACGATATAATATAGCACATTGCTTCATTTCTATATATATGTGTGTGTGTGTGTGTGTGTGTGTGTGTGGGCGCGCAAAACAATATATAGCACATTGTTACTGAAGACATTTTGAAAACCATGCATATTTCTGTTCTACAACTAGAAACTATGCTCCAAATATGACCTGGTTCAGATTCCATCATGACGGTGCCCCCCTTCTATATTTTCCGAAAAGTGAATACAGACTGTTTCGAAGCCCCCGCCTCCTCCCCCTCCTTTATTTCCCCAAATTCCACCAAAAAAATTTCAAGCCAATACTGAGTACAAGGAGCCGCGGTAGCTCAGTCGTTAGGGCGTCTGACTACCTTACGAGAGATCCGGGTTCGATCTCCGGCGGGGGAGAACCGGGAATTTTTCCACCTGTTCAAGCGGCTTTGGCGGCCACCCAGCGTCGTATAAAGTGGGTACCTGGAGGAAACTCCGGGGGGGTAAAATCGGCCAGAGGCAACCGTACCTTCGGCCGTGATCAAGAATGTGTGGGACCCTAACCCCACACACGCTATACGCCTTCATGGCGTGGTGCATAGCACAGGGGAGCACTTTACCTTTTTTCTTTTAACGCTATTTAGCCATGGTTTAGTGGTAACTCTGCTGCCTTGTAATCAATGTGTCCCGATTCGCTGCCCAGTGGAGGCACATTGCACAGTGGTTCGGATGCCACTTTAAACTGTATGTCCAGTTCCAATTAGTCTACCTGGGCGGGGTGTAAGGGGTGACCTTCCACGTAGTACACCCAAATGTCAACCTCACTTCCACGTTAGTGCACCCTGGACTTAAGACTAACGAGGCTCTGGCGACTGGCCCCATGGCCAGTATAATTTTGTTTGTATTGTCCTGTTCTTTTGTCCTTATGTGTGCTGAGTGCCCCTTTACAGCCTCAGCTTTTAACAGAAGTCAGAACATTTTAATTTTTTTAGTTATGCAACGTTAGAGTTGTTATTTGTAGAGGTAAGGGGCTGGCCCCCGTATACTGTGACGGGATCAAAATAGCCTAAGTGCTGACGCTCCCAAAATTTTAAATTCAAATTCAAATTCTACCTGGGCATAAATTTGACTTAAATCCAACAATGTCTAAGGAAATGTGCTTGATTGATAATCTGCATGTGGTCATTCAAAGAAGCCGACAAAGTGGTTGACACAGCGCGCTACCACGCTTGGGGTTCTGCATTAGAATTCAGGCCTGGGTATGAGTGATTATCCAATACCGGCAGAAAAGCGAAGTAAAATAAACCAAATCAATAATCCAAATCAATAAATCAAAAATAATTCAAATATCAGTCAAGCAATAAAGTAATATGTCTGCCTGGCGTTCCCACACAATCCCTCAGGAAAGGTAAAGGGTGTTTAGTTGTTTCCCCTCTGGAATACCGAGAAAATAGCTTCTTATTCTTCCTCTATTTCCCTTGTTTGTTTCTTTCAAGTTTTCGATCTTCATTTGTTAGTTCCCGTATCTCCGTTCCTGATCAATTCATTTTTATGTATTCTCTCCCATTCTCTGTCACGTTTTGTTCTTGATTATCTCTTGAACTTTATCTCCCACGAATAGCAATACACAATACAGCTTAAACTGCATACAAGACTCTCAAAAGCCCCTTGACAAATCTTCAACCACTATACTGTAATATTTATATACAATATGTAAATGTTCAGTACGTGTGTGTGTGAATGTGTGTTTTCTTTCTCTTTTATGTTTTCTTGATTTTTTTAAAAATTGTCTTTGTCTTTTTCTTTGCAATCATTTCTTCCTGTTTTATTATTATGATTTTGTTTATGAACAACAGGTAGAGTCGTTTTCACGTTCAGAAGACACAATGGGCTCTTATGGGCAATGCTTTTCTTATGGGAAATACGAGCGCGCTGTTGTGAAATTTCTGGATTTAGAAATTTAGCTTAAGTAAAATCGGTACCTGCAGTTTTGCAGGAAATTTTGTAGAGAATACGATGGTGAACACAAAAAACTGGTAACTTGCTTACATAATTTTAGATAAATTAAAAACGCAAATTTTCCGTGAAAACACAATTTTTACATTGTTTTCATTCCTAACGTTGAAACATGCCGTAAAATTGAAGCATTCATTATTAAAAAAATTGACACTGATTTTTAATTGTCATAGGTGATGGTGGTACTCAGAATTTATGAATACTTTAAAGCATATTCGCATTAAAAAATATTCAAATAAAGTATGTGGAGATTTTTTATATTCGTGCAGTAGAAAATGTCGTCGCTGGCCATTTTTTGTTCTGTAATTCCAAGTAAAAACTTCCAGCGACAAAGTTGTGGAGAAAATAATGAAATTATTTTTTATAACCACTCAAAGGTTCCCAGAAATATTACTTCCATGCATTTGCAGTTTTTTTTTTTAACCCGAACCGCGCGCGAAGTAAGGAGACGTTGTCTGGCCATCTTGAGCCGACTCACCGCAGCATTCCGGCTATCACCACCAAGTTTTCGAGTTGTTATTTTATTTCCATTCAGTAAAAATATGAACTTCATGCAGTTTGTTATAATAGAATTGAAATTACTTAAATTTAATAATTGACAATTATTTCCAATGCTGCTGTTGTGAGCAACATTAGTGCTGTCGCAAATACACGTTGTTTTCGTTACATTACTGTCGACATTAATACTGAAATGAAGATCACCTTTCAATTTCCAACGTACACATAAATTCATAGACACCATATTAACCTTTGAAAGGCTTTCCAACACGTGACAAAATATCTTCAAGATAGAAATATGACATGCCTTGCTTGAGTCATTCACGTCTTATCAGTTCACGTGGGCCATAACTCATTTGTTTGTTTGGGTTGCAACTTGAATTTAACCCATGTGCCAGGTTCCCCTTACTTGAGAGAGAGATCTACTTTGGTCTGTTTAGACTTTTTCCCTCTCCCGAAAAAGTGTTTTCAGTTGTGTGAGCTCTCAGTGATTTTTACTTTTTTAAGTGATTTCTGAAGTGTCATATTCGTGCATTACACTCGCGTGTGTAGTGATCGCAATGGATCATAGTAAAAAGGGTAACTGTAACGTTCATAGTATAATATTGTAACGTGTGCACTCACGGTTCCCGAAATGACGTGTCAATCATACCCCGGCACGGGGCCAAACGTCGTTATGTGTACGGGAAACCGGTCGTGACTCACGGTCCAGTTATCAAGTTCGGTACTGAGACGGTCGTTTATTGTCATACTATTGCGAGGCGGAGATTAATACCTTGGAAAGTTACACTGTTTTGTTTACCTTTGATATGTAGATTCGAACAATCATAAAACACTAATAGCATAATATCTGGTACCTGAAAAACGTCAAATAACAACACTGACGAACGGTAAAAAGTGAATATATATTGTAACAACAAAAAAATATTGCAATCAACAACTGTTTACAAAGCCTCCTCGAACGCTCTCTCATTCATTCTATCTCTCTTTCACACACATGAGGTATTTTTACATGTGAAGTATGGATACAAATCATGGATCTCATTAACATATCATTCCTTTTAATTTCTAAACCTTTATGTGAATTTAGGGCATTTGTCTGCCGGCTCCTGTGCTCTTTTAAATTAACTTAAGTGCCAGCCCTCGGAAAGCGGTTAACTAAGACAATTGGGTCGGCGTGGTTAAATCTTTCGTTCGAATGAACGTATGCGTTGACTCGTAAGAACGACATTATACAAGTTTCTCGGACGGGGGTATTACCTATAAGCCTCTCTCGTCCAATGAGAACAACTACTCAATTACATAGTGATGCAAAAACTTAATTGGCTCCAGCTGCCGGAATACACTAATCAATCGTCGGCGCGAGCAAAAATTACCTTAAAAACCACTATGCAACAAATAATACTATTTCACGCACACGACCTTGCAATAAAAACAACTACGCTTTCCACAATTAAAAAGGACTCATCAGTCAACTATTGACAAATTAAATGGCGCGACGGGGCGGTCGGTTACACAAAAAATGGAGCACACTTTGACAATTTACACTAAATATTAAAGAAATGAAATGGAGCTTCTAACGCTGAATGCAGACAATTAAATTAGAACATCTGAACATGAAATTACCCTTTTTTATAACAATACCACAAATTTGTCAGAGACGGAAGTTAGGTTCGGGGTTTCCTGAGTAACTTTGCGAATAAGTGAGACTTCGGCGTTAACTGTACGGTGTTGATACTAACGACGCACTATTACATGGATATGAGACCCTCTGAAGTATACTGTACCAGACTCTGCTACATGGCGTGGTTCTTCATCTCTCATGGACGCGGGACTTGCACACGGTTCCTTTGTGGCGAAATTGTCCTCCGAGGTCGATCGCGACGAAGAATAATTGCGACGATATGGTGTACTTGCACCTCCTTAGTACTTCGGGCGTTCCTCTTGTCACTAGCGTCGGGTGTACGTGGTCACGCGCCGGTTCGGAATATCTCTAGTGTCGGGCATCAATTGGACGTCGATCTGCAATCATCTCTCTCTGGTGCCGGGCTTCGTTTGGGCGTCGTTCTGGTATCATCCTTCCCTCTCTTTCTCTGGTAACTAGCTTCGGTTGGAACGTCGATCTGGAAACGTCCTTCGGGCTTTGGTTGGGACGTCGATCTGAAATCATCTCTCTCTGGAAACGTCCTTCGGGCTTTGGTTGGGACGTCGATCTGAAAGCGTCCTTCGGGCTTTGGGCAGTGTTTGGTTTCGGCGTCGTCTGACTGGCTTCGGCGTCGTTGCAGGCGTCAGGGAAGCGACGCCCCCCTTCTCTATCTTCTTTAGCCCTCCATCCTTATGTAGTCCACGCTTGGCAAAAACAAATCACCGCGTAATCTTCACCAAAATAAGGCGCACACTGGTAACTCCCTATCCGCAAGTCGCTCACAGTACGTAAGGAAACAAAGTTCACGGACACAAAACAATGATCACGCGAGAGTGTAGCGCGGAGATGCTCTCTCTGTGAAATCCGGGTAAAAACTGTGTCTGGGGTGGTAGCACCGCATATATATAAGAGATTCGAATTCTTCCGTTGAACAGGACGCTCTAGTGGCTTGGCTTCTCTTTCAGAGGGGATGCGAATGACCTGTGTCCATTGTCTTGAAACTCGGTCACCGAGGCGTCTTCGATCCTTACAGGCTTGCTCTCCAGCTGGTCTCTCTGGTCATCCGTGAACATGGGTTCGAACGCCCGCTGCGACTCGAGCCCGGTAGCGGCGAAAATAATCTTTCCTTATCTCCGCGTTGGTGCAAATATGTCATGTTCTAAGCGGCGGCTGTCACTCAAGAAAGACCCCATCTCCCACTCCCGACGTCTGGCTCGGATACAAGTTTATTCACAAAATAAGATCAAACCTCACACTTTCATGTTTGTGCATAAAATGAATCAATATATATAAAAAATAATTTATATCGAACTGCGTTTCACATGTCACTAGATACCGTGACAATATTAATATTAATAATTACATATAATTATCATTATATATACAAAATATGTAACACCTTCATTGTGAAGGAAGGTCATCATTTCCCGGCGACATGAGCTAGCGCTGTATTGGCAACACTGTGCGGTTTCTCCATAAGCGCCGTTGTGTCTTCTGAACGTGAAAACGACAACAGCCACTGGCTGAACATTTGAATTTGTATTTGTATTCCTTCCTTCTGTCGTCCTTTAAACGTCGTTATTTCTTTTTCTCTTCTGCTCGTAAGCCGACCTGCGTGGCGGAGTGGCTATCACAGTGCTCCAGGGATCCCAGGTTCGAATCCAGGCTTGGGTACGGGTGTTTACTGTGAGTGTCCCTTCATCAATATCGCAATTCATCCTCATCTTCGCGATTAAGCAAAAGTGATAGAAAAGCGAAGTAAAATAAACCAAATGAATCAATCAACTTTCTTCTCTCTCATTTCTTTCACTTCCTTCTCTTACTTTGTGTGTGTGTGTCACTTTTTCCGTTCACTCTTTACCCCTTCTTTTACAATCATATTCTCTCTCTTCTTTAAATGTCCCTTCTTGCGAGGAAGGATACGCAACGTCAATGCATTTCACATTAGGACACAACTTTCCGATTTCCTCACCAGCCGAAAAACCTTTCCGCAGGCCCCCACGTTCTGAATCACATATTAATGGATGACCTGGCCCCGCACGTCTGCACTAAAGGAACCAAAACATGTGCAGATTCGCAAGATGCAAAGGAACCGCGGGCAAAAATGTTGATGGATACACATTGACGGCCAAGGGATCTGAAAATAGACAAGACGACGACAACCGCAATGACGTATTGGATCGGGCCAAGGTCGGAGGAAAATGAAGCGGCTTTTGCCACAAACACGCGGATGAAGAAAGGTGAAATTGATGGTCCCGCTGCTGTGGCCGGCGAAGGAATGAGCTACGTCGAACGTCAGCGCTGTTATTGGGTAGGAGGTGAAAATATCTAAGGGTACTTGTTTTAGGAGGATCTGGAACTGGCGTATATACTTGAGATATTTCCAAAAATATCTTTTGACGTACTGTTTTCACAAAATTAGAAATAAAGCTGTCTTAGTGCCAGGGTGGATAAAATCATGATTTTTATTACAGAAATCATTTTTGATTATTTTCTTATATTTATATCGATTTTTTTTAAAAAAAAAACATGCTTAAAATTGCTTCTATGGTTTTTGGCACCATACATAAAGATATATGTTTCTTATAGAAAGGCTTTTTCTGCTAAATGGCCCTTTAACAGTTTGATTAAAGCAAATAAAAAATATGTGTAAATATACATTTTTTTGTTTCTGATACTGTATATATGAACCTACTATGGAAATGTTCGTTGAGTGTGTTAATGAAACTATAATAATTTCAGTAACTATTCATCCGGTAAAAATAAAACATTCTGGATGTACTCTATAATTACAACTTAAAATAGTTCTTATGGTCTTTGTAGCTGAATATTGGCAATTTTTTTATTGATAATTTAAAAAATATCAGCTATCCTGTTTATTTACAGTTTAATGATAATGACATTATTTACGGCTTAACATGACTAGCATTCTGTATAATTTTCTACAGAAAATGTTTCCTGTTTTTGCCTATAAAAATTATTGAATTTTAAATCAAGATTAAATTGTGTGTTCATACACATATTACATTAACTTTCCTATGAGCTTCACCCCATCAGTACATATATTGTGTTTCTTTTCCATTCTTAGACCCTAATAAACAGCATTGGATGATTACGAGATTAATATACTTTCACCAAAAGTGTTTCTGATATCTACAAAATCCTTATGAATATTATTCTATAAATTATTGATTTACATCGTGTTTTAAATCAATCCACTTTGGTTAGTCCCTTATCCGTCTCATTTTGCTCACAGCGAGGAGTAGTTGGCCATTTGCCACCCCTAAATCTTGAGTAATTTGCATGATTTCAAACATCAGAGCTAGAAATACTAGACTTTAAAATTAAAAATCAACTCTCTAACAGATCCAGCGGTGTCACGTTTGTATTTATTATTATTTTCCGTCGCTTTTCTTCCACGTGACGCTAATCGCGACGATGAGGATGTATAACGAACACGAATATGATGAAAGTACAGTCCCAAAGGAACACTCAAGCCCAGGCCGGGACTCCAGCATGGAATCTTAGATTGCGAGATCGTGAGACGACCACTGAACCTATTCAACAGTAGGGACTAAACTAGCTCTTAGCTGTAGGAATATCCAACAGTAGGGACTTAATTAGCTCTTAGCTGTTGGAATATCCAACAGTAGGGACTTAACTGGTTTTTGGCTGCAAGAATATCCAACAATAGGGACTTAGCTAGTTTTTAGATGTACGAATATCTAACTTTAGAAATTTAACTGTTCCTAACTGTAGAAATGTTCAGTTAGTTTGTAATCAATGTATCTAGAATGTGTTTCTCGCCAGGAGTACGTTTCACTGATTCGGTCTCCTTCATAAAAAAACTCAGTTGCTATTAGCATATTAACATTAGTGTGAAGTGTATTGAAAGTTATGATGAAATATTCCAGCAGCTAGGAACCAGCTAAGTTCCTAATGTTGAACCTAAGTACAGCTAAGCAACAGTTGAGTTTTACTGTTGGCTATTCCCACAGCTAAGAACCAGCAATGTTCCTACTGTTGGATATTCTTTCAGCCAAGAACCAGTGAAGTTCTTACTGTTGGATATTCCTACAGATATAAACCAGTCAAGTTTCATAATGTTGGATATTCCTACAATTGGCATAACTTGGCGGGAGCAAGGGAGGCACTTGGCCCCCAGAATTTTAGTTAGAGGTAGCTTTGTTAACCTCCTGCAACCTGAAGAGCAAATTAACGAGTATTTTTCATGATTTTCCAAATATAACAGTTACTTTTCAAAATATTTCAGGATTATATTTTTAGTAGTTTGGAAACTTTTTGATTCTGTCCCCCCAAAGTTAAGCTCTAAGTTTGATTCTGCTCCTCCGCCTAACGTTAAGCTGCAAGTTTGACTGCCCCCTCCAAGTTACTCTATAATTCCTACAGTTAAAAATCAGTTAAGCCCTAAAGCTAGGGGCCACTGTAAACTCTTACCTTTTATTTCTAAATTCTTAACTTTCTATATTTACACTATTAAGAATAATTTGTGTGATAAAAGTTTAAAGATCCACTCACGCTCAACAGTTAGACTCAATATAATACTTTACCTGATTCCCCATTACAGAGAAATACTTGATTGTTGCAGAAAATCCCAAAAGTTATTTCACTTTCGCGGTAACAAGAACTCTGTCACAATCCATATCTTTCTCCACCCTTTACGCAATCACCTTTCAAAAATTCTCACAATAAACACGCACATTCCGCAGAATCCGGCAAACTTATCTCGTCACTTGCACATCCACATATCCAACTGAAGGCGTTCGTCCAGGCGGTTAACCAAACTTCTCAACGAGTATTTTTAGCTCTTTTCGCCAACGGAAGAAATGGATGGAAAAAAGGACAGTTGCTTCCCGACACTGTTGAATGTACTGACCGGAAGTTTGAACCGACAAAGCATCATTCTTTTAGTGGCCAATTTCAATCTACACAATCTATTGCTCGAGCAATGTTTAATGTAAATGCTGAATGATTGACATTCGGCTATGCTTTCAGTTGCTTTGTCACTTCCTAGAATTGGCCATTTCTACGTTAGGACTGAGTGGGCTGTAAGGGGTGACCCTTCCTTGAGACACCAAAATGTCAACCTCCTTTTCACCACATAGCACATCCTGGACTGAATTTTGCAGACTGACAAGGCTCTGGCGTCTGAAATAACAGTCTCTGTAGGGCTTCTGTTGAGTCGTCCCTGTACGTATATGATTGTCCCTTCGTCCATCTCTTCACCATTCATCCCCATCGTCGCCATTAGCCAAAAGTGGCAGAATAGTGACGTAAAATGAACATAATTAATCAATCAACCATCACTGGGTATTCCTACACCTAGGAATAATCTATATTGAGTTGCCAAAGTTACATTTTTGCACACCTAACGTTGGATATTTGTACCGCTATTGAGTCAATCCATACGAAATCAACACAGCTCCAACCCGTCCATCTCCGATTTTCATGAAATTTGGGGAGTTGAAAGTATACATTGAACTTAGTAACTATGAACATTTTGAGTCTCGTTTCTCTTGTAATTGCAAAATTATTTAAGATCAAAGTTCGCAGAAATTGCCCTTTCTGAGCTCGTTTAGCTATACTAAATGTACTGTAACTCTGCTCCTATTTGGCCTAGGAAGCTGAAATAAAGTTTATTGCGCGGGGATTGGAACAAGCTTTCCAATGATATGTAACAAACCTACCTTTAAATAAACCCCCTTCCCCTTGCAAATGTTGGAGTTGATTTCAATATGACAGCCAACAATATAGCGGACCTCCGTTTGACACACACAACTATGGTTCTCCCTGAGCCTAACATGTTTCTATCATGACCAAATGTGCCCAGCATAACTCCATTCCATCTTAGGTGGTGTAAAGGGACTTTTGACTCGCACTAGTACATTGTAATGAGGCCTTTATCAGTCCCATAAAATCCTATAGCGCAACATCCCAATATTGGGCCAAGGCTTACCTACCGACTGCTGGCCTCCCTCCCACGCGAGCCACCAAGGGGGCGTGGAGATCTGCAGCCAGACTAGGGGGACGGGTGGTCAGCCCGACCAACCCCCAGCCGTTGTAGGACTTCGCGACCGGATTACGCTCACTCACTCGGAGCTCCCCAATTTTCTCACGATGGTGGGTTGCCACCGGCCCTATACGTAGGCCGAATAAATTCGAACCTACGCCGTCCCGCAGCGAACGATCTTAAGACGAATGAACGCCTTAACCCGCTCGGCTACGGAGGAGGACTTATCAGTCACATAGCTACACATATTATTTTGTATCTTCTGATTCCATTGCAGTCCCAGTTTGATCTTTTCATATGTTTTAGAGTATGGTGTGCCAAATATATGTTTTCATAAATTTTGGCGATGACATTTCACTCCCCCCTCCCCTCTCTCTCTAGAGAGAGAGAGAGAGAAAGAGAAAGAGGATTCTCTCCTTCTTCTTTCTTCAAAGAAAGAAAGAGAGAGAGATATGAAAGAAGCAAAGAAAGAAGGACACCTTTGCCCCCTTCTCTCTTTCTTTTTCCTCCTTTCTTTCTCTCCTTCTTTTTTCAATAGAGAGAGAGAGAGGGAGAGAAGAAAGAAGGAAAGAAAGAAAGAAGGAAAGAAAGTCTCTTACCAGAGAGAGAGAAGGGGGAGAAGGGGTCCCGTCTTTCCCCCTCTCACTCTCTCTCTCTCATATATTTCTCTTCTCACTTTTCTTCTCTTTATTTGGAAAGAGAGAGAGATAAGGGCTCTCTCTCTCTCTCTCTCTCCTTCCACCTCTCTTTCCTATCTCTTTCTCTCTCTCCTTCCACCTCTCCTTCCTATCTCTCTCTCTCTCTCTCTCTCTCTCTCTCTCTCTCTCTCTCTAAAGGATAGGAGAGAGAGGAGAGGAGAGGGGATGCCTTATATATATATAGAGAGAGGGAGAGAGACAGAGAGAGAGCCCTCTCTCTCTGTCTCTCTCCCTTTCTCTCTCTGAAACGTCTCTCTCTCTCTCTCTCTCTCTCTCTCTCTCTCTCTCTCTCTCTCTCTTTTTTTCTTTTCCTCTCTCTCTCTCTCTTTCTCTCTCTATTGCTCTCTCTCTGTTTTGAGATATTCAAGGTCAAAGGTCACGTGACAAAATTTTCTCTTTATTTAAAGGTAGGCTTGTTACATATCATTTGAAAGCCTTTTTTATTCTCTACGCAATAAACTTTATTTTAGCTTCCTAAGCCAAATAGGAGCAGAGTTATAGTACATTTAGTGTAGCTAAACGAGCTCAGAAAAGGCAATTTCTGCGAACTTTGATCTTAAATAATTTTACAATTACAAGAGGAACGAGACTCAGAATTTTCATAGTTACTAAGTTCCTTGCATCAACTCCTCAAATGTCATGACAATCTGAGATGGTCAGGTTGAAAATTGCACGTATCTGTGTTGATTTGGCATGGAGTGACTATTAAGTTCACAATATTGTATATTTCTTCAGATAAGAAAATAATCAGTATGAATTCCTAACAATTGCTCTCTGCAAGTATGATTAATCAGTGTTAAGTTCCTAACGTCGAGTATTTATTCACATAGAAATAATTAGTATAAGCTCTTGATGACCATTTGTAAAGTTTGGAATAATCCGTGTAAGTTCCCGACGTTGAGATTTCAAAGACACGTGGACATAAATTATCATCTCTATCTTTCCTTTTCATCCTGTGAACATACACGGCAGAGTTTTACACTGATTATATTAGAGGGGGTACATTGTACTTTACTAACGGTTTTCAATTTTTGAAACCCACATTGCCCAAACAATTTGGATACAAATATCTTTCAACTTGAGTGTACGAGTTAAGCTTCTGCTGTTATGTTGTATACTTCCACAAACTAGGAACACGTGTGAATTTCTAGCTGTGTTGTAAGGAGACTCGTCTTCCTTTGAGTTAGAATTCCATGTTAAACTGTAGGTACTGTCCCGATTAGCCTATGTGTGTCAAGCTTTGCTATTGTCTAATGACCGCTGTGTATAAACTTGACTGTGAAGCCAGCATTTTTAATATCTATGTTACAGGCAGTTTGTATGTGTGTTGTTGAATCATAGAGGAAGGTTAGTCCATCGGATCTCATCCACTCAGATGAACAAAGCTGACGCAGCAGAAGTCCATTGGAAGCAGATGTTAGTGTAACGGAGTGGAAAAGCTAGTTCGTGAATTATTGAGTTCAGATTTACATTCGTTACAGTTCATAAGCTGAGCCAAAAGTATCCACGTTGAAAGGTTAGGTTATGAAGCCAGAGTCAAACCATTCCCTATGTTAGCATACGTGTATATATATATATATATATATATATATATATATATATATATATATATATATATATACAGAGTGTCCACAAAAACATTCCGTGATTATAAACGACCACAAAATTTTAATTATGTGTATTACGAAATTTATACCGATACCATTCGAAAGAACAGCTCAAAGAATTGTAGCGGATGTATAAGTGTTAGCGTTAACTACAACAGTAGATGGCATAACAATAAAAGAATGAAAAAAAGGATAAAATTAGCCAAAAGTAGCAGAAAAACACATTTTAGGATTTAAGAGAAAATTAATGTAAATAGTCATGGACAATTTGCCCGGTAATACTCATGGATCCCACTGTACAAACCTAAACATCCAACAAACAGCAACAGTAACACAATTTGCTTCTAACAACAATGCAATTTACAATAACACATTAGCAATCGAAATCTCTTTTGGTGTGTTCTCTCTTGTCCACCATTATGTTTCTTCTTCTTATTATTATTATTATTTGAAGTTTCTTTGCAACACTCATTCATACAGCATTGTACAGTGGGATCCATGAGTATTACTGTGCAAATTCTCCATGACTATCTTCATTACTTTTTCTCTTACATCCTAAAATGTGTTTTTCTGCTACTTTTGGCTATTTCTTTCCCTTTTTTTAAAATTATTTTATTGTTATGCTATCTATTGTTGTAGTTAACGCCAACAATTACACATCCCCTAAAAATTTTTGAGCTGTTCTTTCGAATGGTATCGGTACAAATTTCGTAATAGCATATTTAAAATGTTGTGGTCGTTTATAATCACGGAATGTTTTTGTGGACAGGCTGTATATATTGTGTGAGTCCGCTTAAATTTGTTTTTAGGTTATGTTGAACTTCGAAAAAGCTCCAAGAGATGGATCGACAATCAACCCGACAACAATGGTGAACAAATAAAGTGGTGATTGTTGAAATGGGCCTTTAGTTTGTGTCAACAAAAACTTTTTAACGGAAAAAACAGCACGATATTCTGATTTTGAGAAACTAATATGTTAATAATTTCTTCTAGAACATTCAAGTCAATCTTGTGCTGTTGTCCAGATATCTGTAATAGTTTCGTATAGCCGTAACTATATTTCCTATGCTTTTTCTATGTACAGTCACCAGCAATATGAAAGTGACACCTACCTCCTGAATACTGAAATGCGTTGTGTGTGTTGCCTAACTTCGGCGGTGAGCAAACTTAAATAGCAAGTCTTGATTCCAAAATTCGGCATTTTACGTAGTGAAGCGTGTATTTCAGGATGTAGCTATTTCATTTTTTTTTGTCGTGACTGTACGCCCCTGTCCGTCTGGTCTCAATTTAAAAAAGAGAAAATGACGATATCCATCTCGAAAGTATTATTTTTTTTTCCATCCTTGCAAAGTTCATCTGATGTGTCGAGATAGGCTCGTGTATAGGAAAACATTTTTTTCGCACTTTCCTTTCTTGTGTAACAATAATTACAATTTTCAGAAAGTGCCGCATGTAAAAAATGTCAACTGCAATCTCTCGACAAGGGTTTCGTTTTAAAAGGGGCCCCGAGATAGAAACGCCCACCTAATAATGGCGATTCTGTCTCGTTCAATTCCACATTTCACACTGCTTTTCCAAGTATGCGAGACATTACTCGCGTTCCACGGACAACGGCTCCCTGTTCGACCTTGTTTGTCCCCGAGCTGGCTGGAATTCAAAATCTTTCCATGGAAACTTTTGCGGAAAAAGGAAGAACGTAAAAAGAGGGGGGAAAGCAGCACAACAAAGGAAACTTCAACAATCGAAATTGTGAGGCTGCCTGAAAAGAATGGCCCATGCTCTGTTTATGGACAATTCATCATCTCGTTTTTACATTTCTGGTCCCATCAGAGCAGAACGCAGTGATGCCAATCCACGATAAAAGTTACCATGATTGGTAATGTAATCTGTTTAAGATAAATTGTCCAATTTACTTTATGTTGCAATTTGGCAAAGTTTGTTTTAAGTACGCTTTAAGCTCAGATATGCTAATCGGGACTGGACATCCAGTTTTTGAAGTGAGATACGAATTACCGTGCACTGTAACACCGGGGAGGCGAGGGTGGGCACTAGCCCACCCAAAATCAAACTTAGCCCAACGACATGAGAAATTTTCAAAATCATTTAAATCGGAATCACGCACACACACACAGAGGGTTAGAGACAGAATAAAAGAGACTGAGAAATACAAAAACAAAGATATAAAAATAAAAAGGGCATAGTAGACAAAGAAAGATAAATGTAGAGAACGGAGAAAGGAACACAAAGAATAAGTTAAGAAAGAGGGAGAGAGACAGATGATACGAGATAAGGCTCGTTCTCTGAGTGTTTCGGGGCAACTTGTAGCCCACACTGCACTGCAAGACACAAAGTCACAGCAATATACAAAGGCAATTACACTAAGGCACAGGCGAAAATTCACAACCGATTCGGTCGCACGGCAGCTGCTGAATGAACGCGACAACGTCTCGACGCTACTGTCAACTCAACCTCCCTTACACAGCGAGCGCGGCTCAGCTCGACTTGCCTGCGAGACTTACTATAGCTGTTGGATCGAGAAATAAAAGACTCGCTGCTAATATCCTTTGGCTATATTCTCAAGAACATGTACAGAACACAGTAAAAAAACATGACAATCTTCATACTTTTTCTGCGCGGGATGACAGTAATATAACACAGCATAGAACAAGGAAAATACTGCACAGGCTATTGCCCGGAAAACAGAGTAAACAATATTGCCAGGTGCCAACTCACATAATATCTAACATCCTCCCACCTGAGTTGGCATATCAAACAATAATAGTTTCTTAGGTAATTTTATCTCTCTCCCACTACGTGTGGTACAAGGTTTGGTTTCAGTGGGAGGGAGAATGTCTTTCTGATGTTTCTTTTTGGTTTGTGGTTTAGGTAATGAACTCTTCATTGCTTCACCCTCCACTGCAGTCACCTCCAATGGATACAATCTCTGGACAGGACGAAGTAGTTCACCATGGCAAGTTTTCAGACGTACCAATCTTGTCACTTGATCCTTACCTGGAAGAATCTCAGTTACACAACCCAATGGCCAATTATATCTTTTCATATTGTCAAAACCAATCAACACAATATCTCCTACCCTGACAGACCCACATGCTCTGTTTATGGCCTTTTGCGTTAACTGTCCAAGATACTCATTCCTGAAACGATGCCTGATATCTTGTCTCAACTTCTGACAGTAACGGAGACAATTGTTGAGCATTGAAGAATCCACATGGTCACAATCAGGTACACCCGTCTCCCTGATTTCTTGTAAAAACATAGCAGGTGTTAGAGGAACTAATTCTGTCTCACTTTCATACATGTAGGTAAGTGGACGTGAATTAATTATGGCTTCACAGTCACAGAGGATTGTTGTCATTTCTTCGTAGTACAAAACTGATTTTCCGAGTGTTCTTTTCAACAGACCCTTCAGGACACGAACCAATCTTTCCCAAAAACCACCCCACCAGGCTGCACTGGGTGGAATGAACTTCCACTGGATTCGCTGAGCTGTGGAATATTCTTCAACTTTCTTCCAATCGAGTGTCATAAATGCATTCTCAGTTCCTCTGAAATTGGTACCATTATCACTGTAGATTACAGAGGGTCTGCCTCTCCTTGACACGAATCGTCTAAAAGCCTGGATAAAAATCCCAGTTGATAGAGAAGTAACTAACTCTAAGTGAATGGCTCTATATACTGCACATGTAAAAAGGCATATCCATGCCTTTTTGCCATCTTTAAGATAAACAGGTCCTGCAAAGTCCACACCTGTTACTTCAAATACATTAGCATCTCTAACTCGATCAGCTGGCAATGGTGCTGGAAGAGCTTGGATTGGTTTGGCTGCGTGTCTCCTGCAAGTAACACATTTCGACAGCACTGAACGTACAGCTCTTCTACCACGAAGGATCCAGAAGTTCTCTCTTAAAATACTTAGTAATATGTTTACACCTGCATGACATGCTTTCTTGTGCCAATACATTATCAGCAATTTAACGACTGGATGTTGTGCTGGAAGAACTATGGGAAGCCTGAAATTTTCAGTATCTTCTCTGGCAATAATTTTGGTTTTCAAACGAATAATCTTGTCCTTGCCCTCATATGTGCACAAAGAGGAAAGGGATTTGTCATCCTTTGCTCGGAATGCTTCTTGTTGTATTAGTCTTAATACTGCATTTTCTGCTTCCTGAAGTTCGCGAACACCAAGATCTCCAGATCTATGATTCTTTGAATTTCTACTATTATACAAAAATCTTTTGATCCATCCAATGAGTCTAATCACTTGGTTATAGTTAGAGAAATATCTGTAATACCATCTAGACTCAGCATCTTGAGCTTTCATACTAAGCATCGTTGATGAAGGTAGCACGTTCCTTCTTTCTCTGTCAATTTCCTCCTTGTTGATAAGAAACTCCATCGGTGGCCACTCACACGGATCTCCTTTCAACCAATGAGGTCCCTCCCACCATAAGGATCTCAACAACTGCCTTGCATCACAACCTCTTGAAGGAAAATCAGCTGGATTCATTTCACTGGGTACATATTTCCATGCACTGGGATCAGACAGTTTTCTAATTTCTTTAACTCTGTTCCCAACAAATACTCCCCAAACTCCTTCTCGTCGAATCCAAGTCAGCACCGTAGAAGAATCAGTCCAAAAGATAATGGAGTTATCTTTTAAATTCAAATGTTCTCGAATCCTGGTTGCTAGCCTTGCCCCCACCATCGCGGCAAGCAATTCTAGCCGAGGAATTGTACTATTCTTTGGAGCCACTCGTGCCTTTGCCTCAATCAATTGTACGCTAACACCTCTCCTTGTGTCTACCCTCATGAAAACTGCTGATGCATATGCCACTTTGCTAGCATCACAGAACACGTGAATGCTCATAGAGTTAAGTTCATTGGATTCATAATCCCAGCCCATGAAACTTCTGGGTATCCTTACCTCTTTCAACATCGGCAATTCTCGTACCCAGTTTAAGAACTGTGTTCTTATTTCTTCACTAACTTGCTCATCCCATCCGAGCCCCTCTGCCCAAGTCTGCTGAAGTAACAATTTTGGTAGAAGAGTCACGGGACAAGTAAAACCTATAGGATCAAATATACGGTGTGCTACAGATAATATCACACGTTTCGAAACTGTCTTGGGCTCAACATCTTCAATGTCCAAATTAACTGTAAATGTATCGGCTTGAGGATTCCAACTGAGTCCTAACACTGAAGTAGGGCTAATGTCCTCATTAACCCTTTGAGGGACTGAATACTCCCACCCTCTAAGGTCAAAACCTGCTTCAGCCATAACTGCACGTGATTCTCTTATAAATTTATGGAGATTTTTGTGATTGTCTACACTGGTGGCACAATTGTCCACATAAAAGGAACATCGTAATTTTAAAATAGTATCTTCTGTATAAGCTAAGTCTTCCTTCCCAAAATGACAACTCTGCAATGCTTGATCCAAATGATGTTCAATAACAGCACCCAACAGAAATGGACTGCTCGTAACACCAAACACTACACGAGTATGTCTGAATTCTTGAACCGTTCCAGTATTAATATCATGCCACCAGAGAAATCTCAGGTAGTCTCTATCTTTAGGGTGTACAGCAATTTGTAAAAAAGCTCGTTTAATATCTGCTATAACTCCAATTTTTCCTTTCCGAAAATGTAGTAAAATATCAGCAATAAGAGCAATCAAGTTGGGTCCAGGTTCTAAACATTGGTTCAAAGACTGTTGTCCTTTTACTTTAGCAGAAGCATCAAACACAGGTCTAATTTTTGTCGTGTTACTGCTCTCTTTCACTACATGTCGATGGGGTAAGTAATGGCCAAAATTCTCTGTTTCATCCTCTGGAACCACCTCAATAACTCCCTCGGACAACCATTCTTGTAGCACTCCATCGTAACTCTGCAACAGATGTTCTTGTTTCAACTTCTGTGTAGTTGACCAAAGTCGTTTTTCTGCTAGATCTTTATTGGTGGGGAGAGGCGAACAATCTTCCTTCCATGGTAACTGTACTTCATATCTTCCTTCAGCATTGAATGTCAATGTCTGCAAAAATTGTTCTTTGACAGCCAGTGTGTGTTCTTCCGCAGACTTCTTGGCAATGGGATCCTTGATTCCTATGGTATCCAGTTCCCACAGATCAGCTACGGCTTCACCAACATATAAATTCGATACCAACAAAGCTGTATCTGATTTTCTGTTTTCACCTGGAACTTTACCCATAAGTGTCCATCCCAGCTGAGTTTCCACAGCCACTAAACCACACTTTAATTTCACAACATGGCCAGTCAGTAATTTACCACAAACATCCGCACCAATAAGAATTTCAACTGGACCTTTCATCTTACCAGTATCTGTTAACCTTATTTGACTTTTGTTCAGCTCATTTAACCAAACACCTGGTGTTACATAAGGAATCTCACCACATATTGTATCTTGATCAAGAACATCAAATGTGCACGAATATTCTCTCTCAATGCTACATACCTTAACATTATAAACATTATGATTACAAGGACTAGACATGGTACCACCAAATAGCGAATGTATCAAACTTTGTTTGCCAATGGAGTTATAACCCATATCTGTTACAAGAGATTTGGATATATACGATTTTTGTGAACCTGTGTCAATAAGAATTCTCACATTCCTGCTCCTATTGTAGTTACCTTTCAAATCTACTACCAATGTCTGCATGAATACATGCGGATTTTCAAGTTGGTTTATCAGTGTATTGTTTACCTCAGCATTTGATTCTTTGCCTTCAGAATAATGGTCAGAATCATTATCTTTGTCTGAAATATTAGGACACATCAATACAACATGCTTTTTCTTGCAAACAATACATTTCAAATTGGCCTTGCACTTCTTCGAAAAATGACCAAATTTTAAACATGCAAAACAATGCTTTTTATTTTTTAGAACCTTCTGTCTTTCAGAGAGAGACATTTTCTGGGCTTTAAAGCAATCATATGAACTGTGCTTACCACCACAGAACACACAACTTTTCTCCCTACCACCACTGACACTCAACAAATCTGTCGCACTGGGGATAATAGGCTGACGCGGTGGAGAACACCTTTTCTTCCGAACTTTCACTGCTGCACCATCCAATTCAAACCCAGCTGCTGCAAGGTTGATTCGTTCTTCTCCTTCCACTTCAGATCGCAGGAATGACATCAAGGACTGCAGTCTTCCGGTCGGTGTTGTCTCATTATTTTCCTCAGCAGCAGACAATGTTCTTCTCTGCCACACACGCATCAAATCCTCTGGGAGACTGGACTCCACCAATGGAAACAGCATTGCTGCATATTTGTCGCTGGTAACACCCATCGATTCTAATGCTCGAAGTTGGGACTCCAGTGTGTCATACAAAGTGCTCAAACAAATTTTTTCTTGACGGTTCAACACCTTTTGTAACACCAATTTTAGCAGTTCACGCACGTACACTTCCACGAGCATATCATCGCGACCAAAACGTGATTTCATGGACTGCACAACTTTCGGGTAATTTTCTTTTGTTGGTGGAAAACTGTTCACAAGCTGGCGTGCACGAGAACCTTCAATTGTCGCTTGTATCAAATACTGAAACTTGTCCTCTGCAGGAATTGTATCATCTTCATCGATCTTCTTGAACTGTCCCCAAAAATGTAACCACTCTTTCAAGTCCCCTCCAAACTTCTTCAGTTCGATTTTAGGTAACTTGAATCTTCGATTCTTTACTTCCGAAAACGACTCGCCTTGACAGCAGTTTCCTTCCGACAACTTCAAAAAGTTCGACACTTCAATACGTCGCTTGTTGAACGAACACTGATAATCATCCGACACTGACTGTTCTTTCCCTAACTCATTTTCACTAGCACCAGATTCCAACATCAAATCAAAAACAGTTATGTCAGCAGCATGCAGATCACTTGCCTTATTTTCAAGCAACTGGATATTTGCTTGAATAACATTCCTGTCCGGAGTTTGCATCGCTAACTCATTTGCAATCTTCTCCGAAACACGTGTAAAAGCTGACCTAGCCACTGCACGGCTTTTCTTGAGACGATCAATGTCCGTTGACATTTTTCCGATATTTGCACTTACTTCTTCTCCGGTCCAACACAGAAAGAAAAGACAGGTCCTGTCACGGTCGCCAATAAATGTTGGATCGAGAAATAAAAGACTCGCTGCTAATATCCTTTGGCTATATTCTCAAGAACATGTACAGAACACAGTAAAAAAACATGACAATCTTCATACTTTTTCTGCGCGGGATGACAGTAATATAACACAGCATAGAACAAGGAAAATACTGCACAGGCTATTGCCCGGAAAACAGAGTAAACAATATTGCCAGGTGCCAACTCACATAATATCTAACAATAGCCGTTACGCGCCTTTATTCATACATGAGGGTTGACCTTAGCTTTGTAGATGGAGTTCATCTGCGTGTGTGTGTGTGTGTGTGTGTGTGTGTGTATATATATATATATATATATATATATATATATATTGAATTGATTTGTTGTTTTAAGTTCACTTTATGCACAGTAAGGCTACTCAGGACTGGACCTACAGTTTAAAGTGGGATCCGAACCACTGTGCCAAGCGCCTCCACCGGGTATCCAACCCGGGACTCCTTGATTACAAGGCAACAACGCTACCACTGCACCATCGGGGAGGCATTATATATATATATATATATATATATATATATATATATATATATATATATATATATATATATAGCAAAAGAAGCTTTCAATAGAAGAAAAAAAGTAGGGGCAAATAGAGAGTTCTGAATATTCTTTTGGGGCTCGGTGGGGCAGAGCACAGTTTGGTTGCACATATTCGCTTTCCTGGCACACAAGTACGACAGTGTCTTTGAAAATGTAGTAGTACAGGTGTCCGGGTACTGAATCTTCATTTGGGGCTCGTGGGGCTCGATCGCCTTAATGGATTTCTCTCGTAAGGCGCAGTGTTGCCAACTCTTACCCAAAAAATCACCAAGGTTATAACACTCGTCGTAGCTTTTTATGATGTATATTTTGAGGGCAGAGTTGGCAACACTGTGGGTTTACTGTAGTTTTTTATGAGGGGGGGGTTTATTGCCCTCTGTTTACATCTGGCAACACTACCGTAGATTTTTTGACAGTGTTGTTAACCTACTGGGTTTTTTACTGTAAGGTGACAAACTGTTTGTCAAATGGCTGGGACTTCCGGAAAAGAGTTGGATCGACGCGAACGAAGTGATCTTGTGAGTACGTGGAACGTGGTGAAGCGTCTACCGGATCTGGAAAGTCAAACGAGAAAAAAAAAGAACGGCGAGTTGCTTCCCGACAGCATCCGCTGTCTGATCGTAGGTCCTTCGGGATGTGGGAAAACGACACTGCTCGTGGACAATTTTCTCCTCGCACCGAATTGGTTAGATTGGAAGAACAGGCACCTGTACGTGTTCTCGAAAAGTTTGGAACAATCCAAATACCAGCAACTGATGAAACTGTACGATGGTCTGGACATTGCAACGTTCGCTTCGGAAATAAAACCACTCGACGATTGTCGTGAAAATTCAGTCGTTGTGTTCGACGACGCCATCCTGGAAAATCAAAATGAAATTCGCAACTTTTTCACGCAAGGTCGTCACAAAGGAATGGATTGTTTCTACCTAGCTCAAACGTTTTCCAAAATTCCAAAACAGTTAGTACGCGACAACGCTAATTTCATATGTTTGTTTCGTCAAGATCACACCAACTTCAAGCACGCGTACGATGACTACGTAGGCGGAGACATGAACTACAATCAATTTTCGGAACGCTGCTGCTCTACTTGCTGGAACGGTGACGATTTCGGATTCGCTACGATCGACATGACGAGGAAACCCAACGACGGAAAATACAGAAACAAAATCAACGACTTTCTAAACGTTGCAACGTTGTGAGAAACGACGTATATAAATAACGTCATGACGAAACGAAAAATCGAAGACGAAAATCTCAAGCTTCGCGATTACCTCGCGAAACGCTTCAAAGGTTGGAAATCCGAGAATCGCGGATTCTACGAAGAGAAGAAACGTCAGGATCAACCCGTGATGGATGCCATCAGCAGTCTAGGTAAAGAAATTAAAAGTGTCACGGAACAAAATAAAAATTTGATTAATGAACTCGTACCGCTCGCAGCTAAAAGTTACGCCGTACCCACGCCTATTTCAAGCATTCCTTCGACGCCGTTCGAACTGAAGGATGCACCGGCACGACGTCGTGCCATTGGTAGCACGTCGTCTTCGGATAAAATCGAGTTGGGACCTTTGGCACGAGACTACCTGAGCACGGGGAAATTCGACAAGGATGAAGTGTTCGGATTGTATCCTAGCATGGAAACCAGCGAAGGCGGCGGTGTGGTGTGGAAGATTGGGAAATCGAAGGTGACCTTCGAAGGCAACGACATTAAAGTCAATTTAGGCGACAAGGATAGTTGGAACAGGTATCCGGGTACGGTGGGACTGTGGGAACTCGTTGCCAAAAAGCAGCCGAAAGATTACACCGACGAAGATTACCAGAGTTACAAGGAAATTCTGATCATGACGGATGCCTTGTACCAGAACAACGACGCCTCGCAGAATAGGGTGAAATCGAGCAGCGGCGAGAAGTACAGGAATCTCATCAAACCGATTTGGAACCAGGTCAAAACAGGCAGCGGCGTCAAACGCTACAACACGTTACCCAAAGAATTCGTTTGGGTGGACGACGTTAGGAAACTCGTGGACCGATTGTTGGTGATAGCCGGCGAAGAGAATGCAGGCAACCGTAATTTCTACAACGAGAAGGTTGGCATCGTGGACATGATCAGCACGAAACTTTCCAACTTCATCGTGAACGACGACAAGGGCATAGGTTACCTGATCAAAATCATCAACACGCTGCCTCCAAAATTTTGGAACGTGGCCGAAGGAAAAGGACTCGTGAACGACATCATCAACAAGTTACCTTTCGAGATGCATCTACCTGGCTACCAGTACTGCGGACCGGGTACCAAACTCGAGAAAAGATTGGAGAGAGGAGACAAGGGTGTGAATCCGTTGGACGCCGCATGCAAAGATCACGACATCGCCTACAACACCACGCAGACGGATCTGGACGCACGTCACGAAGCAGACAAAAAATTGGAACATGCAGCTTTCGAAAGGTTCGTGAGCAGAGACGCATCACTGGGTGAACGGGTCGCCGCACTGGGTACCACCATCGCCATGAACACGAAACAAAAATTGGGGTGGGGTATATAAATAACATACCGTAAAAAAACTACACAAGAAAAAATCTCAGAATATATATATAAATAACATACCGTGAAAATAACACATAGAGCATCAACATGAAGCCCAAGGGTGTCGTGTACCAGATACCATACTCCAATCTTAAAAATCTAGGTGCCCTCGATGGGTTACTCACCAAGAAACAACGCGAGAAGAAACGTTCTTGCTTGTCGAAAGGACACGGAATGAAATTGCTGCTCAGCACACCTCAATTGAAAAGATTGCAGCGTTCGCGGAAACAGCAAAAGATCGGAGGTTTCATATTCAGCATCCCGGCCATCCTAGCAGCATTGGGGGCCGTTGGAAGTTTGGCCGGCGGAAGTGCCGCCATCGCGAAAACCGTCATCGACTCGAAGAAGAACAAGGCCGAGTTGGAAGAACAGAAACGTCACAACCTGGCCATGGAGAAGAAAGGAGGAAAGGGCGTGATGAGAAAGTTTAAAAAAAAGAAACAGAAGCACTCACCAACCGAGACATTGAATCTCTGATCGAACCGTTACAAATCAAACACTTCAGAGGAGTTTTCATGTCCGACTCGTTACCTTCAAGCGTTAAAAGAAGAGAATGCGGAGTAGTCAACTTGGACGGTCAAGAAAATCCAGGCACGCATTGGATATGTTACCACAAAAACGACAATGATAAAGCATTCGTTTTCGATTCTTTCGGAGGTGTTCCACCTACAAATTTAATTCATTATCTGAAAACGAACAAAACCTCTATATACTACAACGACGAACGCATTCAAAATTTCGGAGACGTGAACTGCGGTCATCTCTGCCTCTCCGTGCTCGCGTTTCTCTCTAAAATAAATAACCCTACGATCGAGGATTTCCAGAAAGCATTGTGGAACCTCAAACAGCATCACTAGGATGGGCGTGTTCCATCTCACGAGCGAATCTTCAATCTTGAAACTCACGCTGCACGACGACATCGTCTATCCTAAATCCGTGGCTCTGCGTGCATTCTACAGCATGTACCTCATACCTAATGTTACGCAGCACAACAACAAAATTAGCGTCGGAAGCGAACACATCGTCGTCACGCCAGGACAATACAATCTTTCCACTTTGCAAGCTCAATTACCCAAAGGCACATACCTTTCTCAAAATTCGGTCACGCACAGAGTGGAAATCCTATCCGCGACGGAGACCGTGGACCTGGGCACCATGGGAGAACTTTTAGGTTTCGAGAACGACACCAAACTCGAAGCTGGCATCAAGCACGTAGCAACCAACATTCCTAAATTCTTGGCCATAGAGACTCTGAACGTACACTGTAACGTGGCCGAAGGCATGATCACGAAATCTTCGGACGGATTGTTAGGAAGTCACAAGCAGACGGGAATCATAGCCACTTTCAAACCAAGTTCCGAGTTCATGGAACCGATCATCTACACGCCCTCTTCGCCGATCTATTTTCCAGTATGTCGCAACCGCATAGACGACATAGAGTTGGTGGTGACGAACGAGAAAGGAGAGGTGGTAGATTTCGCAGGTGCCACTACGACGGCCATCGTGGAGATCAACGTATAATAAATAACCATACATGTAAAATGGAGCAAATCGAAAGTTACGAATTGCAATCTTTCCCTCCCAACCGTCGCACGTTCGCCATTCTGAACGAAGCGAACAGGGAGATCGAATACGACGTGGACGTAGGCGACGGGTTTATTCATCCTCACAGAGCGGACCTCTACCTTCAATTCGACGTGGTGAAGAAAGAAAGCGGAGACGCGTTTCCCGCAGCAGCAAACTTGATACTCGTGGACAACTTCGTGCCTCACCTGTTCTCGCAGGTGGAGGTGAGGAAACACAACACCGTCATCGACAGAATAGATTATCCAGGCATCACGTCGACGGCAGTGGGAACGTTGAAATTATCCAAAACGGACGCAGCGTACTACCAGGCCGGGGGATTCGAAGCTCGAACCAAAATATCGACGAAAAGTCACACGGTGCTCTTTCCCATGCGTCTGCTGCCTGGTTTCTTCTCGGACTACAAGGAGATCATGTGGAAGGGAGGACTGAGGATCACGTTTCGAAGAGCGGCCAACGATAACAACGCACTGATGCGATACGCTACTTTGGGTCCGGACGGCACCACGCCGATAGCCAACACTTTACCCGAAGCGGCGAAATGCGTCATCCGGAGCATGGAATTGAGAATGCCGGTGGTGGAATACGAAACGAACTACGCCCTCAAGTACAAAGCGGAGATCTTGAAAAGTCCGCAGGTGCCGATTCACTTTCACGGTTACCAGTGCGTGCAGAAGATGGCGTCGGGAAGTCACATGGAATTCGACGTGACGACGCAGTTCAACAACATACAGTTCGACATGCCAGATTTTGTCGTAGTGCTTTTTCAGACCGGACGCGATAACGATCAGGAAAAAGATTCCAGCAAGTTCGACGACTGCAAGATCAAGAACGTTTATCTGAAGAACGGTAGGAACGAAGTGTTCCCGCGCGAGAATTACAACCTCGACATGACCAAAGACGATTACCTCAAACTTTACGAAGCTTACACGGCTTACAAACGCGTGACCGAGGGAAGCGTGGACGTGTACTACGCGCCCAGCGAATTCAAAGCACGGACACCCATGACCGTCATCAACACATCTAAGAGGAAGCAAGTGGTGGTCAACGATCGTACCAACATCAAGATTGTATGCGAGTTCCACGATGCCTTGCCTGCAGATACTCTGTGCAGTGTCATTCTTATTGCAGAGAAAACATTTGTGTATGACGTCAAGAATGAAAGAGTGACTGAACAGTTTTAAATAAATAAAAAAAAAATAGCACACAATAAGAAATGTGGAATTTTATATATATAAGTACAAATTGCAATTAGCAGTTTCCAGAAGTTTAATTTTGCTGTGCCATGCATGCATGTAATCGAGGAAGTGGAAGTAAATTAAAATTGTTTTTTTTTTCGCATTGCCTATTACTTTTTGTTACACTCTGGGCAGGTCTTACTAGTTTGGAGGCGATAGTGGCCCCACGGAAGTGTATGGACCCCACATTCAAGAATACACCTCTTGTCGTCGTGTGCATCCAGAGCAACTTTCCTGACAATATTAGTTGTAAGCACATGATCGACGCTTTGGATACGATGCTCTTTTTGTAGAATGGGCGATTTTGTTCTGAGGCACTCGAGGTAATCCTCAAACTTGAGGTGCTCCCGAACCACTTGCCTGCTTACACCCTTTGCCTTTTTTGTTACAGAACCCTCAGCCCGGATCGCATAGGCTTTGGCACTAAGTCCAGCAAACTCCACAATCACATCCCCGTCTTTCTCGTCCTTGAGTTTGCCGGGTATTTTTTTGTTCCGGGGCAGAATTCCATACCGGTTTAGCTGGGGATAGCCCGATGTGTCGAAGAGCTTGACAAGAGCTGGAACTTTGGCTATATCACCATACGCATCGGCCGTGCGAACATGGTACACCAAGCTGTCTGTGTCTGTGTAGAGGAGCGAGATATTGTGGTTGTAGTGTGCACGTAGTATGCCGTAATATGTCTCGAACATGCACAACTTGCTCAGATCCAAAACTGCAGCTCCCACATAGATGGGCTTGTTGAGTAGCACCTTGCCCCGGTTCATGTGAATCAGAGACATCTGTTCGTTGTAAATTGTTCGAGACCTGAACAGCGGGCTTGCAACAAGTCGACGACACTGTGTTTTCTTCGTCACCAACCTCACATCAACGCGATTTCGCACATTCTCCATGGTCTTCCCAAATACCGCATTGTTCATTAATTTGAAAAAATCGCGATCAAGTTCCGAAGTGGCAGCAGTGCGATGGTTGGTGTTCAGTTCGATGTACGGCTTCAACCATGGAGACTGCCTGAACAAGAGCACGTGGTAAACTGCTTTGACCGAGACCCCTTGCTGCATTAACCACTGGAGGTTCCGGTAGTGTAGCACATAACGCTTTTTGGGCTCCAAGTCCATGACGAGCTTCGGTTGATCCGAGCCAGGTGGGCACTTCAATTCCGGAGCAGGCGAGAGGTCACAGAATGTATCCTGCAGCTTCTCGGGGAAGTCAAGGTCCACCTCGGCAAAAAACCCAAACTCGTCGCACTCTTTTTCGATGTCGTGGTATAAAGGATCAACCCACTTAAACTGTCCTGTTGGGAGTGGCTGCATCATGGAGTGCCCGTAAAGATTATTCACGTCAGTGTACATGATGTAGCTTGATGGTTGGGAGGGGTCGTAACCAGTGGCCATGTGGTGATTGTTGGCGTGTGCGAAGCGTTGCGACACTTGGACCATGCCGCCCCGGATAGCTTTCTCGATGAAAAGCATCATATCATTATCGGAGATAAGTGAAAGTTTAACTTTAGTCAGCAGGAGCATGGCCGACCATGCCAGTCCAGGAAGGCTGTAAAAATATACAGGGTCCAGGTTGTAAATGTTTATCGCAGTCGCCCGAAACGCCTGGAACACATCGGCAAGAAGCGTCACATCAAGCTTCAGGTATGCATCGTGGTAATCACCGAAAGTTCGGCAACCCAACTTGACCCACATAGACTGAGCATGCTTGTACTCCTCGTCGGTAATACCTGAACCTCTCAGCTGGCTGTA
Source organism: Lepisma saccharinum (assembly GCF_977018435.1). Classification (NCBI taxonomy): domain Eukaryota; kingdom Metazoa; phylum Arthropoda; class Insecta; order Zygentoma; family Lepismatidae; genus Lepisma; species Lepisma saccharinum. The sequence continues at coordinate 116,112,617 of NC_139231.1, forward strand.
GAACTTATCCTGGGGAGGCAGCAACTCTTCTTCGAACTTGGAAGGGTCTGTGACGTATTCGTAGGGGTAGACCCCTTTACGCCTGATGAGTGCGACATCTAAGTTCGGGAAACTTGATGTAGTAATGGCTAGTTGGTCGTCTCTGAGCTTCCCAGCAAGAGCATCGAGGCTTGCCTGGAGGAACCTCAGAGAGTCGAGGAACCGAAGCTCGATGCTGTTGCTTGAGTTGGGGATCGGCACCCACTTGCTGATGCTAATATAACGCTCCTCGTTCTGTGCCAGGACATTGATTCTCGCATTGTCGTACCCTAGATGTGTAACCAAGTGATGGAAATCATATCCCGAGCCATTGTGAAAAAAGACCGGTATGAAGCGCGGGTCCCTGGCTCTCAAGTTACATCTGTTGCACCACGGGCCAATGTAGCTTCCGCTCCCATAATGGTCATGGTGGTGGACCTTTTTGTTATCGTCAGTGAAGACCGAGTTGCAAACAGGACAATTTAGAGCCATTTCGTGCTGATGCTTGTCTTCCGGAGACAGAGGCAGCATGGGCTTGGGGGCCAACAGCACCTTCCCTATCTTGATGGCTTCCTGTTGCATTCTCTCCAGGAAGTGTTTGACCGGGTCGGGACCGCGATACACATAGGGCTCGGAGGCAATATGTTGGTCTCGCCACACCACAACATAGGAGTAACTCGAGGCCTCGTGGATTTGGAAAGGAATGGTAGAGGATGTTTCGGGGTTGGGCTCGCAGTTAGACAGAGGTTGAAGAAAGGCCTCGAAGTCTGCTACAATATAGGCAGGATGCTTCACCATAGCACTGTGCATGCGAAAGCACTCTACTGTACCAGGTTCGGGCAGGATAGTTCGTGCAGGCTCGTTGGTACCACAGTAGAACATGTGGCGAGCTAGCTTCTCAGCAGCAATGTTGGGACCTCGAGAGTGTTTGAATTTATAATGGTTTTGGTTGTCGAAAGTGGACAGGCACCTGCGACACACCACGATGTGACCATTATGTCTATTTTTCTGATTTGAAACAAGTCTGGAAAGAGAGCGAATAAGGGTGTAATGGTGATGGGTTTCGTCCTTGATGAGCAGGAGGTTGATTTCTCGTACCTCGTTGTTGTTGCCCACGTTGCTCACCCGGATGGGGTGGACCTCATTTTTGTTCTCGGTGAGACCGTAAACATTGATGGCTAATTGCAGGCCCAACAAGTCACGAGCACCAACCTCAAACTTGCGAATATGCGAGACTTCTACAGGGTAGGCAATCCCGGCCATTGCATCCTCCAGTTCCGACTCATACTGCGTGTAGTGGTTAACACGGCGTGGACTGTTTTTCCAGTGAACAGGGTGCAATGCTGCCAGCACCGACCAGAGGAAGCATTTGGTGTCTTTGTTCTGAATATTGAGAACAGCTTTCCTTGCTTCAACCTCGGGTGGCAGGGCAATATAGCTAGACCCTGCCAGTGGCAGGGACTTGCTAAGTTTCAGACAAAGTTCGTGGGGGTCGCCACACAGCGAACCGCCCGAGCCTTTAGCCTGATGCTCCTCATGCTTTGCCACAAACTCCTCGACAAACTTGTCGTAGATGCTGTCGAGGTCAGTGACATCTGCCTGATGCAGTGTTTTTGCTTTTGTGGCATGGAAGAATTTATATATTTCATCAGACGGTTTCTTATACTTGCAGCATAGCACAGCATAGAATTTAGTGGAGTATGTAGCCAATGCATCGTTGAGGATGGATATTATCTTAGCTCGCTCGCTCTCCAGAAAACTACGCACATCGCAGAAGCTGTCTGATGTTATGTTAAAGTCTTCTAATAAATGCTCAAACGCAATTCGGTCTGCTTTCTTCGCCAGCTTGACGCGTTTGGCAGGCGGCGATGCATCGAGGGAGGTTACTTCTACCTTTCGCTTGGAAGGTTGCGGTAGAGATGTTCCAGTGCTCTTGCAAGTAAGCTGGTGTCGCTTGAAGTTATCAATAGTAAAATTTATTCCACACTTAGAGCACAGTTTGGTCGCACATATTCGCTTTCCCGGCACACAAGTACGACAGTGTCTTTGAAAATGTTTACTTGACACAGCAATTTGGCACGTAGGGCAATTTTTTACAGAACGCATAATGCAGAGATTTTTTGGGGGTATGTTATTTAATACCTAATGCTGTGCAATGCAAAATATAATTGTTCACTTTTTTTTTTAACTATTTTCTATGACCTTACTTGGTTTTTTTTTCGCCAAATTATATGCTTCTAGTCTCCTATACAATACAATATACGTACAATATTGTCAACAGTATCATATTTGAGCAGGCCGCTTGTCACCTAAACACTACAGCTCACAGGTTGGCAAAATCTGACATGAAAGTAGATAATACGCTTATGCCTTATTTATATGTAATTTTCACGGGCGTACAATATTGTTAAGAGCGTTAGTTTTTGTAGAGCTCTCTTTTTCCATCTTTCCTCTATACAGTGAAGCTGTAGAAGACACAATTAGCTAACCTAGCATACAACATACCTTCCTAATTAATATGGATATTGTCACACATTCCTCTTATTTTATACTGTTGTAAATAGAAAAAATTATGTACGGTAAATGTTTTGTACATTATAGGGAAAAAATGCAAAATATCCCCCAACTTTAATTCGATCCACCTCTGAATCGAATTTTTACATATTTCCACGCCGGCACATATGTTGTTCTATTTTGCTTCTTTTACTTGCCTTGCTTAATTAACTCTCGCTAATTAGCATTTTTTTGGAAGAAGTCAACTAGAACAACATATGGCGGTATGAGAAATATGCAAATCAAAGAACATTTTAGCAATATAGGGGCCTTAGCAATTAGCTTTCTCGACTAAGAGTACTCCTTCAAACATCTTCTGCTGATCGTATTACTAAACGAGGACGTTTAAAATGTTTGGGTGTTGAAAAAGTTTGACCCTACTTTTTATTTCTATTGTTTGCTAATAGATGGCGCTAATAGTACCCCCTCCCCTCCCCTCTCCCCTCTTCTCCTCTGCTGTATGACAAATAGCACAAACATAAAAATCAAGATTTTGGAGAGCAAAACATAAAATTTGCATGCATCTGATGTCGAACCAGGAACTTTTATCTTTCGGGGCGTCAACATTATTTTTTACTCAGCCGTCATATAACATGAACACACGCAAATATTCACATGTGCTTTTTATTATTTTGTGTTCGGTAAGTACAAGTATATTCTTACATAAATTATTGTTTAATTTAATAAATTGTAAACTCAAAACCTGCTAAACTAACACTCCTTCTGTATTTCATTAAACTATTGAAAGCGAATGTTGCGTGCATACGGAAATAACACAGAAAAAAAAAGCGGATGGAAGCAATTTAAAATCAGTGGAGCAAGGTTAGTATTACGAGAGCGTAAAAACATGTGCTTTCATTCAACTTCGAAAAATAAGAATAAATGTGTGCATACAGAACACATATGCTTTCTTTTCACAGTTGTAAAATCATATAAATTGTACATGAGGTAAGTTACGGGAAGGCTCTCTCTTTTATGTCTGTGTATATGTTGTACAATTAGGTACAAGTTGTTGTACAATTAGGTACAAATTGTTGTACAATTATTTCCCCCAGTTGCCCAGTTGGAGTTGGGGGCACAACACTGGTACTATTTGTAATCACAGTGCTTACTCATGTATTTTGTTTAATATTTTATTTCAAATTCACTGTCAGAAACTAGTGTTGCCAGTTCCTGGATGTAGGTTTACCTACTCTGTTGGTTGTCACTGTCAAGCTTCCAGTATTCGTACAGCATAAAAAGCTATAACCCCCCTCTCAAAATATATACATTGTATACGCCAAGATGCTCAATAGCCTAGCAACACATCATGAAAAAACATGCCAAGAGAACCCAGTGGGTTTATAAGTCAGTGCTGCCAACTCATATTTGAGCAGGTCGCTTGTCACCTAAACACTACAGCTCACAGGTTGGTAAAATCTGACATGAAAGCAGATAATACGCTTAACTCTTCCCTCTCTTTCTTTCCTTTCTCTTTTTTTTTGTAAAAAGCTGTAGGTAGGCTGTCGGTTGTTTAACTCTTCCCTCTCCTCTCTCTTTTTTTTGTAAAAAGCCATGGCAAAAGTACCAGTAGGTTGGCAACCTTGCTTTAGGTTAGGTTAGACAAAAAAAAAAGCTGTAGGTGGGGTGTCGGTTGTTTAACTCTTCCATCTCTCTCTCCTCTCTCTTTTTTGTAAAAAGTTATGGCAAAAATACCAGTAGGTTAGCAACCTTGCTTTATGCACTGTAAGGCAAGCCTCAAGCAAGATTGCCAGCTCCTTGCTTTAGGCTAGGTTAGGTTAGGGTGGGTTAGGTTAGGTTAGGTTAGGTTAGGTTTGAGTAGGTTAGGTTAGGTTAGAGTAGGTTAGGTTAGGTTAGGTTAGGTTAGGTTAGAGTAGGTTAGGTTAGGTTAGGTTAGAGTAGGTTAGGTTAGGTTAGGTTAGGTTAGGTTAGGTTAGGTTAGCCAGTGAAAGATCATATAGTAGAATTTTTGTAGAGTGGGTTGGCAACACCGACGAGCATCAAATAATGATTTCAAGCCTCAAATAATAATTTCGAGCCTCAAAAAAAAGGAACATCCAATAAAATTGCCAAATATAAAAAAGGGGCAATAAACCCCCCTCATAAAAGGCTACAGTAAAAACCCACAGTGTCGCCAACACTAGGCCCCCAACAGTATTGCCAGACATAAAAATACATGGACCCCTCAGGTCCTTTTATGAAAATTTACAGTGAAAAAGCTTTCATTTTTCATGATGTCAAGAGCATCTACCTCTAGCGCAGGTTGCTTGTTGCTGACTTATAGATTGATAAGAGCTTATGCAAGAGCACCCTGCTTGGCGAGCTGTAGAAGCCACAATTACCTAACCTATTTTTTTAAAAATATATTTGTAAAATCCATCTAATGTCTGAATTTAAAAAAAATATATATTATATTTGTTAACTGTTTAAGGAAAATTTTTGCAAAATACCCCGACAACGTTTCAGCTACTAGGACCTCATTACCATGAGCCTAATCCTAGTAAGCCACATACACACCTGTTCTTCGTATCGCATATACTAGTAAGTCAGATGACATCATGGGAGAATCACATTTCCCCCAAGAAGCCCACCACAACAAACGTCGCACATGCTAGAAGAAACAGGATCAGGATATTTTATGCTAAATTTACGGCTGCCTGTATGCAGTTATAGGCAAATCATTAAAAGAGCGCTCTAATATACAATGATTTCTCCTACCATGTACCCTAACATACAATTTAACATAACAAGTAAAATTTCGATTCGTCTATATATACCCAACAAAACTCAGAAACTGCCATACGCGAGAGCTAATATTTTGCAACAACTGTAATTACCCAACACTAGCAACAAGAACAAAAAAAAATATATCAATTATTTGTATAATATTAATTAGTAACTTTAGATAATATTAATTATTAGTTTTCAGTTGTAATTAATTTTAAAAAACAATTAATAACATGTTAGGTGATGATAACCAAGTGCAAAAAGCATTGCATTTTTTTTACACACAAACAAAACACCACATAGTTCACAAAACCTCTAACAGATGGCAGATAGTTACATGGTTCTAGTTAGGATGATTTTTGGGTTGTTGGATTGGGGTTGAAGAAGACTATTTGTTGTAGTGACCACAGTATTGTTTTTTGTGTGTGTGTGTGTTTTCTGTTCTCTTACGAGAATTAATATAGGTTGTCATAGAACCCTCCAATTCATGACTTAGGAAAAATCTGTTTGGTGATTCATCACGTACACCTATATGTAAGAAAAAGTATGAATAGTGGTAGTGTTGCCAGATGTAAACAGAGGGCAATAGACCCCCCTCATAAAAGGCTACAGTAAAAACCCACAGTGTCGCCAACACTAGGCCCCCCAACAGTATTGCCAGACATAAAAAAATACATAGGCCCCTCAGGTCCTTTGATAAAAATTTACAGTGAAAAAACCCAGTAGGTTAACAACACTGTCAATCTACGGTAGTGTTGCCAGATGTAAACAGAGGGCAATAAACCCCCCCCCTCATAAAAGGCTATAGTAAAAACCCACAGTGTTGCCAACTCTGCCCTCAAAATATACATCATAAAAGGCTACGACGAGTGTTATAACCTTGGTGATTTTTTTCGGGTAAGGAGTTGGCAACACTGCGCCTTACGAGACAAATCCATTAAGGCGATCGAGCCCCACGAGCCCCAAATGAGATTCAGTACCCGGCCACCTGTACTACTACATTTTCAAAGACACTGTCGTACTTGTGTGCCGGGAAAGTGAATATGTGCAACCAAACTGTGCTCTGCCCCACCGAGCCCCAATTGATGACTTGGTACCCGGCCACTTGTACTACTAAAAAATGTTTTTTGTGGACCCATGGACATAGGTCTAAGGAAGAGATTAGTGAAATGTTTTGTGTGGAGTGTAGCACTATATGGTGCAGAAACCTGGACGTTGAGAAGAAATTAAGAGAAACGACTCGAAGCTTTTGAAATGTGGACATGGCGAAAAATGGAGCGTGTAAAATGGACGGACAAGGTAAGAAACGAAGCCGTACTGAAAAGAGTTGGTGAAAAAAGATCTATACTGGAGACCATCAAGAAGAGGAAAAGAAACTGGTTAGGACACTGTCTAAGAAGAAACTGCCTGCTAAGAGATGCCTTGGAGGGAATGGTTGAAGGAAGAAAAGTCCGTGGAAGAAAGAGATATCAGCTTATGGATGATATTAAATTAACTGGGTCGTATGCTATTACGAAGCGTAAGGCAGAGAACAGGGAAAGCTGGAGATTGCAGTGAAAAACCTGCCAATTAGGCAGAAAACAATGAATGAATGAATGAATATATATATATATATATATATATATATATATATATCTTTACTATATTCTTTCAATAACACATTCAGCTGCCAATTATGATAATCCCAGCCTACCTTTGTCTTCCAATACATTAATGTTCTAATTCCACCTCGGCTAAAACTCAAGATGGCTAAATGGTATACTCTGACCCCTCTCAGGTACGGGCAGTGAATACACTATTGAGACCTTCAGGGAGATGTTGGTGAAGCATGAAATAAATCAACGGCCCTTTTCGTTAAACAATTTGTAACTGCATCATCTGGGAGGTTACTTGGACCTTCCCTTTTACATTCATTCTTGTCCAGAAGATGGTTTATTTCCATACATACAAACGTAGATTACACTCAGTTAAAATTCACAATCCATAAATGTCCTTAATTTAAAAAACAGAATCCCTATTTGTGAATATTAGATTCAATGAACCCAGAATCCTAATTTGCTGCATGTCGTTAGGGAAAAATCCAAATGTATGTGCGGGAAGTTGCTACATGTGTGTGTGTGTGTGTATCGCCAGGAGGAAGCCGTACTAGGGAAGAGAACCCTGTCGTTTTTGCCCCGGAAGACAAAGCTTACGGTCTACCATTCAGTAGCAAACAAAAACTTACGTACGTGCCCCTTCCAACAGTATTGCAACAAAATGTATCATGAATAGATTTCAATACGGGCAAGATTTCATGCGGATATGAGAGTTACGAACCCTACTGGCTACTTGGGTTTTGAAGAAGGCCAAAATAAAATTCGAAGATCTGAAATTCTAACACTTTTCCATAAGAATGAAAACATGTGGGTCAACAGTGACAAATGAATGTCCAATAGGCAGGCGTCATTAATCTCAAAGAATTTCGGCCGATCCTAACCTGTTGTCCCATATGATAAATTTCGAAGCATAAATTTACATGGCGAATGCATCTTTATTCCCAAGTGTTATTAGAGATTTTTTATCGTAGAGCCGACGCTGATGGAATGCGTGCAAACTAAGCTTTGCATCTCAGTTTATACCTTCTTGTCGATGCTCACTTGTCAAAGTATGACGTAGTTCGCACAGCGCAACTTGTGACATTTCCAAAAACTGAATAACCATAAATGTTGATCTGCACAATTCCAATATCAAAGCTTAACTTATTTCAACGTTGCAGCAAAACCAAATAAAATTGTATAAGGGCAAAGATTCATCTCTGTTAATAAAGACGAAACTCGAATCATTGCCCGTTGTAACTTCAACCTTATTCAACACATTGCAGAAAAATGAACAGATTTGAAGAACAAGGACAAGAAAGTTTTGATGTGCCACAAGGAAGGAAGTCATAAAATGCAGAGGACATTCACTGAAAACTGCAGAGAACAATGACTGGCTTATGAACAGTGAAAGTTTTCTATGCTTCAATGGGCTTTTAGTTATTACTACAATCTTCTCAATGTTGTTAATGAGATCTATGTCAATACAAATCATAAACATTTTCTGTCGTGTTTACACTTACTGTTCACAATATAGACAATATTAGCGGATCATAATCCCAGTATTAATCTTCCTATCACTCTATTAGTATATCAAAATTATGAAACATAGAAGATTCACAAATACAAAATTATAATAATCAAATAGTATAAAACATTTATGAAAAATTAACGGCACATGCATATGAGCCGTGAGGATCATATCACAGAAACAGAGGAGAATGACAGAAAGGGATAGTTTAGACAGAGTAAGAACAAGGAAAAAGAAGAACACAGATCAAGAAAAGGGAAAAAAGGAGAAAAATAAATAGGAAAAAGACAGAAGGAAGAGAAACAGGTAGGCAGGAGGTAAAGAGATAAAGAGAGAAGGAATAAAGAATGAGAAAAGAGAAGGAATGAGATGGATCTTAATTTATAAACAGTGAAGTGCCGTAGACTATAAGTTTACGTCTACATGCGTTGTCTACACGTAATCTACGTATAGATTACATAGGGTTGTAGTTTACGTAGACTAGGTAGACAATCTAAAGTGCATTAAAATTAATTTAAGGCTTTCATGAAAGGAAAGTGACATTTTCAACTATATTGGTTCCTAACGAAATGAAAAGACCCCTATTTACAACAAAATTTCTCTTCTCTTCTATTACCAACTATGGAAGAAGATAAATAGTATGCAAGAAACAACAACAGATGGCAGTCGTGAGGCAAGAGTGGTCTTTTTCCCATAAAACACTAGAATATTTCCTATATTAGGTTTCTTCCTAGGTGAGAAATTGTTCAAATTTGGAAGAAATAGTATGAAAAGTTCTCCTCACACATCAGCAACTGATACGCAGTATAATTGTTTTTTTATTCCATGGCGCCCTTTGCTAAGTTATCACCTTTCGCCATGTTGTTTACATAGATTACGTAATCTACGTGTATAAAATCGTCTACGTGTAGAATATAAACTATCGTTGTTTACGCGTAGACGCACATCACTGGTTATAAATGCAACCATGTACATGAGGATGGCATGACTATGGTCATCCATAGGGAGGGGAGGCTACAATTGTACGAGGAGGTATCAAAAAGTTTTGCCTGTTAAGGTATAATTTGTTTAATTATGGAAAGATTGAAACAATGAACATACATATATATAGTTTGGAAAAATTCCACAGAACACTCCCTGTCCCACTGTTCAGAGCTGTTTTTAACCTCCTGTAGGTCATCGAATCTCATGCCACGAAGCACAGACTTAGTTCAGACTTTATGATATCCAAAACTCACAATCATTGCATGTGCTGACCCATAGGACATGTGCACTGCATCAGAAATTTCCTGGATGGTGATGCGTCTATCCTCTCGAATGAGCTCATCATCCCTGTGGCGGTTGTCGTCGGTCAACGACGTTGATGGCCTGCCACTCCTTGTCATGTCCACACCTTCAATTTCTCCCACTTGTTGAGGGTTGGATGAAACGCTGGCACAAATGCATCGAACGTGATGGCAACTGTGTGGAAGTTTAACTCTGAGTAGAGGACACTACAGGCAAACTATATGTATGTTCATAGTTTCAATCTTTCCATTATTAAACAAATTATACCTCAATAGGCAAAACTTTTTGATACCCCCTCGTATATTTCACGCATAGCACTATAATTTCGCTTGTCACAGTCATTTTGTTAATTACTATAGAAAACTCAAAATCGTTAGAGATCGTTGCAGAAACAAGGTAACTTGAAACTGAAGTCGTACTTTCGTGGTAAAATGTCTTGTGACCCTTGACACTTTCTTTCCTGCGTTTCAAGATGGCGAACTATAAAGTAACTGCGGTTTGTGTAGGTTAGACGTCTAATATACGCGTTATAACTTTCTAATGCAGTGTTACCAATTGTTTTCACATAGTTAGAGTGATTTTGGTCATAGACGTAACTTAGGGAGGAGCACGATCAGTGGCGCAACCACAGGGGGGCAGGGGGCATTGTAACCCCCAACCTTGGACGGAAATGAGTTCTGGGGGGGGCAAACATTGACGGCTAAGTGTGCCTGCAGGGGGCAATTACCGCCGACAACTTCAAATTTTATGCAAATAAAAATAATTTTCGTAAAATTTTTTTGCTCGCCTCGCTCGCAATACCTGCTTTTCTTAGTCTTATCAAGTTTAGGACTGTAGTTAAGGGACGGCGGAAGTGGGCACTGGGCGCCGAACGATCTAAATGAAACTAAGTTGTAAAATTGATTGATTGATTTGTGGTTTTTACGCACAGAGTGGCTAATCGGGACTGGACCTACAGTTTAAAGTGGGATCCGAACCACTGTGCCATGTGCATCCACCGTGTATCGAACGCGGGACCCCTTGATCACAAGGCGACGATGTTACCATTACACCATCGGGGAGGCACAAAAGTTGAAAAAGAGAGAATGCATTGGCGTCCCGTCAAATTATTTGCACCCTATTAAATCAATATTGATTTCAGCCTACAAAAAAGTTGGATCCAAAAATGTTCTTGCTCGCTTCGCAATTGTTCTCTGTAATGTATTGTAAATTACCAGACAGAAAAATGCATGAACAATTGTTTTGAGGAAAGGAAGCGTGCACATTTAAGAGAGAATTTTTGTAATGTTTGTTGTTGATTTATTGTGAGATATATGAATTGGTTGTCTAATGTATTTAAATAATACATGTTATATATAATATGAATATGTACACAATTTAGTGTCCACGTCGTTCCATGTTGCATGATGTGAAACATATATCGTGCATGAAAGTTATACATGTTAATGTAAAAAAGAATTATATTTGGAATACATTTATCAAGCATTTTCTGTCTTTCAAAAATAGTTTGTGTGCTTTTTTTCCATTATTAATGTGAAATTGAACGTGTTGAAAAAATAATTCAAATAGTTTCTTCGAACACAAATGCTTTAGCACCAACTTCTACCACCTTTTGCATAATTTACGAGGGTAATGACGTCTTTGATACTACTACTACTACTACTAATAATAATAATAATAATAATAATGTTGGTCCCGGGTTCGAATTCTGGCTTGGGCATGGATGCTTGTGAGTGTGCATTCATCAATTTCATCTCATCATTCATTCCCATCCTCGCAAACTAGCCAAAAGTGACGCAATAAGCGAAGTAAAATAAAGCAAATCAATAATAACAATAATATTAATGTTATTAACATTATTATTAATAGTAGTATTAGTATTATAAGAATTATTATTATTATTATTATTGGTACGTTTATCCTGGTATTTAACCCCCAGACAAGAATTCGTGGTTGCGCCTCTGATCACGGTGACACTAGTCCCCCCCTCACTCCCCAAATTGTCAGATGTTAACTAAAATAGAGTTCTGTGCCACCGATGAATTTGCAGAGAAAGAACTCAATGCGTTGTCACCAGCCTATGGGCAAGCAACAAAATTGATGAGTTTGAAGGGACACACATTTTATTTAGTGGAATATCATCTTGTCCGACTTGGAATGAAATGTTCAATACATTCTTGTCAGCCTGTGTAAGTCCAGAAAATTGTGAGGGCTCATTTTTGTTTCCGAATGCTCAGTATGTAGCTATTTATGCAACACTTCAACATCTTGATGTTTTATGGTAACACTGTTAAACCTTGTTTCCATGTTAATAAAATATTAAAATGCTGACCAAGGTATATAAAAAAAGCATTACGTTTTTAGTGTACATTTTTTATACAATAAATTTTGCTTTGGTCAGCATTTTAATGTTTTACTTGATGTTTTGTGTATTGCTGTCTGAAGAATATTCGCTAAATTTGATTCCGAAGCAACTATTTGAGGAACTTCATTAAGACCAGAAGCGAGGCTCATACTTCAACGTCATAATGTGGTATGTGACATAAAAGACATTTTTTTGCGTTAATTAAACATACAATAACCTGTATCTTGGGCAGTCTTCAAATTCAAAGCTGTCTTCAAGTTTATAAATTATGTTCCTTGCAAAACAAAACTTTACTGTTTTTAAAAGTTCTCTATTGGGCTTCTTTCTTGTCTAATACATATTTAGCCGGCCTCTGGACGAGGTGATTAGCACAGCTCGCTACAACGCCAGGAGTTCCGGGTTCAAATCCAGGAATGGGCATGGGTGGTCTTCATCAATTTCACCATATCATCACTCATCCTCATTGTCGCGATTAACCAAAAGTGGCAGAAAAGCGACGTAAAATATGCTAAATCAATCAAAACAAACAATTGTTTAATGCTTTTAAATGATTAATTAAAACTGAACATAAAAAAAACTTTACTTAGGCAAATATTTTTTTTATGATTTTGCAATTGCAATAGTCCTGGACTCTACTTTTATGGAATGGAAAAGTTTCCGATTCTGGCCCCAAGGCCTAATGCCGTTGGCGTTTTCTATGTCCTTTTTTTTCCGCAGGTGAAATGTTACATCCGAAACGACTGTTGCACTGGACAGGTCTTCAGAGCTCTCGAGCACTGACGTCACTCCTCATAAAACGACTTTATGCTACGTCACATCTTGTAAAGACTTCACGTCATTAAAACAGCATTCAGAATGAATGCTGCTGACTTAATTTCTCACAAAAAATACGAACAAAACAAACACTGTTAATGTATCTGATGCGAATATGGCAAATGCATGTATCATGTGTAGCATGGTATAATTTTGATCATATTTTGCAAGTTATGAACTAAATTTCATGTTAAAACACTTTATTAATTGGTAAAGTAAGTTGGTTGTTAGCATATGCAGATGATGTAGACTAATTAGGGGATGATATAAATACAATTAAGAATAATGCTAAAATATTTTTGAAAACTGCTAAAGAGATAGGTTTGGAAGTTAACAAAGAGAAAACTAAATATATGCTTACAGGCCGAAATAATAATAATAATAGGTAATAATCAAAATCTAATTGATGACAACACGTTTGAACCAGTTTCCAAATTCAAATAATTAGAAGTAATATTAACAAATGAAAATTATATTAAAGAGGAAATAAAAAGTATGCTTAAATCAGGAAATGCATGTTACTTCTCTCGTCATAAACTTCTGTCTTCTCGTTTAATATCTAAGAAACTAAAAGTTAAAATATACAAAACAGTAATTTTGCCTGTAGTATTGTGTGGTTGTGAAACTTGGTCCATTACATTGAAAGAGGAACATAAATTGAGAGTATTTGAAAATAAGATCCTTAGGAAAATCTTTGGACCTAAAAGGGATGAGGAGACAGGTGAGTGGAGAAGGTTACATAATTTAGAACTACATAATTTGTATTCATGTCCAGATATTATTAGAATAATTAAATCAAGAAGACTTAGGAGGGCAGGCCATGTGGCACGAATGGGAGAGGAAAGAGGAGTTCACAGGATTCTTGTTGGGAAACCTGATGGTAAGAGGCCTGTAGGAAGGCCAAGACGAAGATGGCGGGACAACGTTGAGATGGGCTTAAAGGAAATTGGTAGGGATGGAAAAGAGTATATAGATCTTGCTCAGGATAGGGACAGATGGAAGGCCTGTGTTGTTGCAGCCATGAACCTTCGGGTTTAAGAAGGCTAGAGAGTTAGCTAGTTAGTTGGTTGTAGTTAAGGTGTAAGCGTGGCTTTTAGATACAGATTCTGTCCTTCTAAAATTTATATCGTTGGTAAGAATTCCCCGATGTTATCAAGTTCAGAATAAATATATAGTTATTTGAAATTTCTCGTACAGCATTTTAGTAAGTCTTCATGTTGTTTGCATTATTTTATTTTACTTCGCTTTTCTGCAGATTTCGACTAATCCCGAAGATGAAAGTTGATATGACGAAAGTGGTGCAATGATTATAACAAATGCACATAGACAGTACACAATACGAACCTCGCATAGGATTATATTGGCTGTGGATTTAGAAGTCAGTGTCTCGTTAGTCTGGAAAATCCATGTCCTGTTGATCTTACATTCATCTTTCCGTTCTGCTTTAACATTCTTTTTTTTATTTCTTGTTGGTCCTTTTCTCTTGAATATTTATTTCCTTATTCTACGCGCTATTCTTAATATTTCTATTTCTTCTAGGTTCTTTTGGTTTTTCATTGTTTCCTCTTTAGTTTTTCATTATTATTCTCCGCTATTTTTCTTCTTATGCTATTGTTTGCTTCTTTACTCTTAGTTTCTTCTATTCTCTCCTAGTCTGCCCTTTTTCTATATTTTTACTCTTTTTTATTCCCCGACCAACGATCTTGTCCTGAAATTCACCCCCCACCCCCCGCCGCGAAACTCTTTCCGGGGGGGAGAGTTTTTGTTTTAACAACGAACATAAACAATTAGTTTGGAAGTCGAATATACTTTAGTGGAATAATATCCAAAACATACACAAAGAACGGACAACAAAAACCCTCATCTCTAACGACACTGTACCCAGCAATCCTCAGAACACAAAAATTAGTCCGATCTGTTATTTCTTCTCCATTTTTCATCGCCTTTTGTCAGCTGCCGCAAAGTATATAAATATGTTAATAAAACACGTAATAGCATTTATATATGAATTTTATGTAACAAACTATTGTCTTCTTAATGTCTTTTAATTATTGCCCCTTCCCCTTTAGTCACACAAATCATTGTTCATGTTCATAGCATTAGTAGTGTATTAAAATCTCCAATTTACAATCGAATTTTAAATGGCCTGTTCTTGCTTTTATATCTCTCTTTCTCCTTTGGTATTAATTTACCCGTACAGTATGAAACCTTTGCTAAATATTTTTAAACCTTTCTTTGGGCTTTAAGCTTGTTTACAAGCTTGGCGATCAAACAGCACTCAAATATTGTGCTTTAATCAGGTACTCAATTTGTTGCATTTTCTTTCACGTTGTTATCTACGAACTGACCGATATGGTAAGTTCCTTTTGTTGTAGTGGTATTACGTTTACGTTTTACGTTTATGTGTATCCCTTATGATTTTTATATCACTGATGTAACTGTAGTCCTTGGATGTGAAACGATGGAATGTTTGTTGTAATCTGCTGTAATCAACTGAATATTCATGAAAACAAGGGAAGCAGCTACATGGGAAGAGTGCGAGTGGCACAATATCCAAATAACCACTTCATAAACCCTCCATGATTTCATACATTAGCCCCGTACAGCCAACAGCAAAAGATGGTAATAAGCACATTGTATCTCACCATGTTAATTCACTTTGTTTCATGTCACAAGAACTCCAAGAATTGAAACAAAAGTTACAATAACCAGAGTACAATGTGCTCCAGCATCTGTAAAGTTATTTTCCGAACGTCTCGCCGATCTAGCGAGCTAGCCTAAAACCATTGCAAGGGGGTTAGCTAAAGGTGGTGATCGAGATTTCTAATTAGCTAACTGGAGTCTACGGAAGTTGTAACTCGTTCTCAACTTGCAAGTGCAGAGTAGCCAGGGACATTAACATGTAATATTAACATGTGAAATTATATTATATAGGAAATAAAAAGTAGGCTTAATTCAGGAAATGCATGTTACTTCTCTCTTCATAAACTATTGTCTTCCCGTTTAATATATAAGACACTAAAAGTTAAAATATACAAAACAGTAATTTTAACTATAGTAATATATGAGTGTGAAACTTGGTCCCTTACATTGAAAGAGGAACATAAATTGAGAGTATTTGAAAATAAGATCCTTAGGAAAATATTTGTACTTAAAAGGGATGAGAAGACAGGTGAGTGGAGAAGGTTACATAATTTAGAACTATATAATTTGTATTCATGTCCAGATATTATTAGAATGATTAAATCAAGAAGACTTAGGTGGGCAGGCCATGTGGCACGAATGGGAGAGGAAAGAGGAGTTTACAGGATTCTTGTTGGGAAACCTGATGGTAAGAGACCTGTAGGAAGGCCAAGACGAAGATTGAGGGACAACGTGGAGATGGGCTTAAAGGAAATTGGTAGGGATGGAAAAGAGTATATAGATCTTGCTCAAGATAGGGAAAGATGGAAGGCCTGTGTTGCTGCAGCCATGAACCTTCGGGTTTAAGAAGGCTAGTGAGTTAGTTAGTTTTATTTAGAGTAGCCAGGGACAGTGGCGCCAACTTACATGGGCCTGTGGGACTCAAGCCCGCCCAATAATTTGCCTGTAATTATATTTTAGTTTAGAAATTAGGTTCCCTTCTTAATAAAACTAAATGTTTCATTATTATTTACTTACAGAATTCTCAGAATTTAATTACTAATAGTGTTATTAGAATATTTCAAACTAATTTGTTATATTTCAAATATGATACTTTTTCAATGTCCTACATTATTGTACTATTCGTGATCACATCGTTATTAGGAACAAAAGGAAGGGTAAGTGCTTATAACGACGATTAGGTTGGTAGGACTAAAATTTCTCAAAATAGGCAGACAAAAAATTAAAGAAAATACAAAACAGTCACCAAAATTTATAAACATTGATAGATATTCCTTAATTTTCCAGGATGAGGCACTCAAAAAGCAGTTATCTTCGAAATAGGCACTTATGATTAAAATAGGCAAAAACAGTAACTATAAAATGGCCTGAAAAGGTTCTTAAACGTAAAAGCCTACAATTTCTGGTCAAGGAACAAAAAAGCCTACTTATGACATACATTGCATAAAATTATAAAGCAAATCTCTGAGTTCAGCCCACCCAATGTTTTTCAGAAGTTGGCACCAATGGTCATGGATAGTATATAGTCACCGGCAATGCAAATGGGACATATAGATCCTGAAATACTTGCGTTATGTGTGTTGTCTAATTCTACGGCGATGAGTGGCTTTTAATAGCAAATTTTCAATGGCAACTTCTACCAACACCGTAAAGTTAGGCAACACACATGGGAAGCGTGCATTTCAGGATCTAGGTGTTCCATTTTAATTGCCGCTGACTGTACATAATCGCACTGTACAATTTTATTCATTATAAACAGAACCTGCAGCTGAACAGAAAACGAAAACAGCAATTATCTTTGCCGTCAACTGTACCTGCCACTAAAGCGTGACAACAAACCTGCATTTTCCCCTTTTTCCTCAAGACTTGCAAATGGAGTCTGGCCTGGCCTGCTCCTGGTCTTACCAGATAAACCCTGATTGTCTGCAATGAACGAAGTGCGAGGCATCTCCACCTCCTGCCTTGCGATCGATTCGGCCTCCTTGTGAACACGTTATTGAGCACACCTATCGCTCCAGCACAGCTTTGCCGTAAGAGGATATTCTCTTTGGAAGAAACATTCTTCGAACGGCTCCCTACAAGGAGGAGATTGGATTGCCTTAAATCTCTGCCCTTCTATCGACCATTCTGCCTGGCTCCTCGAATTACACGATTTACAAAGCATTTAAGACCGGACGGAATAGAAGGATTAGCTGGTCTCACGAGGCGGACATGAAAGCATACTGTCTGCAGGTTCTCTTGCAAGCGTAACAACAGTGATTGTTAACTCCTCATTGTTGGAAAGTGTGGGTGGGAAAACGTCGTTAACCTTTCGGATTCTCATGAATATTTCTCTGACATCCCTTAACCCGAAGGTTAATGGTTATAGCTGTCCCGATCACGTGCAACATCAATTACATTTTGACCATCCTTGCTCATTTCCAAACAGCCGCGGTGGTCTAGTCGGTAAGGCGTTTGACTGTCACGCGAGAGAACCGTGTTCGATTCCGGAGTGGGTGCTCTGAGGTCTGAATTTTTCCGGCCTTGTCTCCGCATAAAGTGACTCTGGGACTCAACCAGCCTCAAATCAATGGGTACCTGGGGTCGGGGTAAAGGCGGTCGGAACATGGTGCTCATCACATCACCTCCAAAAGGGCCGAGATCTAGAATATTTGGGCCCTACCACAGATCCCCTAAATGTGCCTTCATGGCACGGTGCTATATGTACGGGGAACTTTACCTTGCTCATTTGCACTTCCATCTTATTTATTCTGTAGACACAGTTTGTATTAAGGATAGGTATCATTGTGTATAGTTTTTACAATGTCAAAGTTTGCATTAAGTCCACTTTATTCTCTGGAGAGCTAATCGGGACTGGACCTACAGTTTTAAAAAAGGGGGAACCCCCGAAGCAGGCCCGCCTCCCCACGCATACATTCGAGGGTATGCGTTTATGCCCTGGTGCCTTTAAATAAACCAGGACGTCTTTGCTCCGAATTTATCGGTTACCCCGCTTTCTTTTCCTTTATTTATTGTTCTTTATTTATAATACATAGCTATACGTACATCAAACAAAATAAATATTATATAAGAATAGATAATTCAGTTACATATATTATTTTGTTATAATGTCTCTCTCTATTAATATTATTATTATTATTTTGTATAAGATTTTCCAGACCATTCTGGTGTCCATAACGACTCATATTTATTGATTTATGACATTTGTAAATTGATATTATATATTTTTAATATTAGATGTGTATATTATGTGCGGGGTGTAAGGGGTACCTTCCACGTAGGCGCCCAAATGTCAACCTCACTTCCACGTAGTGCACCCTGGACTGAAGACTGACGAGGCTCTGGCGACTGGCCCCGTGGCCAGTATAATTTTGTTTGTGTTGTCCTGTTCTTTTGTCCTTAAGTGTGCTGAGTGCCCCTTTACAGCCTCAGCTTTTAACGAAAGTCAGAACATTTTAATATTTTATGATTTTAGTTGTGCAGCGTTAGAGTTGTTATTTGTAACGATAAGGGGCTGGACCCCGTATAATGTGACGGGTGCAAAATAGCCTTTGTGCTGACGCACCCAAAATTTTAAATTCGAATTCGAATTCGAATATTATGTGCGTACATTCTCCATGATATATTAACATCTGAGTTTAAATAGATGAAATTATGATTAATATTGCAGAATGATGATACAAAAAATATAGACTAAATAGCTATAATAATTATATGAATGAAATACAACGAGCACTCATTAAGTTAGTGTTAGTTGGTTACTCAGTTTAATGATACATTTTCAATGAGATAAGTATTTTAATAAGATTCGAACATTATCTAACTTGAGTTTAAGACTCTTGGAAAAAACTGGTGGTATTCAGCAGGAATTTGATCAGGGATGTTTTATGCCATTTAGAGTGCCCTCTATTGGTATGGGGAAAACACCTTTCACTCGTTCATTTCGTCTTGTTTGACATTGGTATTTAACTATTATGCATTGCCAAACATTCTTTAAGGTGGGATTTTGCTTTTCTCACGGAAAAAAAATAATTATTTTTCACATTACGAGTGTCGCTTCCGTAAGACACAATATGGCGGGCACAGCTTGGCGCGTCGTGAATTATCAGTGGGTATGCAGCGTTTCCAACCTTCTTAACCGAAAAATGCCCCACAAACCATTCACGGAAGGTTAGGTTAGGTTCAGTTAGGTTAGGCAAACATAGTTAAATTTTAAAACCAAACCATTGACGTTAGTCCCAAAAACCATTTCCGGATAGCCTCACGAACCATTTCCGGCAAGGTTAGGTTAGGCAAGCATAGTTAAAATTTTGTTCATAAAACAATGCGATACAGTTTTCAAAAGAAAAATCACCACCTCTTGCAAAACAACGGCGTGGTCGGAAACACTGACAGGGGGTTACGTCATCAAACGTACGGGACATCCGGTCCACGTAGAGGAAGAACGGCAATTGTGCGTCGGAGATATATTTCTCTTCGAAAATACATGAATTCCTGGTCCAATAGATTCAACGATGAAAGAAAATACCTCCACGAACTTTGAAAATGCCACAGAAACTCATTTCCGTAAGTAGTTTCTCCTGTAAAATTGAAGAAATGCGTTTTCCCTATATCAAACTGTTACCAAAAAGTCTTGTGGTTCTTCGGCAGTTAGAAGGAAGTTTGTTTAAATACGAAATAATAGGGGTCTGTATGTATTTGTATTATTTTTGTGGCTACTTTGTTTCATTTATTATTTTTATCCCTATAAACTGGGAATTCTTCAAACATGCTTGTTACTTTAATTTATTTAAATTTTTTTAATTAGTTTTATCTGGGCTAAATGTTTTAAATGTAACGTTGGTGCTCTTCTCCAGGTAGACGTGGTGGTTGTGTTCTCCCTCTAGTCGCCGCTTCCTGTCTCCCCGTAGACGCGGTGGAATTCCTGCGTCGCGATGCTCTCTCCGGTGCTTCCTCCTCTTCTGCTTGGCTTCCTTGTGTGATCGACCGGGGAGGGGCCTGATTTCGACGCCTGGACGTTCTTCTGGGTTCTTGTGGGGGGAGGGGGGTGGCGGTCGTCTTTTTTGTTCTTCCATGTATCGTTGTAACTCAGCTTGCGAGACCAGGTCGGCTAGTTCATTGATCTTGTGTTTGTTCTGACCACGCAGCAATCGGAAGGTGTTTAAAGTAAGATCCAAACCACTGTCCAATGTGCCTCCACCTAGGTAAGTACCAGGTTTCCTTAATTACAAGTCCACAATGCTACCATTGTACCATAATAAGGTCCATCAGTCCAATGTAATGGACGATTTAATTAATAAAATCTATTGCATAATGTGTTTAGCGAGGCAATGTTTTGTTTTAATTCGATGCACAGTCCAGCAGAATTAACTTGAGAGAAATGGCCGCTCTGTGAGTGATGCAACTGCGCTCGAATTGGCTAGAGCGGGGGATTTCCCGCTGTAGCCATTTCGAGCGCAGTTGCATCACTCACAGAGCGGCCATTTCTCTCAAGTTAATTCTGCTGGACTGTAGTATTCAGTGCTTATTACACTGTGTAACAAATTTACAACTTTTTTCTCTTTCCGAAATGAATGCATCTGTTTCCGATAGAACTTGTCACGCTGATTACAGTGGTGTAACTGACATTCCTGTATCAGCCTCCGATTTCGAGAAATAATAGTTGAAAATTTTATTATGTAATGTAAATGGTATGCTATTTGAAGCACTGCAGGACATGGGATGTAATGAAGAATGAAACTAAAAGTAATTCGTTTTTGAAATTACACAGTACAAGAAGCAAAGATTATATGACGACAATGCTATCGATCTGCATAAATACCAGTACCGGTACCGAAATATATACCCTGCCCAACCCCTGTCCCACATCCCTAGCTGCTCCCTTATCCCACCCTGAGCCAAAGGTACCTACGCAAACACCTAAATGAAATTAACATCAATTCAAGAACTACAAATATATATTATGAACAAAATATGTTATGTATTACACCAATAGGTATCAGAAGTAACAATACAGATCAAATTAAGTAATGTACATACATCCAAGGATGGAAAGGATGATACATAAAGTAACATGTATAAAGATGTTCAAGGTAGTCTTATCGGAGCTTCCGTTTGTACTGAGCACCCTCGTTTTCTCGCTTCAAGCTCCAACAATAGTCAGCTAACATAGTAATCCCACACTTTCCCTTGTACCTTTCTTCCAAGACAAATGGTCTGATGAAATCGTTCACCATGTTCATCTGATACTGCACCTAAGTTTTCTGGGAAGAAATCTAAGTGACTGTGTAGATAATGAAGCTTTAGTGACATGTGACAACCCATTGCATGAAAGCTCAGTAGTAGTTCTTCTACAAGTTCGGCATAATGTTCAGATTTTCGGTTTCCAAGGAAATATGTTATCACATTCTTCAGTGCAACCCACGCTCTTTTCTCGTTTTCATGCAGGATTTCGTCGAATGTTGAATGTTTAATGAGTTTTCTAATCTGTGGTCCGACGAAGATTCCTTCCTTTAACTTTGTATCTGTGATATGTGGAAATATTGTCTTTAGGTACTGGAAACCACCACCCTCTTTATCTAGTGCCTTCACCAACACATTCATTAATCCTAATTTTATGTGTAATGGTGGTAAGTACACGTTTTTTGGATCAACAAGAGGCGTGTAACTAACACTTTTCTGTCCAGGAACCATCGACTTTTTTGTGGGCCAGTGTTTCACACGATAGTGTTTCTCTTTCGCCCTGCTATCCCATTCACACAGAAAACAACAGTGTTTTGTATATCCTTACTGCATTCCCAAAAGCAGACCAAGAACCTTAAAATCAGCAAAAATGTGCCAAGGATGATCAGCATACTTCATTCTGTCAAGCAAGAGCTTCATATTTTAATATGATTCTTTCATACCTAGCTACAGCATAGGCGACTGGAATAGCAGGGTGACTATTGCCGTTGTGTAATAACACAGCTTTAAGACTGAATTTCGAAGAATCAATAAATAAACGCCATTGATTCATGTCATATGCAATGTTTAATGCAGACATAAGTCCACACACATCTGTACAGTACACCAAACCTTCCTGACAGCTGAAAAAATTCACTAGATCACTTCCACGATAGCGATACATTGTTACTTTCGTGTCCTTTCCCAAAAGGTTCCAACCTTGTAATCTGGAAGCTAATAGTTCAGCCTGTGATTTGGACAATTGCAGATCTCTCACGAGATCATTTAGTTCTGCTTGACATATTATACGCGGTTCCTCTGCGTTCCACACATACACAGGATCTTCACTTCCTTCACTTTCGGATTCACGTTCAGTATCACAGTCACTCAACGTCCAAGCATTTGGTGGTACAGGAACAGGTAACTCATTACAGTGTGGAACAGGCCTAATAGCAGGATAGTTGATTGACTTGTTTGTTTTTGCGGTTAATCCACGAATGTTTGTTAAACAAAAATAACCGTCTGTGGTGTGGTCTTGTGGCTCACGCCACACCATTGGCACGGCAAATGGCATTGCCTTGTGTGTTCCATTCAACCATCCCCGAAGGTTCACAGCACAGGATTTACAACACACGTGCGGAGCCCATTTTTTATCCTCGTCCCCGACTGTGCAGGAAAAGTACAATTCATAAGCCTTTTTCACAGCAGGTGTCAGGTAAGTAACATTGGACTTAACAGTCACTCTTCCACATATGTAACAGAACTTGTTTGGGTTATTTACACAACTTCTTGGCATGATTTACAGTAAAGATACATCAAACACATATAATGTCAGAACCGGAGATACTTGTCACATCCCAACAGGAATATCTAACAGTCACACGTAGCAACAAACTGAAAACTTTGTGCTGCAAGTCCAGCTTTCCGTACCTTCTTAGCAGTACATTAACACTGTGTGAACTCATACAAGAGTTCTCGGAACAGACAAACATCCAGAACAACAAAAATAACAACACACAAACACACTCTCAATAATGTACCATTGGCTTCTGATACGGATTTTCACGCAGTGTTGCAACTCCACAAGGGGAAGTGTTGTCACCTTGAAAGAGGAAAATTTCATATTTTAAAAATCCCTTTTTTCCCATTTGCGGGAAAATGGAGGCTGATACAAACAAATGTAGTAGTGCTCCTACATCAGGGTACCAAGGGGTATTATGGTCACTACATACCATCCAGGAAAGAAAACCTTTGTTATCGGTTATATGAGTATTCGAGATATTAACCATTAACTATTTTATGTGCATAGCCCTTTTCCATTAAGTCATTACAGTTGATTATTATTGCAACAAAACGTTATCAGACAATCAGAAGTAGTAGTATACTGACGAGCGGCTAGTGACAGCTATAGCAACTTGGATATAATTGCTAACAGCTCCAAACGCCATCTGCCTAACCTACTCACGTATGCATCTAAAGCCAAAAATAAGCAAAACGTAACCTGTCATTTACAAGTTTATTTCTGCTATTACACACATACGTGAGTAGATTAGACAGGCCAACTTTGGTGACTTACTTGACTTAATTCCTGTTGTTCCCTGTGGAACATAGGGCATCAACAAAGCATCTCCACCTGGTCCTACTGACGGCAATTCTCTTCACTGCATTCCAGCTCTTTCCTTCCTCCAAGGCCTCAGCGTGAACAGATCTTCGCCACGTCTGTCTAGGCCTCCCTCTTTTCCTTCTTCCCTGCAGGTTCCAGTCTAGTGCCTCTCTCTCGACAGCCTCATTTTCCTTCCTCAACGTATGCCCTATCCAATTCCATTTTCGCCGCTTTATTTGTATGGACACCTCGGTTTCTCCAGATTTTCTCCAAAGTTCTTGGTTTTGAATCACTTCTGGCCAAAAAATATTCAAAATTTTCCTCAGGCAGCGATTGATGAAGGTCTGTAATTTAGAGGTAATCGTTTTTGTTACTTTCCATGTCTCAGACCCATACAACAGTACAGACTTAACATTACTTCGAAAAATACGAAGTTTGGTCTTCATAGATATCTTCTTGTTTTTCCATACTGGATAGAGCCTCACAAAGGTGCCATTTGCTTTTTGGATTCGTTGAGAAACATCCTGTGCAGCCCCTCCGTCTTTTGCCACCACACTACCCAGGTAAGTAAAGCTATCCACATTTTCAATAATCTCTTCACCAATATTAAACGGGTCTGTTTTTGTGGAGTTAATCCTCAGTGCCTTGGTCTTCTTGGAGTTAATCACAAGTCCTGCTTTTTTTTCACATTCTATCAGATCTGCTAGTTTTGTTTGCATATCACCATGTGCTTCAGATAAGAAGCACAAATCGTCTGCAAAATCAAGGTCTTCTAGTCTGTTATTCAATCCCCATTGGATACCACGTCTTTTCCCTCCTATTACATTTCGCATCACTGCATCGATCACGATCAGGAACATTGTAGGTGATAATATACAACCTTGCCTCACTCCAGACTGCACATCTATTGGTTCAGATACACGGCCTTCATGTATAACTCTACATGTATAATCACGATAAGTTTCTCGGATAAGATCAAGAATTTTTGTGGGCACTCCATATCGTTTCACTTCCTTCCACATTGCATTTCTGTTGACCGAGTCAAATGCTTTCTCGAAGTCAACGAAAACTGTATAGAGACGAGATGACCATTCTATACATTGTTCCAAAATTATCCGCAAGGTGTTAATTTGATCAATACAGGAGCGATTTGGTCGAAACCCTGCCTGTTCTCTTCTGAGTCTCAAGTTAACATGCTCCTTAATTCTGTTTAGGATAACTCTAGTGAAGATCTTACTCGGAATGGAGAGAAGTGCTATACCTCTCCAGTTGTCACACTTTGATGTATCCCCTTTTTTCGGTAGCTTCACCAACAGGCCACTCCTCCAGTCCTTAGGCATCACTCCCTCTATCCATATCTTCTCAAATAAGGGCTGCAACATATTTGCTGTGGTGTTTATATCACTTTTCAGCACTTCCGGTGGTATGTTGTCGACACCAGATGATTTACAATTACGTACCTCTCTCAGAGCCTGTTTAATCTCTCCTACTGTTGGAACATCCGTCCTAATTCTTACACTGGGGCCAACATCACCATCATTATCATCTTCCTCTTCCCCCTGGTCTATCTGAGCATCCACAGAGCGATTAAGGGTTGCAGAGAAGTGCTCCTTCCAACGTTTCAGTTGGTCCTCAGTATTCGTAAGGAGGGTACCATCTTTACTTCTCACTGGTCGATTTCTCTGCATCTGTTTCCTTGACAGGAAAAGTAATTAAGGTGGCAATGAACTCAAGCAGGACAAGGGCAAGGAAGGCAGAATTGCAAACAAAGTATACAGAGAAGGATCGAGAAGTAAAGAGTAGTGTTCGTAGGGATCAAAGAAATTGGGTAGACAATCTGTCTCAGCAGGCGGAGGAAGCAGCAAAAAAGAGGAATCTTAAAGAACTATACAACATCACAAAAGTTCCAACTTTGGTGCTGTTAGCAAAAATATTTCCAAGTTACTATAGCTGCCGCTGTAGGCTCATGGAGTACTGTCGCAAGTATGTTTTCTGTGCTCACAGATAGAAGAAGACAAAAAGTAAAGAAAGAAGGCAAGAAAAACAAATCCTATATCAATCGGGAATATATTTAGGTTTTGATTAATATACTGCTCACAACATATGAAATTACTCGAGTGAAAATAGCCTTACCAGTGAGCGTTTGTTCGGATATGATCTACGGGTGTCCAAGAAGTGTTTGTATGAAAACAAAAATTAACTGTATCCGCTATATGCAACATAGACATGAAAAAATAGTACCAAAATGTTCGGAAACTATTCAAGTTTTTTTTTTTGTTTCAGATTTCTGTACCGCTGCAGTAGTGTAGCAGTGCCAGTGTCCAGCAAACCGGAAATGTACACAAATCAGAAAAAGGCTGAGTGTGTCCTGTGGTTTCACGAGAGCAGGTCACAAAAAAACAGTGCAGAGACAGTTTCAAACATCGTGCGTATCTGGGGTAAAGAGCCCCCTCATGAGGTGAGGAAGTCGACCATGGGCAACCCGAAGGTGAACGTTTGGTGCGCGCTGCTGCATGACAGAATAATCGAACCATTCTTTTTCTGTGAGGACACCGTAACATCTGGAGTGTATCTCGACATGTTGCAATTGTTTGCTGTTCCTCAATTGCTAGGATACCACCCAGATGTTATCTTTCAACAAGACGGTGCACCGCCACATTGGAGTCTGGAGGTTCGTTCCTACCTTGAACAGACATTTCCTGGAAAATGGATTGGTCGAGATGGACCGACGGCGTGGCCTGAACGATCTCCAGACATAACCCCTTTAGATTTTTCTATGGAGTTATGTGAAAGACAATGTCTACAGAACTCCTGCATCCGATCTTGCAACTCTGCAACAACGGATAACCCAAGTCATCACATCAATCCCTCCTTTGATGTTGGCTAATGCATTGCGAAAAGTTGAATTTCGACTAGATGTACTCCGTGCTACCAAGGGTGCTCACGTGGAGATTTATTGATTTCTTTCCTATTGCCAATAAAACTTGAATAGTTTCCGAACATTTTGGTACCATTTTTTCATGTCTATGTTGCATATAGCGGATACAGTTAATTTTTGTTTTCATACGAAGACTTCTCGGACACCCGGTATATAATAAAAAAAATAAAAAAATGTCAGCCTGCTCATCCAAGAAGAAAAGGGGACGAAAATATCAGTTATGCTGCAGTAGTTACCATGGACAGGAAGAATAATTAAAGATCCATTTAATCAGTATAGATCAACCACAAAGGTGGATCTTGCAACGAAATAGTAAGCTTCACGCGACATGTCGCCTGGCACCCTAGTGGCATACTTCTTTAAAATGAGCCTTAAGACACAAATGTGAAGTTTCACACCGAAGTGACGCGACGTGCCGCTGGTTCGTTTCTTCATTTCTGTGCGCGTTGGTGCGGGTCACACGTAGCTTTCACCATTCGCCAAAAGTTAATGCTAATAGCTCTAAACCTTACCCTCCTAACCTAACAATTCCTGAACCTACTGGTCTAATAATGCATATTTTATTAGGTTAGAAGGGTCAGATTTAGAGCTCTTAGAGTTCAGAGTTGCGAATAAGCCGTGAATGCTTACTTCATCTGTACACGAAGTGGACTTAAAACAAAAAAATGAAATTCATCAATATCTCTCTCTCTCTCTCTCTTTTTCCATCTCTCTTCTCCAGAGTGCGAAATCATTCAAGACTGGTGTGGGGAGAAATATCTTAATCTACAACCCCAACCCCCTCCCCACAAACATACATATAAATTATACGATATACATATTTATAGTGTTATTAAAAGTAAACATAAATTACTAAATCAAAAATATATTATTATTAATTTCACAAAAATAAATAAATTTGTTACTTTTAAATATGTATATCAGATATTATAAAGTAGCAAACTACGTCCTTTACTAACTGTTTGAAGATGCTAATAAATTGCTATGTGTAAGTTTTCAATAAGTTTTTGCTTTATGTTATTATAAATCAGTTAGATTCTATAGTTATTATTGTCTTGCATTCTTGTTGTACTTTTATTGTTCGTATTGATGTAGATTTGTTAATGATCACTTGAGAGAGAAAAAGCATTGAACACTCATAACTACACTAATTTGTGTATGTTTTCGATATTATTCTTAGTACAGTATATTTGAAATTAAAAGTAATTGTTTATCTTTTGTTTGTTGTAACAAAAACTCTCCCCCCCCCTCGAAAATTTTTGGTGGGAGGATTTTTGAGGCCAAGGTTGTTGGTGGGGGGAAATCCCCCCCAGGATTTCGCACCCTGGTCTTCTCTCTTAAAACGTCACCAGCTCCCGACCCACACACACACACACACTTATTTAGGGATCGCAACTCAACTTCACAGAATTATTTTGTGCCTTGTCCTGCAGAAATATAAGCACCACTCAAAATAGAGACGTTAAGAAAGCTACATCTGAAACATACATCCAATTTTGCAAATTGTCCCCCCAACGGTTTCAAGTACGTTACGCCCCATTTGGGCTCATCTCCCACGTGGCAATGCGTGCTGACAGAATAAAGTGCAGCCATAATGAAATTAAGTCTGTGCCTCTACGAAAAGCGTGAGGGGAATCTAGAAGAGCCCTTCCTCTCTTTCCGAGAAATTTCCTCTCCGTGATAACACGGAAGGAGTAACAAAAACGCATCAGAATTTTCAAAGAGAGGAACGTCACCCGCCGAAAAGGGTTTGTGACAGGCAGGAAGCGTCGGGTGCAAGAAACTGAGCCCCCACCACCCAACCCCCCCGATGGGAACAATGCCAGTTCAGATCAAGGAGAGCAGAAAATCTGATTTGCATGGAATCTTTCCCCCAACGCTCACTTTCACTACTTCTCTATTATATTGGTCTGTCTTGTATGTGCTGTTTTTCATTCTCGTTCGTCTTTCTCTCTCTGTCTCTATGTATCCAACTCTTTCACAGACCTTTATGTGTGTGTGTGTGTTGATTGATTGATTTGTTTTATTTCACATCGCATTTCTGCCACTTTTGGCTAATCACGAAGATGAGGATGAGTGTTGAAGGGACACAAAGGACACCCATGCCCAGGCCGGGATTCGAACCGGGCATGCGAACATATTTTCAAACAATATAAAATAATGACTGATCCATGCGCGCGTGCACGCGCACGCACACACACATATTTATATACCGGGTGGTCCAAAAGTCCCAGAACGGTCACATATCGTGAGAAATACACATCGAATCGGAAAACGAAAAAAAACATGTTTAATAAGTGAAAGAAAGCTATTCAATGATATCACACTTGATTCCCCACCCCCGCCCCCAGGGGGCGGGTGGGGTGGGGTGGGGGCAACTGTGAAATTTTAAATGGAAACCCTCATTTTGTATTCTAGAATCGGAAAGAGGACTCCATTCCGAGTTCAACGAGCTATCAACCATCCTCATAGCTCAATTAGGAATGAAGATACGGCGATTTTTAATTTCCTCTCCCCCCCCAAAAAAATGTGAAAATTTCATAAACCCCAAAAAAAATTCAAAGGGACGCTCTGCCCCTAATTGGTCTAGAGTGAAAGCGATTGCAGATACGCCCTTCCATATACGTGCAGATTCCGAATCTGCAATCGCTTTCACTCTAGACACAGTTCGTGCGCACATTGACGGCAAATCACCTCACGCCCTGTTTTACTTTGATCTTGTTTCCGTAAGGAGGATTACGCATTTTAAACAACTTGCTTAATTTGAAGAGCTTTTTCCTTCGGATGAAGCCCACAATAACACTCACTGAACAGGAGACCTCGATTCAGCCATTCTCGCCGCTGTATAGCACGATTATTAATCACAATAAACATAGGGTTAAAATAGTGGGATGTGCAACACTGGTATCACGGATTCCACGCGCTCTGCAACGTATTCAGTCTTGCTCGACTCGCACTTAGGCTTCAGCGATTCCTCAGCGCAATACAAACTCCTGTTGGCGAATCTGCGGATCCAAGTTCGTCTGCACAGTCATTGCAACCGATCAAGTCCACACCTGCTAATGGATGTATTATTTTGTCTGTATTTTACAAATTAAATAACTGTTTTCTTGCGCCCGACCCTGTGGCCGAGCGGTTAGCACATCGCGCTGCGACGCCAAGGGTCCCGGGTTCGAATCCTGGTCGGGCTTGGTTGTTTGTGAATGTCCATTCATCAATTTCATCCTTTCATCACTCATCCTCATCTTCGCAAATTAGCCAAAAGGCACAAAACGCGAAGTAAAATAAACTAAATCAATCAATCAAACAATCAACTGTTTTCTTGCAAGTATGCAGTTGTGTCGGAAAAGAAACCGTCTCAGTGGAACTATATTCTGCGCGCACGTTTGGATCTACATGTGCGAAAACCTGCTGCAAAGTTAACCTGACGCTTGGTTTACATAATTTGTATTCTTATCCATATTATTAGGATTATTAAATCAAGAAGACTTAGGTGGGCAGGCCATGTGGCACGAATGGGTGAGGAAAGAAAAGTTTAGAGGATTCTTGTTGGGAAACTTGATGGTAAGAGACCTGAAGGAAGTCCTCGGATGTGAAACGATGGAATGTTTGTTGTAATCTGCTGTAATCAACTGAATATTCATGAAAACAAGGGAAGCAGCTACATGGGAAGAGTTCGAGTAGCACAATAACCAAATAACCACTTCATAAACCCTCCATGATTTCATACATTAACCCCGTACAGCCGACAGAAAAAGAAGGTAATAAGCACATTGTACCTCACCATGTTAATTCACTTTGTTTCATGTCACAAGAACTCCAAGAATTGAAACAAAAGTTACAATAACCAGAGTACAATGTGCTCCAGCATCTGTAAAGTTATTTTCCGAACGTCTCGCCGATCTAGCCTAAAACCATTGCAAGAGGGTTAGCTAAAGATGGTGATCGAGATTTCTAATTAGCTAACTGGAGTCTACGGAAGTTGTAACTCGCTCTCAACTTGCAAGTGCAGAGTAGCCAGGGACATTAACATGTAATATTAACAAGTTAAAATTATATTAAAGAGGAAATAAAAAGTAGGCTTAATTCAGGAAATGCATGTTACTTCTCTCTTCATAAACTTTTGTCTTCTCGTTTAATATCTAAGAAACTAAAAGTTAAAATATACAAAACAGTAATTTTGCCTGTAGTAATATATGGATGTGAAACTTGGTCCCTTACATTGAAAGAGGAACATAAATTGAGAGTATTTGAAAATATATGGACTTAAAAGGGATGAGGAGACAGATGAGTGGAGAAGGTTACATAATTTAGAATTACATAATTTGTATTCATGTCCAGATATTATTAGAATGATTAAATCAAGAAGACTTAGGTGGGCAGGCCATGTGGCACGAATGGGTGAGGATAGAAAAGTTTAGAGGATTCTTGTTGGGAAACTTGATGGTAAGAGACCTGTAGGAAGTCCTCGGATGTGAAACGATGGAATGTTTGTTGTAATCTGCTGTAATCAACTGAATATTCATGAAAACAAGGGAAGCAGCTACATGGGAAGAGTTCGAGTAGCACAATAACCAAATAACCACTTCATAAACCCTCCATGATTTCATACATTAACCCCGTACAGCCGACAGCAAAAGAAGGTAATAAGCACATTATACCTCACCATGTTAATTCACTTTGTTTCATGTCACAAGAACTCCAAGAATTGAAACAAAAGTTACAATAACCAGAGTACAATGTGCTCCAGCATCTGTAAAGTTGATTTCCGAACGTCTCGCCGATCTAGCGATCTAGCCTAAAACCATTGCAAGAGGGTTAGCTAAAGATGGTGATCGAGATTTCTAATTAGCTAACTGGAGTCTACGGAAGTTGTAACTCGCTCTCAACTTGCAAGTGCAGAGTAGCCAGGGACATTAACATGTAATATTAACAAGTTAAAATTATATTAAAGAGGAAATAAAAAATAGGCTTAATTCAGGAAATGCATGTTACTTCTCTCTTCATAAACTTTTGTCTTCTCGTTTAATATCTAAGAAACTAAAAGTTAAAATATACAAAACAGTAATTTTGCCTGTAGTAATATATGGGTGTGAAACTTGGTCCCTTACATTGAAAGAGGAACATAAATTGAGAGTATTTGAAAATATATGGACTTAAAAGGGATGAGGAGACAGATGAGTGGAGAAGGTTACATAATTTAGAATTACATAATTTGTATTCATGTCCAGATATTATTAGAATGATTAAATCAAGAAGACTTAGGTGGGCAGGCCATGTGGCACGAATGGGAGAGGAAAGAGGGGTTTACAGGATTCTTGTTGGGAAACTTGATGGTAAGAGACCTGTAGGAAGGCAAGACTAAGATGAAGGCTTAACGTTGGGATGGACCCAAAGGAAATCGGTAGGGATAGGAAAGAATATATAGATCTTGCTCAGGATAGGACAGATGGATGGACTGTGTTGCTGCAGCCATCAACCTTCGGGTTTAAAAAGGCTAGAGAGTTAGTTAGTCGTTCGGCGCCCCCCGGACCGACTCCCGCCGCCCCATAGCTACGGGTCTGAACTTGGCAAAACAAAGAAAAGCAGTGATTGCGAGCGAAGCGAGCAAGACAATTTTAAGAAAAGTGTTTTTATTTGCATAAAATTTGAAGTTGTGGGCGGTAATTAACCCCTGCAGGTACACTTGTTTGCCCCCCTAGAATTCATTTCCGTCCAAGGTTGCGGGGCAGTGCCCCTCTGCCCCCTGTGGTTACACCACTGTGTCTCGATAATTATTTCTCTCAAATTATAGTAAAATTTCAGTAACCGCCAAACGTCTCAAATTCCCTTATTTTTCACATTGGTATACGTATTCTGCATTCCTAAGGATTGTTGAAGGTGCCATTTCGTTTTTTCCACACAAGACCTTCGTACAGTATAAAGAAACTCATTTCGGTAAGTACTTTCTCCTGTAAAATTGAGGAAATACGTTTTGCGGATACGAAAATTTTACCAAAAACCTAATGTTAAAAATTTCGGGGGGCTCGAGCCCCTGAGCTCCCCCCTGGATGCGTGCCTGGTCCCGAACGTCGGTATTTTAAAAAAAATTCCGTCGTCCCGATCCCTTTCCGTCCCGACCAGAATTTTTTTTTCATCCGTCACATACATTAGTAATTTCAGATCTAACCTAATAATTTCTCAGCTTGTAAACTGGCAATACTGAGAAAACAAATGACTTCTAGAACGCGAAACACAAAGAAATGGCTGTTTAAATTGTAGGTGAGAACTAATTTTTTCAATAAAATATTTTTTACCAATTTCTAAGTTGAGAAGTAAACGTGATGATTATTGAGGTAATTAAAACTCGTTAACAAAGATATTCGTGAGTAGCAAATGTCCAGCATTAAATGCGTAGCGATATTGTAATCTTATTCAAAACTGCAGCTTGTATTGTGTCGTAGATTAGCTACGTGGAGATTTGAGAAGTTTGCATATACTTAGGGCCCCATATGCACACATATTGTGTACACATGTCCCTGAAGTCTTATGAAATAATAGTAGTAAGTTCAACGAACTGAACTGGAACTTAATTCTCTGTAAATAGATTTCATATATTTTTACTATAATTTTTATGCACATACTTATAATTTTGAACCAATAATAATAATTTCAATAATAACTGTCGTTTTTTATTAATAAAAAACAGAAAGCAATGGTAAATGTTCGGTATATCGGAGACGCATTAAAATCGTATATTTTGTGTTTTGCATGGTTCGTACTTACCAATTGTGTATTGCGGAACATAGTTCAAGGTGCCATTATGCTTTTTACACGAAAAGAAACACAAAATTTTCACATACAGAGTGCTTCTTTTGATTCATTTCTTCCCTTTCGTAACACACAATATGGCGGGCTGAGGTTGACTACTGAAGTGGGTATATAATGTTTCCAACCATCTTCACCGAAAAATACCTACCATCGTGTTCGTCATGTGCAAATTGTACATTATGCATGGGTAGCTGACGGATAGTCCCACGAACTATTTCCGATAAGGTTAGGTTAGGTAAGCATAGTTTTAAAAAAAAAGGGTTTGGAAACACTTACAGGAGGTTACGTCATCACATCCGCTACACGTCGGGAAAGCAATGGCAATTGTGCATTGGTGAGATATTTCTCTTGCAAAATACATGATTTCCCGGTCAAATAGATTCTACGATGAAATAAAATACCTCGACGAACGTTAGAAACCTTAGAGAAACTCATTTCCGTAAGTAGTTTCTTCTGTAAAATTGAAGAAATGTGTCTCCGATTTACCGAACTTTTACCCTATTTTTCTCTTCCGCATACTCCTGTATGATTCCTTGTTTATTAGCAGCCATTCGTTTACTGTCATCTTGGCTACATACAGGCCCATAGCTAGAATTGATCTTCAGGAGACTCGTAGGTTATCAGGGGGCTTTGTAATCCAAGTCCAGCTTTCAAAAGTTTAACAGTATTAAATTAAGGTAAATGAAGGGGGGGAGGGCTTATATTATAAAACATAACATTTAGAAATGTCATGCAAATGCTACAGTTCTTTCTATATCTTCTAAAACATCTATTGAAGTGTTGATTGACTGCTACTGACACCATCCCTTAATACACACTCTATACTAGTTTTGATGATACAGGTATTTATATCATACAAGTAAAAATATACAATATTCACTTCAATCATAGTGACTACCGTACCCCAGTTGAAGCAATAAAACTCCTCTTCATTCCCAAAACTATGGATCTGTTGTCATTTGATGCAAGTGTGGAAGGAATGTGGATGATGACGTTAAAGTCCCAGATATTTGTCAAACGAGAAGCTGCAACAGGGGCAGGGAAGTTACAGGTAATAGATTTCCCCTGTGAAAACTTTCTAATGTCTGGAGAATCTTCTGAACATGTGCCGGTACTTAGACTTCTGCTCTCAAACAAGATGCACAAATCTAATAGCTACTGTTCATGTTCTGTGAATTTATCCCTCGCGAACGTGTGAACATAATAATATATGGTGTCTACATTTTCACTCTACACCTCAAAGAAATTAGAATACAAAACAGTGTTATCTAATGTCAAGGGGGCTGGCTATGGGCCTGAATACATACTGCTGGTGTGAAGGGGTATTACGTCGCTAAATATTTTCGTTGTTAGGTTAGATGTGTCAGGTTTAGTGCTCTTAGCATTAAAACAGCATCTATAAATGCTTTAACCCTCCGTAACCCGTGCACGTTTTAAAATTGTGAATTATTTTCCTTACCAGTGCAATAGTGGTCGGGAAAGCACCAGGTAACTTATCTTCACTATTTCCCCGAAAACATAGAGGTGTTGGCACCTTTTTTCTGTTGTTCTTTCAGTTGATTACATGCCCCTCAAGTGACTGGTCCCCCTTTGGTGGCACTCAGTACCTTGCGCGGGACGTATCCTAACTTAAATCACAGCACTCAGCCATGAATTTGAATAAAACCACTGTACGCTGTTTGGAATGCAAATTATTTGTATGCAGAAACAGTTGCAGTACCCATACGAAATGTTGGAGTTATCAAAATGGCGATATTGAAAAGTGACAACATTCGGTTCCTTATATTTGAGTCAGTATGTCTTTTCTTACGTATACCTCGTAAGAGTACGAGAAACAAATTAAGATTTGAATATTTTAAAATATCTTGTAGGTTTCTTCGAGGTGTGTTTTCTACATTCGATTGTTTTTTTCTGAGTCAGAGAGATTTTGACAAAGAATTGTGGAACAATTAGTTCCTTTCTAAGCCCATATAAGTTGCATGATTTCAATTCGTTTTGAAAAATTTGAAAAAAATACGTTGAAAAATTTGAAAAAATACTTTGATATTTTTGTGAATAGTCAGTTCACTTTTTAGTGCCTTCATTATATGGAAAAGTTCTAAATACTTTTAGAAGAATATTTTGGTGCATTTTGCTTCAGTAGTCTAAGCTTGTAATTGTATGACACACTGTCATTTTTGTTTACTTTTCTTCTAATACCTAATAAAAATGTCCGAAATGGACATGTTTGCATTCATGTATATTTCCCCTGATTTCCAGTAAGTGCTAGTTTAATTGAACCTCGATTTGCATCAATAATTCACGTAAATAACATTGGTTTTGATGAGGCGGCACTGAGTGCTGCGCACGGGGCATTTGTGCTGCTATGAGGACGTGGATGACGAAGGGTTAAACACCTGATCACGTAATAGCTGGTATCGAGCATGAAATCCCTTTCGAGCCTTGCATGAAGATCCACAAAAGCTAGTGTCCAAGTCGACCAGAAACCAAGAACACCTGCTTGCGCAAGCTACATTTCAGATCATAATTACTTCGCTAACTAATACTTAGAGAACCTTTAACTGTACTAATGAGTTTCTCCAAGCTTGCTTCCACAATCATTTCCAGTTTTTTAAAGCACTTCCTCACACTGCTATAAAACTTGCGAAAAACCATTAAAATTCGGAATCGTTAAGTGCTCTTAGCAACAAACTTGTAAATGTATGCATGCACACTTACATGAATATGTGTATCAGCATGGGCGTCCGGAAGGGGGGGGGCAAGGGGGGCCGTGGCCCCCCCTGGAAAATGGAAGTCAACCAAAAATTATATATTTTTCACATATAATTTCATTTCAGCTGCAATAATGTGTGTTAATTATTGCGGAAATAACACTATTATTGGAGAAAATGTGCCTTGTTTGCCCCCCCTGGAAAAAAATACCTTCCTTGCCCCTCCCTGGAAAAAATCCTGCGGACGTCCATGCGTATCAGTAATGCATCTGTCCACTCTCCACATTTTAAAATTATCAACATTTTCTTTTAAAGAATGGGTGTTTACAAATAGTTTTCATAATAATTGAATCAAATGTATATTTTCTGAGTGTCTGAGCATTGGTATATGGATAACTGATGGATAACTCTTATCCATGCAATTTTTGATTTGTTTCACATATCATTATGATGTATCTGAAATTGATAAGTTTACAGGTGGAAACTTATCCATATCAGTAGTTAGACATATAAACTAATGTTCATGTTAAAAAGTTATGTTTATGATTTTCAACTTTTACAGGAAACTGTCCCAGACTGAAAAGCATTGGAAAAAATCTGTTAAAACGGTATGGCTACTGGAGCACCACCAGGAAAAAGGCCATCTGGTGGTGGTGGTGGTGAGTTTCAAATATTACACTCATATCAAAATCACTCTAAAAATCAATTTATATCTGTGACAAAGTTTTGAACTTGGTTCAGAATAAAGCCTACGCTACCTTTGGTTTTTTAAAGAATTTTCACTGTGAACAGTTATTGTTTTAAGGCAAGATTAATAGTAACACTCTCAAGCCTTGTTTCCATGTTTAATCAAACAATCAAATGCTGACCAAGGCAAAGTTTATTGTATAAAAAAATACACTATAAACGTAACGTTTAATAGCATATTTTTCATAGTTTTTTTTTAAGTATTACCATTAGTATGAAATTAACATGGGACTTAGTGAGAAGGAACTTGTAAGCCAAAACACATAAAAAAAGGAAAACATTCCATATTAAAGAATAGGAACCAATTGTCAGTATATCATTTGAAAAAGTACATTGGAGCTAAATGTCTATAGTTATTGTGATAACCTAA
The DNA here is from genome assembly GCF_977018435.1 of Lepisma saccharinum. NCBI lineage: Eukaryota > Metazoa > Arthropoda > Insecta > Zygentoma > Lepismatidae > Lepisma > Lepisma saccharinum. The sequence goes on from NC_139231.1 coordinate 116,150,249, forward strand.
ATAGGTGATAATTAACAAAACATTCTACCCATTGTTTATAGTAAAGAAGCATACAAATTACAAGGGACAGACATTTTTTTTTAAAAAATGAGAGATTTTGTTTGTGGAGGGGTATGGGGCAAGAGTTGAAGAGAAAGACTGATGTTCTGTTAAGATGAAAATTACTAACTACCACACTTAATCAAATGATTAAGACAGACAGGAGGTGCTTGACCAAAAGCAAAAGTGCTTACCTTTGTGCCCTAGAACCTAGAGGTTGATTATGTAACCTGTAAAAAAAAAATCAAAGAATTATGTATATTTATTTTCAAATGTTTGTGCTGGATTATTTTCAAGACATGACACTTAACACATCAGAGTCAAGTACTTGCACTGAAATCCATAGAGCATATTAGTTTGAAATTTATTTTGTGGTTGATTTGTTTACTATTTCTAAATCAAGTTATTGTTTTAGAAATAGTAAATTTCTAAATCAAGTTATTGTATATGGCTGCGGTGGCTCAGTCGGTAGTGCATCTGACTACCATGCTCAAGGTCCCGGGTTTGATCCCCGGCCGGTTCAAATCCGGGAAGTTTTCTAATGTTGGAAGCGGCCCCGGTGCCCACCCAGCATCGAATGACATGGGGGGAAACCCCCTGGGGAGTAAAGGCAGTCAGGGGCATGATGCTGATCACATCACCCCCACTCATGACCAGATCAAGAATGTGTGGGGCGTTACCCCCACACCCCCTATATGCCTTCATGGCGTGGTGCTAGGCACAGGGGAGCACTTTACCTTTTTTTAACTTTTTTAAAATCAAATTATTGTATTGCATTAACATATCGGAAACATAATATTTAGTATATTTCTAACAAATTGTCAGTTCTTAACATGTCTGTGGCTATTTCATTTTAATGTTAGCTTGACCACCATTCTAGGATAAGAACAAAAAAATGGTACTGGTACTTTCTATGTGATTCTTGTACACTCCTGTTCACATAAAGTAGCACCCTTTATAAAGTTGGACAGTTGAAGTATGTACCACTTTATATGAAAAGGAGTGTACTAAAATTTTTAATATTATTTCGATATTACTTCTTCAACTGAGCCATTTTTAGTGCTTTAAATTTGTGAGAATACTCCTAAGCAATATCCCGACAGCGAATTTGAAAGATCGAAGTTTTGGGGAGATGAACCACATGTCAGTACACCTACCCTCTTTTTTTTTATTTTTATATAACCCACAATTAATTATACCGTGTATATATATATATGAAGAAGTTTATGTTCAGTAAATGTGGTAATAAGTTGTATTAATTCATTCCCAGATGGCACTGCAAGCAAGAGAGCCAGCACAAAGCAAGCCTGCAACTATGGCAAGAAGTGCTACAGGAGAAACCCTTCACATTTTTCCGAGTTCTCTCATCCTCACTGTAAGTATTCCTTATATATCCCTCACTATCATCATTATCGTTATTGTCCAGGACTTCCAGTATGGTACTTTATGGGTTTAAGTTCAGTTTGTTTTATGATTATTACAAGTTGTTTAGACATAAACATAAACTACTTAGAGTACAAGAATCTCATGCAAAAGTAAGTTTAGAGAAACTAATGTGCACATTAGAATGTCAGAAGTATTAATTTATTAACTATGCATGAAAAGCCAAATCGGGATTGGACCCACAGATTCAAGTGGGATCCGAACCACAAGCACAATGTCTCTCCACTGGGAATCAAGCCTGGGACCCCTTGATTACTAGGTGATGATGTTACCATTACACCATCGAGGAAGTTCTATATTAATTTGTGAGGACTCACATTGTGAAAAGTAGGTAGTACATGTGGCTGTTCGTAACATACTGTAGTCTTAAGTGTTCTGTTCTTGCAGGAAGTGTACACACAAGAAGAAAAAGAAAAGTGAGGAATCAAAACCTAATACATAATCCTAACATTCAAAATGTATTAAAATAGTAATGCTATAATATTGTACAAGCATAATTATAATGTTAACCCAGTAGGACATGCCACTCTGCTAGGACACAAGGATGCATGCTGGGTAAAATATACCCACAAGAAAAATTGTTTCAAAGCATTCAAGTCGTAATACCTTCATTAATTAATCCAATTTCATTAATTTTGAGCATTTGCATTGAATCATACAATTGATAAAAATGAGAAAAAAGAATATGGTAAGATACTAAACTGAAACGTATGACTGCACATTGGGTGAAATTTACCCAGGCAGTGTTTCTACAGCCTGTGAGCGGAACTAACGAACTAACAGCCAATTGAAGGCCTTGTCACTTGTAAGGGTTCACTGGAAAGGTACCGAAAAGGGTGGCCTCAGACACGTTATGAAAGTGAACAAAAATTTTTTTTCAAAATTGTCTAGGTAATTTTTACCCACATGCCTGCCCTTACAGGTTAAGAGCATCAACCCAGACCAGGGTTATTAAAGGTCCAATAATTTTAAATAAATCCAATTCCTGTCCAGGAGAGAAAATCAGCAAGCATAAATGGGTTCTGTCTATAACTTTATCTGTAAAGTATTTCAGTTCAGTCCACGGACATTTTTCCAGCTGAATTTAAATACGGTCCAGGAACCTTCTTTTCTGGATGAATTTAAATGTGATCCAGGAACCTTTTTTCCAGATTAGTGGAACCCAATAGAACTTATTAGACCTTTAACAACTCTGACCCAGACTGACCTAACCTACTCATGTAAGCATATAGAAGCGGGTTTATGATCAGAAGTAATTTTTTTGCATGGGAAATGGAAATTGGATGGAAACAAATAAAAACAAGTACAATCTTGCAACACAAATCAAGTGTTTTATAACCTACAACAATCTATGTCTCTGAGAGACAGTCAACAGATAGCTTGCTGGAAACACACATGGTAGTATGTGGGATGAAAAATTGTTCTGCACAAAACACAAGCAGGTAAACTTTAAACCCCTTGAATGCATGCTTTTAGAGAAGTAGAGAGTCGATCCATGTAAAAAAAAATGCATTGTACAGTGATCATAGCAGAATAAATTATTTGGAACAACCATTTTGTGTCCAAAAGTTTATCTTTAATGCCTTTACCATTTTCTAGGGTTTTAAGATATACATTGTTATTCAAAATCACACCTAAAAAGTTACTACACAAGACAGTGTATTTATATTTCTTATTGATTTGCTTTCTTTTACTTCACTTTTGTGCCAGTTTTGGCTAATTTGCGAAGATGGGGATGGGCGATGATATAATGAAATTGATGAATGGACACTCACAAACATCCATGCCCAGGCTGGGATTCAAACCCGGGACCCCCTGGTGTCATAGCACAATGTGCTAACCACTCCGCCATGGGGACCGGCATTTCACAAAACAAATTCCGCAGTATTATATTTTAAATGTTTTAATGTAGTTTACTGTTGATAATTATTTACACATTAATATGACAAGATGTATCTGGCATCTTGGTGTTTTAGTATATATTTGTGCGGGCACCTGAAATTTGTAGTCATATTATTTGTTCGGAATAATTAAAAACAGTAGAATATAAGTATGTTTTTTGTGTTTAAGATATCATAAATTATTTGAGTTTTGCACATAAATATTCATGTGACCCAGTGGCGTACGCAAGGGGGGGGTTACCGGGTTTAAACCCCCCCCCCCTTGAGCTTTTGAAATATTATGGAAAATGCTGTAGAAAAAATTAAAAATGGCTAATTTATCACAGTCAAAGATCTCAGACAGTAATAATAATACCAATAATAATAATTTGAATTATTATTCCCATGCAGCATGAAGAAAAACAACATTCCAAACACAATCTATGCGGCCGCAAAGTTCAATTTTTCAATTATTTTTGCAGAAAGTCGCGCAGTGACTCTCGCGAGAATTGTGAAAATTTCTTGCTTCGTCGCAGTATACCGACCTTATTGCAAACGTTCTTCCCAGTACTGATTTCACATCCCGTTGTGAACTCTCAAGTGATGCTGAGTCTACATCCACATCATTAAATAATGTTGAAGAAGTGCTTTGTGAATCACCTAGAAGTGATAAATTTGTTGGAATGTCTATAAACTTACTTCTGAAGGAAAACATAGACTCAGTGGAATTTAGCAACGTGTATTATCGCGCTTCATCATCATCATCCTGGGTGAGTTCCATAGGTAAAAGTAATGTAAATTTCCCCGTGCATATAGCACCGTGCCATGAAAGCACACGTAGTGGTGTGGTGGGCCCCACACATTCTCGATCTCGGCCATTTTGCAGCTGATGTGATCAGCACCATGCTCCTGCAGCCTTTATCCCCCAGGTTTCCTCTCAGGTACCCATTGATATGAGGCTGGGTGCGGAGACAAGGCTGGATAAATTCCAACCAATTCCTGGAATCGAACCCGGATCTCCCACGAGGTTGTCAGACTAGACCACCGCGACTCCATGAATGAGTTACATATTTTGATTATTTCAATTAATTTAATATATTTCCTTGTTTTTATGGATTTTCTTCACACTTAAAATGTCTCACCTATGATATACAAATAACCGTTGACTAGACAATTATTTCGTAACAAAGAAACAAAAAAAATGTAATTTTGTTCTATTGGTTTCATAAATATATTTATGTATGATCTCTACTACTTAATAATAGTAGTGATATAAGTAGTAACAGCAGCTGCATTAGAAGTATTTAGTAATTAAACTAATTAATTAATGAGAAGCATTATTAATTAATTATGATAGTTATTAATTAATTAAAGTATAATAAAACTATGGTAATGTGAATTTGTAGAAAGTTTTCGAAATAACACCCCCCTTGATGAAATCCTGCGTACGCTACTGATGTGACCTGCTTATTTCTTAAAGAATACTTCCTTTCTTACTAACTTTTTGATAAGTTTACTTATAATTTGATCAATCCTAAATAGCCTACGACTTATTTTCAGAAGTCTGTAAATTGCCTTATGAATGTGAATGGAATAGTAATTATGGTGTGTTTTTAAATGCATATCTAAGTATGCAATTTGTTTCTCTAAAGCATTTACCCATCACTGCCATCTGGTTACATATACTTCATAAAGGAGGGTATGATTTACATTAATTTGTCATTTTCATATTGGATGTAATAACTATTAACTTGGTTTTGTTTACTTTTCCAGTGGAAGACCTGTTGAGGAAGCAGAAAGATAAGGAACTTTGTGTACCAGCTGGGTATGAGACAGAGCTTGATGATTCCACAATACTCGACCAATTGAAGGTTTTAAAGGAGCTCCAAAAAGACTCCAAGGAATATGGTGAGAATAATATTATGACAGACAGCAAAAAATAGTACTTTTATGCATGTGTTAGAATCAAAGATATTGATTTTATGTGCAAATATTTGACTCACTGTTTGAAATTTTGTAAGCATGATAGCCTAATTACAATATTTGCTAAATACATATGTAAACAAACACATGCACAGAGGCTGGCAGTTGGCACATTTAACTTTGAACAACAACTGTATGTCACAAAGAAAATAGGTAGGCTGGTCCATGGAAACACACCTCACTGTAGTACATGCTCAATATGATGTCCATTGGAATGGAAAACTTCAAGATGTGTCCATGTTCATGGTGGCTTTGCACCACAGGTCTTCATGGATTCTCTTCCATCTGTATCCAGCTACTCAAGAATGGTGTACATATTAATTTCATAATAGGGCTCACAAAGCCTAAAATAGAACTTAAAATATATTTTTCATTGCTGTAACATGTTTTTAGATTCAACAGAGGGATGTCCATGCTCTGCCTTGTTTTTTCTCTGACCGCTGTCCACACTACAAGAGGTACAGAAACTGTCCAGCATTTCCATGTTGCACACGATGTATTCCTCATTCAATTTTTTAATGTGTCAGCTATTCATGACCCACCCTGTACATGTATTTCTGGTACAGTGTACTTGTTTCACTGTGTAAAATAAACTTTTCTCTCTTTTTTTTTTTTTTTTAGATCGGAAGCCGGATAAAGGATCAGGATCGAAGAACCCTGTACCATCTCCACCAAAACGCTATCGTTCAGCTTCTTATGGAAAAGTTCTGGCCAAGCTCAATGCTGCTGCTCCATTTTATTTCTTTCTAACAACTATCTATGATTCACCGCAAACTCATCAAGAGGACTTATCAATATCTTTTCCAGGTGAGGGTGAAGGTCATGTTTGGATCAACCATAATTGTAAGTGTCAAAATACTTCACAGCATGAACATGTGTTTTTGGGAGACTAGTATCCATTTTGTAAACTTCAGTCTGAATGAATTGTTCTGTTGTTTACAGAAGAGTTTGTCCACCTCTTGTGTAAAATAGTGTATGAACAACTGAACAGTTAGTTCAGTAAAATCCTTCCATTCTTTATCAGTAAAAAAAATAGTGTTTTCCATGGATATCTGATATGCACCAGAAACATAAAACTATATTGTGACTACGTAATTTGTAATATACACACTCATTCTCAAAATGAGATTATGTAAAGTTTGTAACAAGAGTAACAAAATTATAGAACTATGCACTTAATTACATACTATTTATGAAAAGTTCAGGATGTTTAAATTATTAGCATTCCAATCTTTCTGTCAATGTCTACAAGAAAGTTTTACTCAAAAGATTTGCTACTTTTTGCCAGTTCAGTAGGTATTATTATTTACCCTAGAACTTCTGGATCCAAGCCTTGGAGACCTTCAATCATCACTACAAGTGAACTTCATGGTGGATTTGGGTTGGCTTCTAGAACAGTATGTAAAAGCACGACACTTGTGAGTATATATTTTTATTAAGATTTGTAGCAATCAGAATTCATAAACTGTATATATTGTGGTGTAGAAGTGTATCATTCATGAGTTTGTGTTTTAAGTCCACTTTATGCACAGTGAGGCTAACCGGGACTGAACCTACAGTTTAAAGTGGGATCCGAACTACTATGTACCTCCACCGGGCATCAAACCCGGGACCCCTTGATTACAAGGTGACAACGTTACCCGTACACCGTCGTGGAGACCCGTATATTGTTCATGTAACAGTAAATTGAACAAGTGATTACATGAACGGATTCACTTTGACGTGGAAATTCTGGAAAAGTCGAGAAATCTATGTGAATAATTTGCTCATTGTTCCATGAACAATTTCCAAAGGTAGCAAAATCTATCACACTTCAAACTTCTGCCTGAAACATTGAGTCTGTTGTTAAGAATAGATTATCTTCCTTGTAAAGTCAGGAAAGTCAATTTATGGCTGAACAATTTAGAATTATATTCAGGGCTCTAAATGGAAATTTTCACAAAACAGAATACTTTATTTTCGTTAAGATGGTGTTGTCTTTTTTTGTCTCTGGTTACACTACAGCACTGAGATTAACAACTAGTGAAATGGCATGCTGTATTAAAATTAATTAATATTAAAATATTTATATAAACATCAAATAATGCAAAATACATTGAATAAGAGGTTTCTGGATTTTTTTTTCTTTTTAAAATGTAACCTTTAGGAGCCCAAGACCATTTTCACAGGTAACCTTCTTGCTGCCCGAGCCGATTTTGAGCAAAATGCAGTTTCAATTAAATGAGTGTAGATCGGAGACTAATTGCCCTAGAGAGATGAATGATATACTGTTGTACGCGGAATGAACTGGACAATCAGACTATATAAAATTTATGCAAATTCGGCATATATGTGGTGGGTGGGGGAGGGGAGAACCCCCAAAATTTCAAAAAAATGGGGATCCCCCCCCCCCCCCAAGGAAAAAGTACATGACAGTGTCAACATGCACATGGAAATTATCGCTGGCATGTAAAGAACACAAAAATACTTGCATTATTATCGTATGACCAATGTAACGCGAGTTGTACCCCCAAAAGGAATGGTCAGCATGCCACTAATTCAAGCTTCAAAATGCAGCATTACCTTGAAATTACTGTAGCTCAGAGGCTAATTGCCCTAGAGAGATGAATGATATACTGTTGTACGCGGAATGAATCACAGATTCAGACGATATAAAATTTTTGCACATTCGGCATATATATGGAGGGGGGAGGGGGAATCCCCCCCAAAAAAGCATTTTTTTTAAAAAAAAATGAGGTTTCCCCCCTGTCCCCCTGAAAAAAAAAAGGACGGAAATCATTCCTTTTGGCCTCGGGTACCGATAAACAAACTTCCTTCCAATGCAGTTTCCAGAGGGGAGGGAAACGCATTGCTTTAGAACAACAAATCCGGCCTTCCTTTGTCGGCAAAACTTTTCCCTTAAAAAAAAAATGCAAACAAGAAGTCTCCTTTTTCCCGCCATTTTCATGAGAAAAAAAACTTGCAACAATCATTTCTGTTAAATACATGTGTAAACAACAATATGAAAAAAGAAAATCGGGCCTCCCCGATGGCGCAGTGGTAGCGTCTTCGCCTTGTAATCAAGGGGTCCCGGGTTCGATACCCGGCGGAGGCACAAGTGGTTCGGATCCCACTTTAAACTGTAGGTCCAGTCCCGATTAGCCTTACTGTGCATAAAGTGGACTTAAAACACCAAATCAACAACAACAAAAAAGAAAATCTGAATTCTAGCCAAAAATAGCAAAGTTATAACGTAAAAACTATGACCTTGACAAAGCATCTCAATCGAGACGATCGGGCACCCGAGGGTTACCTAAGAGTGTCTCGATCGAGACGATCGGTCACCTAAAGGTTAAACAGACTGAAATGGTAGTCAGTTCACCGAAAAGGGGAGAAAATTTTGAATTAAATGTACATATCCTCAATTCTTTGTCATAATACCTACTTAGAAAATTAATTTGTGCACATGGATATCTGGAAGGGGAGGACAAGTGGGGGCACTCTCCCCTCTGGAAAATACAAGTCAACCAAAAATTATGTATTCCACACATACAATTTTACTTTAGTCGTAGTAATATAGGTTGAATATTGAAAGGGTGTTGCAGAAGCATGATAACTTCAAACTGAAGCAATGTTTTTTGAGAGGACAACACTAGCATGGAATAAAATGTGGCTTGTTTGTAAATTTTTTCTTTTGTTTTAGGGATAAACCAATGCTGATACTCTATGGAGATGATGATGAAGACTTGAAGGATCCAAAGAATCGTCCAGATAACATTGAAGCGATACGAGTGAAACCTCCCCACCCTTTTGGTCACCATCACACGTTTGTATTTCATTTTCAACTTTACTCATTTTGTGCATTTATCAGTATTTTTTTTTAGAATGTAGCAGCACACAGAACTTGCATGATAGCTGAGGTAATAAAATAAATAGGGATAGGACACATTAATCATTACTAGAGGCACACATTTTTGGTAAATAAAAAAGCAAAATTTCGGTACAAAAACCTAGTCGATTTCAGGTTCAAAATCGGTAAATAAAATAAAATTTCGGTGTTATAGCGGTGAATAATCACATCAAAAGTGCTATATAAAATGACATTTTGGTTTCAAAATTGTGAATATAATCCTAAATTTGATTTAAAAACTGCACTTATTACACAAGATAAACTTATCCCTTCTAATAGCACATTTATGTAGTTACCAAAGTATTAAGTTTATTCCTGTGTAAAGGAGTCCACTTTTGCTTCTCAAATATTTACAGCAGAATTAATCAATTTTCCATGAATTGCATAACTCACAGGATACTTCAAACTTCAGAAAGTGTCACGTCGGTATATAAACTGTAAATTTCGTGTTTAAGAGTCAATTTCGCATTATGCAGTTCATTTCGCATTATTCCGTGACAAAATAGGGTAGAAAAATGCACCTCAGACCTTTCAGAAACATGAAAAATGAACATTACAGCATGTTATTTCATATTTTGTGTTTTCGTCAAAAACGAAATTTGCATGCCTCTAATCATTACTGTATTGATACTGACCAGTATAGACCAGAAAATTTGTTGCTAAAATTGATGCTAATTTTACTGATCTGATGTATTTATAATTGCCTGCAATTTAGTGCAATCTGCCATTCTGTTAATAGTACTGTGGATATAAACATGCAGAGTGGTGCATATTGTATCCACCAGTGTCAGTTGGCAATTCTGTCTGCATGCAGGCACACACGTGCAAGGATCTGCCACTCTCATGCTTAGGCAGCTGTAAGTTTTGCAATCAGTCTGCCATGAAGTGTTGCCTGTTAATACGTTTACGACTCCAATAGTATATTAAATTCACCCTGGATTCAGTTTCTTTTTCAAATACAAAAAACTCATTGCAGCCTCCTATTTAAGTATAAGAGTGAGTCAAATGAAAGCCTTTAAAAATACAGAGAAATATTCGGTGATGAGAACGCTACATGTTAAAAGTAGCTTTTCTACAGCTACAACTACTCTTCCAAAATGTAGCTTTGCTACAGCTACATTTTCCAAAGAGTAGCTCGTTACGCTACTCCTGTTCGCTACTTCGCTACTTTTGCATAAAAAAACAACTTAAAACAATCACATGGATATTACAAAGAAGACCCTAGTATGATAGTTGTATTTACTGAAAATAGATTCTCTTATTTATTATCATGTTTCCCGTCATTCGGTAATTGTTATAGTTGTGTTACTTCAGTTGCTTATATTTACTATAGTGTTTGAGAATAATGTACCTATGTAAGAGGCAGATCAATTCAAATTTGATATATGAGTACAATATTGCAATTAGGATGATACCCAAATTAATGATTACAACTATACACAAATAAAATTTGGCAGAATTATTTACATTTATACAGTGTGTTCCATTCAAATCTCCCTAATTTCAATTAATTACTGTGAACGAAGTACGATGAATTATGAAATAACTGTAACACCAAATGAAAGGCCAGATCTTCAAGTTTTGTTTTCGTGACTTGAAGTTGTCCGTTTGCTCACTATGCAGCGCCACGGTCACATAAATAAAAAATGGCGACTGTTCAACAACGCACACAGGCAGTGGTGTGGTATGCTGACACAAAATCTGTGATTGCAACGCAACAAAATTTCAGACGAGTGTACAGAGGAGTTGCACCTGATGCTAAATCAATTAGGCTGTGGTTTAGTAAGTTTCTAACAACCGGCAGTGTCCTAAAACAATCTGGTGGGGCTCGCCGTCGTGTGTCGGAGGGAAAGGTGGAAGAAATTCGACCTGACCTCACTCCGCTGGACTACTTCCTCTGGTGTTACGTCAAGGATCGTGTGTTTGCGACTCCAGTGAATAACATCCCAGAGTTACAAACCCGCATACGTGATACGATTGCAACAGTAACAGGGGAAATGGAGAGAACATGGCAAGAAGTTGAATACAGACTGGATATTGTTCGTGCTACCAATGGGGAACATGTGGAGGTCTATTAGTGTGTGGAAAATAAAATTTGTGAGTTTTTCTTCAATTCTCTGAAATTTCATTGCTCTATCATTCATACTTTCTTTTCTACGATTAATTGAAATTATGGAGATTTGAATGGAACACCTGGTATATCAACATATTTTCCTTGAGTTGTGTCACATAGTGGTTCGGAACCAGTCTCAATTAGCTTATCTGTGCATAAAGAGGACTCAAAATAAAAACTAGGAAAAATGCCTAGAGGATGGGATCCTCCTCCTCCTCTATTCTCCATGCTGCTCATCGTCATTAATCATTCTTCCTTATTCTCACAATTAGCCAAAAGTGGCAGAAAGCGACTCTAGATAAGAGCATTACTAAATAAACCATTCATCTTCATTGCCATGATTAGCGAAAGTAACAGAAAAGTGAAGCAGAAATATATTGAGGAAACTGATGTGTAAATCTGAGTGTTCTAAACACATTGTAATTTGAAAATTTGTGAACAAATATTATGACGAAAATAATTGTAATTCCAGAAAGTGTATGTCTATCATTCGTGTAACAATAATTTCTTGCTGGCGAGATCCTATATCCTGACAAATGTCAATGCTGTTAACATACTGAGCCATTGATTGCTAGCACTATTGCTTTGTCATTGTAGTGGAAAATGGATTGCTTGTTTTTGCATTGCAAGTTGTGTTTTACACATACACAATGACATTTTGCTGCCTCTTACAGTAGGGATATCCACACGATATGTTCCGGTGGTGGCACAAATGAGGTATTTTTTTTTCTTCAAGGAATCCACAAACAAGGCATTTTCCCAAAATAGAGATGCAGTTCAAAAAAACGTTGCTGTTAGCCTCAATATATCCATATATATCAGTTAGTTATCTGGATATTAGAATTAATAAGATACTAATGAAATTAATTACGTGGATACCTATATTGTGATATCAAGATATTTAAAATCTACATTATCCGTATCTCCATGTAATAGACTTTGTCTTTATGAACCTCCTGCAAATGTAACCGTTATTTTCGATTTCTTTTATGCTGTTGCCACATTCAAAATTTACCTCAAAATGCTGAGAAGAAATGTAGCTGTAGCGAAATTTTCACTACAACTACAGGAATTGTGTAGCTTCGCTACCGCTACAGCTACAATTTTCAAAATGTAGCACAGCTATAGCTACAGTATTGCCGCTACAAGTAGCATGCTACTTCTGACCACTGGAAATATTACAGAACAGACTGTGTGAAATATCAGCTGTTATTTACAAAACACCCTTGAAACTGCAACATTGATCAAGTTCAGTTCAAGATATCATTTTGTCATTGTAAAGATGGTGGATCTTGAAACCTAAATCCTATAGAAATTCATCGCAAATGAAAACTCAATATCCTTATGCATCAGCTAGTTTACAAATGGAGAAAATTCAGTAATTGTATCATTTTGCAGGCATACAGATGGAAATACTTCTGCATTGGCATGACTGAATGTACATCCCATGGTTAAATTTTTCAGAGGTTATCATACACTTTTAGAACACTTGAAAATATGTATTGATAAACAATGAGTCCATTCTGAAATATAACAAAATTTTACAATACATGCAAAAATTACTAGATACACAAAAATAAGTTAAGGTTTTCATCTGACTTAGCATTGCATCATAAATTGAAGTTGGTATTTTATACTATGTATCAACATATTAAAAACAAGATAAAAATCACAGCATATGCTGTGTTTTGTCCTCCAAATTTTGAAACTCACCTTGGTCCTTCAGGAAGAAATGAACAAGTCATGGAAAGGGTACAACATGGTTAATAGAGTTAAAAAGGATTTAAAAGTATAACAACTTGATGTCCTGATCATGTCACTGTAGCAACCAGAGAATGGCTTGTGATTTTGTAAATTTTTTTTGATTTTATCTTGTTTTGAATAATTACCCTTGCACATTAATTCAGGAGGTGAAGGGATCATTGATTTTCTTCATGGGATACTTGTCATTTAATATCTGGTCAATGGAATACCTTTTCAGTAGCAGGTAAATTTTCTATCCATACATGACCTGTTTTGGTTAAAATTTAATTTTTATGAATTAGTGATTTGAATGTGCTAACATGGATGATTGTGAGAAACTTTAAAATTTCACATTGACGAATCCCTAATTTATATGTACGTAACTTTTTCATGTGTGTACATTCTTGGTTTTTCTTGATTTCATTTCTTTGTTTATGTCCAGTATATGCAAACATATTGGTTTGGTTGGTACATGGAGGAAGATATCATTCTTTCATAACAACTTACCCATTGTTTCATGTAAAGGTTTGAAACAAGTCAGTTGTGCTTCAAAACTGTACATGGGACACTGAGGTAGTTGTGTAGAATAGATGTTACATGTGTATGTTCTCCACAGAGAATAATAAATGTAGACTACATTAATTATTTGTAGTGAGACACCAGTATTAGTAATCAGGTTGTGTAGATTTAACTAAAGTCACAAGTACATGAACTAGCAATAAGATAATATAGTCATAGCCGTTTGTTTTTTGCTTCAGTGTAATAAAGTTATATGTTGCCGATTAGCAGGGATATTCAGTTTCATAATGACCATTTGATGCAATTACAAAATAATTTGTAGTTTCTATTAGCATTGTGGTTTAATATTAATTGGGCATTCTCATTATACAGAATAATGAAAGTCAATGGCTCCAAATATTTGTTTTATTCTTAACCATATTATGCATTTAAATAGCTACATACTTCAAGTATATAATAGCAGTAAATTCAGTATAAAGTAGATCAAAATGAACTGTAGTCTCTATTTTCAGTAATAACATTTAGTTCAAAATGCTAATAATTTATGTTAGGACTGACCCGATACCAATGTCAATACTTCGAAATTGGAACTATACCACATAAATTGTATAGTTTTGCTTTAAAATTTGCATAATTTCACGTAAGATAATTATTTGATCACAAAAGTAATTTCTCACAACGTTGTTGCCAAAATAATGAAAAATGCATTTTGCACAATTTCCAGGGCCTTTAGACTGGAAAAGTGTCGGCCAGTACCGAAAGTTTCCAATACCGATCCCATTAGTATTGGCTGATTGAATTGCATTGGCATCAGCTAAGTCCTAATTTATTCTCATTGGTTATCAGCCAGGCCATTTAGTTTCGCACTAAACTAATCAAAATTCCAGGACCCATAACTGAAGTAGATTACAATGTTTCGCCACAGGAAGATGTCCCTGTTGCACTACAAGGATGGTGGGCTTAGGGTAGTTGTGCACACTGCTAACCTAATAGAATCGGATTGGCACAATCGAACACAGGGGTGAGTACCTGATATTTTCACTGTTAAGTACCTCCTTGTTATCTTCGCAGAAAGATGACTCTCTTCTACTATAGAAATGGTGGGTTGCGAGTCATGGTTTCTACTGCAAACTTGATCGAGGAGGATTGGGAAGATCATGTTCAAGGGTAAGCATTTAGTTAGCTGATTGTTCAACAGCCACATGTGTACAAGGTTGATTAGCAATCTGCCTGAGCTAAAGATGGCGCACACAATCACATCTCTGCATATCACCTACGGCATTATGTAAAGTGCTAAGTGAAGCTCTGTTTATATCAAACAAGTAAGTACCACCATTAATGAGATCACAAATAGGATGTTTGAATCAAACCCCTACCGACACAATACTAATCCAAGAACAAAAGAATGTAGCAAAAGAAGGTAGGAAGCAGCCAACATAGCCATGCTATATCTATTCAGATATAAAAGACCATATTCACCCTGTATCTACAGATTCGGAGCTGATATATAGGTCACAGGTCCACATTTACATGAAAGGATGGCTACAGTCCTGGGCCTCCATTGGTGAAAATATGCTTTGATAGAAGTCATTAAATGAAAATAAAGAGATATCTGAAATGTGGTAAAAATATTGATTCTTGTTAACAAAACACATGATCTTATTTTTATGCCAGCTTTTCATTGGAAATTACTGTCTTAATTGTATATTTTCTTGACTGTTTGTACCCAGGTAATAAATAGAAATGTATTTTCCAGCTTCATTAACATATATTTAATATTCTGACCTACGTCTGACATAAATTGATCTAAAAGTTATAACTGGAACTGCATATTGGCACTCTGACATAAATCCGGACCTGACCTTTGTGTGGGTGTCTGTTGAAATACTTGATCCCATACCACTATCTATATATGAGTTTCAACCGATACGAGTGGTAAAAAGGTAAAGGTACCCCTGTGCGTGCGCACACATGCTATGAAGGCATATGGGGTGATGTGGAGGTATATTCTTGATCTTGGCCATAGTTGGGATGATATGATCAACATCACACCCAATCTCCTTTACCCCACAGGGTTGCCCCCAAGTACCCATTTATGAGGCTGGGTGGGCCTCAGAGCTGCGCAGATCACCTGCCGTGGGATTCAAACCCGGGTCTTCCACTTGGTAGCTAGATGCTCTACCAGCTGAGCTACTACGGCTCTTCCGATACCAGTGGTATTATACTTCGAAATTAGTCATTAATACCAGCTAATACTTTCTGCAATAGTGCTATGCAATGCTTTTGTGGAGTCAAACCTCGATATTGGTAGAAATTGGTAAGAGTCATCATTAGTATCAGGATCGGTTCTAAATGGTATCAGGTATGACCTTAGAAAATAAGCCTTACTTTTGTTTGAAAATAGTTCTATTTAGGTGAACTAATGAAACATGATGGGGAAAATTGGAAATAAATACCTGTGCTTCACCTTCAAATCTACCTGAAGACTGCTAGCTTTATTAAGCTTATTAAGTAACTACTTTGTATTCAACTCTATTTTCTATAATAAAAAGTTTTGTTATACATGGTTGCAAATTAGATATAGTACTCATTAGTAGATAATGAAATTCAAACATAAGAGCTGAAATAAATTGAGTTAGGAGTCTGGCTGAATGGAGGTCAAATATCTGAAGTGTGGCCTGCATTTTGTCAGTTCAAGTTGAATGAGAAAGTGCAAAATAGAAGGTCAAAGTATGGAGATGGAACTTGCATCAATGTGGTTACCACCTAATTAGGTGCATATAGATAGATCAGAATATTAAATATATATTAACGAAGATGGGAAATACATTTTTATTTATCACCTGGATACAAACAATCAAGACAGCAATTTCCAATAAAAAACCTGACAAACTATGTGATATGCAAGTGTTTTTCTTCCTGCTCCATTGGGTCTGATGATGCAAACGTGATTTTTGTGAAAATGTTATAAAATCATCAATGTGCTGTTTATAAATGATTAATTACAATCAAGTTAATAGCTAGTAACTTAAACTTTTTTGAAAAAAAAATTGTGTGTATGTTTTTAACAGAGTTCCTAAATATATTAAATCTTTTCTAACTTATTCATGTTAAGATTGATTCACAAAATGGATGTTACAAAAAATATTTGTCACTTTATATCAGATGGGTTCACTCATCATTCCTCATTCCAGGTAATACTTTGTGCCTATCAAATAATGAAGTGATAAAAATTCACTGTTTCAGATTGTGGATGAGTCCTTTGTGCCCTCAATTGCCTGATGATGCTGATACCAATGCAGGGGAATCTCCTACAGAGTTTAAAGCAGATTTGTTACGCTATCTGTGCTTTTACAAGCTGCCCAAACTGCAAGAATGGATTGGGAGAGTGAGGCGAGCAGACTTCTCCAAGATCAGGTAGCAACATTAGCTGTCTTATGTATCATCTTATGTATGAACTTAATATCTTCAGTCGAAGAAGAATTATTTGCTCAATGAATTAATATTAGGAATCCTTTAATATTTAATGCATAATTCAACGTTTTCTGTTTTTATTGCCTCGTTTTTCCAACCTAATTTATAAATAATTGGTGGGTGATCTAAGGTCAGATTTTTCTGGCCTTGTCCCCGCATGAAACGGCTCTGGGGCTCACCCAGCCTCAAATCAATGAATAGCTGGGGACACCCCTGGGGGGTAAAATCAGCCAGAACCTGATGCTGATCAATCAGCTACAAAATGGGTGAGATCGTGAATGTGTGGGGTCCTATTCCCACATCACCTAAATGTGCTTTCATGGCACGGTGCTATATGCACAGAGAACTTTACCTTAAATATGGAAGAAAATTTTCAAAAATGAACACACTAATATGTAAAAAAAAAAATGTAAAGTGCTCCCCTGGGCTTTGCACCATGCCATGAAGGCGTATAGGGGGTGTGGAGTTAGGGCCCCACACTTTCTTGATCACGGCCGAAGATGGGGGTGATGTGATCAGCACCATGCCCCTGGCTGCCTTTATTCCCCCAGAGTTTTCTCCAGGTACCCACTTTATACGACGCTGGGTGGGTGCCGGAGCCACTTGAACAGGTGGAAAAATTTCCCAGTTCTCCCCCACCGGGGACCGAACCTGGATCTCTCGCATGGTAGTCAGACGCCCTAACGACTGAGCTACCGCAGCTGCTACACCAATATGTATTCTTTCATTTTGTATTACCATCAAAAACTAGATGTGGGTACTACTCTTATCTGCTAATATTTATTAATTTGATGTTTTAATGATACATATAGTCATCTTTCTCAGGAGCTATTCTGAAAATCCCACATGTGAAATATCAAAACTTCAAATATCACAAGGGAAACATGTTTCTATTTATAACAGGATACTGTCGCAAACAATTTCAAGAATTTTAATTTTCCATACTTTGAATTCAGTCCCTCACTAGGGCACATTCCACTGGTTCATACCAACGTAAATTGCAGGTATTCTTTTCAAGTAAAACAGAACTGTTCATCATACTTCCTTCTCGGTGGATAGAGGCTATCAGGGCAACTTATTCTTACTCAATTTCACACTGGGATATTGCGGGGGGGGGGGGGGGGGAATAGTAATCAAACTAGAAAAGACAGGTTATCTTGCAAGGAGACATTTAGATGACACCTAGCACCTATTATCTTCATTGTAAACAACAAAAGCATTGACTTATCACACAGTTATGTGAAAATTGTGTCACAGCCAGGAACTGAACGTGGGTCCCTGGCATTCTTAGACCAAGTCTGAGCAACAAAGCCCCACATTTTCCACACATACAACTTCGTGCCATCTCCCTGCATTTAATGGAACTAATACAAATTCACTATCTCTGTGAAATAGATTACAGCATAAAGAGGATACAGTGATTTGAGTAAAATATCGCCCTGAAAAATTATAACTGCCGTTGAATTATGTCTTTTATCTTAAATAATCTTTCGTTTTCTCAGGGTTTGGTTTGTGTCGTCAGTACCTCAGTCTCACAAGGATTCTGATATGAATAAGTGGGGTCATCGTCGATTAGGTAATATCTTGAAAAGGCATGCCACCCAGATGGACAGCAAGTGGACTGTCATTTCTCAGTGCTCTTCCATTGGAAGCTTAGGTCCGGAACCATCCTCATGGTTGCTTGGGGAGTTTAGGAATAGTCTGAGTGAGGCAGCAGGGCAAGCTATTTGTGTTCCGTCTCCTCAACTCAAGGTGGTAAGTTTCTGTTCTTAAAAATTCAGCAAGTGATACTTGTTTGAGTTTTGGTTTCTAAGTCCATATTATGTACAGGAAGGCTAATCAGTACTGAACCTACAGTTTAAAGTGAGATCCGAACCGTTGTGCCTCCATCATGTCTGGAACTTTTGATTACAAGGCACAAGGCATATTTGATCAAAAAATAGTGGAAATACAACTTTCAGCTTAAACTTTACATTTTCATGCAGACAAGCACTTACAGAATGTGAATTTCCTCTGAATTCTGCAACATGTAATGGGCATTGATCTTTATTTTTAGAATATTACAACTACATTAAGTGAATTTAAGAATATATTGCAGCAAATGTCTTGCAGATCTGCATGGTAAACTTTGAATGTATTGTCATGTTCCTATATTAATAGCCAAATTATACACAAGCATTATTACTTTTTACAGACATTATTTTAGCTGAAAAACACAACATATGCTGACCAAGGCTGTATATATTACAGTCAACAAAATTAACAACAACGTTTCAACCCTCTATCCAAGTCTTCCTCAGACTTAAAACCAAATTGGTTTCAAGTCTGAAGAAGACCCTGATAGAGGGTTGGAAGGTCATTTTTTTTTTTTTACTGAAACATAAACTGCCGTGGTCAGCATATGTGTTTTTTTTTTCTGTCATGGAAACAAGGCTTAATCATGTTAACATTTTAGCTGTACCCATGTAATTTTAATCATGATGTGAAACAAACTTTGCATGCAGTAGTAAATATTTTTTCTTGTAATTCATAGAGTTTAATTTCACTTTATAAAAAGTAGAAAGTGAATATTTTGTTTTTCTTTTCTCATCTTTATCCTTGTCAGCATAATTTCCAAAATATTGCCATTTGCCATATTGGTTAGGGTGACCATAATATTTTGACCCAAAAACAAGACATCCCAAGGAGATCATTCCCCCTCCTTCCTGAAAAGTCTGTTAGACCTAATTATAAAATTATTTTTATTATTAATATATTATTATTATTTATTAAAGGATGGATCACATAAATGATAAAATGATACATCATATACAATAAATAAAATATGATCTCCCAATGTCAAGAGGTATTAATTATTATAAACTCGACGTGACTTGCATAGCCTTTCTCGTCCTTTCTGATCAACCTTTGATATTAGTCCTATGCTGAAGTCAAGTAATGCCAGACGTATTTAGCAGAAGAACCAATCTTCTTAAGAGCAGCTTCATTATTCATTAACCATTTATAAATCTCCTTGAAAACTTTACCCCACATATCAGAAACAACTCAAGAATTTTTTATTTTGAGTTTGCGTCAAGACGCAGGAACTTTTAATTCTTGTTGCAATTCCATAAAGAAACTGCATGCTTATTCACTGCTCTACAAATATCGGAACACACACAAAACAATACAATATCTTTTTTACCATGAAATGTCTCGAATTTAGACTTGGTTTTCAAGATAACTCCTAGACTTATAAAACGAGACAAATAGTGGAACAGTAAAATGCAATTTTTGTCACTTTATATCTGGATATTATTTAAGTGCTACTTGAAACAAAACCATGTATTTGATTCATAGGAAGAGTTTCAAAGGTGAATTGTGATTCGTTTTTCTTCCAACAAAATGTAGTTCTTAGTGTTAATGACATTATTTTATAATATTATTTGCCCAGTTTAATAAAATTATATATTTTACCCCCAGATATATCCAAGTTTCCAAAATGTGGCAGACAGTCATGATGGTCTCTTGGGTGGAGGCTGTCTTCCATATGGAAAGATGACTCACAATAAGCAACGTTGGTTTCGAGATTATCTATAGTAAGTACTAAAAATATACGGCTATTCTTTAATATCAAAAGATCATGAGCAACAGGCACGTATCCAGAGGGGGGGCTTAGGGGGCTCGAGCCCCCCCCGAAAGTTTTAGGTTTACACTAGATAAAATGAGGTTTTTGGTTTCTTGTGGTGTGAAATAAAATAATGTGACAATAATTTAAGGAGAGAAATAATTATCGAGGCAAGACGGAGAATGTTCCGTAACCCTGTTATTGATTATAGCACATATCCAAGATGAGGCACAGGGGGCTCGACCCTCTCCCCAGGAAATTTTTCAGTTTACGTTAGATAAAATTAGGTTTTTGGCTTCTTGAATAATGTGAAAATAATGTAAGGAGAGAAATAATTATTGAGGCAAGATGGAGCATGTTTTGAACGCCTGTTATTGTTAATAGCACGTATCCAAGGTGGGGATGAGGTGGCTCGAGCCCCCCCCTCAGGAAATTTTTCAATTTACACTAGATAAAATTAGATTTTTGGCGTCTTGAATAATGTGAAGATAATAAATTTATAAATCTGAGAGAAATAATTATCGAAACAAGACGGAGAGTGTTCTATAACCTTATTATAGTCAATAGCACGTATCCAAGGTGGGAATCAAGAGGCTCGAGCCCTCCTTCAGGATTTTTTTCTGTTTACACTAGATAAAATTAGGATTTTGGCTTCTTGAATAATGTGATGATAATTTGGGAGAAATAATTATCGAGACAAGACGCAGAATGTTCTATAACCCTGTTATTGTTAATAGCACGTATCCAAGGTGGGGTTGAGGTGGCTCGAGCTATCCCCAGAGAGTTTTTTATTTTACACTAGATAAAATTAGGTTTTTGGCTTTTTGAATAATGTGACGATGATTTAAGGAGATAGACAATTATCGAGGCAAGAATGTTCTATAACCATGTTGTTGATAATATTGCACGTAAACTTTTCTTGCGCTTTCGGTGTTGTCGCAGCGCACTTGAGCACTATGTAGACACTTATCAGCATTTGGAAGCTGCACAACAAAGGTAACGCCACACGTAGGGCGATACGTTGTAATTTCTAATCTCTGGAAGGTGGGAGAGGGTACGTTCTTGAATGAGAGAAGGAGTCAACTACTGGCAATATTAACGAATCATTTTATCTGCGGAACGTTCTAGAATATAATGAGGATATAAATACGCGGATTCAATATTTCGGTTGATCTGTACAAAGAATCGGTTAATGAGATTTCAGAGGTGTGTGTGAGAATAGTATTTGGTTTATTGGGTAGAATTGTAAGCCCCGAAATTTTCTTTCATACATACAGTCGATTGGTGATCAGATCAGTCAGCGTCCTCTGGTTGCTTTATAAGATATAGTGATTCGAAAATGAAGACATTGACGACAGCAGAACTTCCGGGGCCTCAGTGTAGTGCTAGTTCGGTTCGAGGGCCGAAGAGATCAAGGTGCGTCTCTCTCTCTTTCTCTTTCTCTCTCTCTCTCTCTCTAAAGTGAATATTTCAGCAGTACCGGATATTGGAGTGGTTTGTTAAAACAGAAATAAGCTGCATGGATCAGCTGAAAATCAAAGTTTTGAGTGATGATTTAGTTTTGCCAGAACTAAATTTCATATATGCAGTCCGAGAATTTCATGGTATAAAAAATACTTTTGTTTCAAACACTTAACTTCCATAAAGAGACAGCCGAAAATTTTATGAATGTCGAGAAGAGAAAGCAAGATGTTGCATATGTAGACATTTTAGGTGGAAATTGCAGGCTCTACCAGGACCCAAATCAGGGCTCTACCAACTGAGCCACCTAGCCATCCTTGACTTCAACCAATTTTTCGTTAAAATGTCTACATAGTACATGTCCTGCGTATGTCAAATCGTAAGGAGTTGCCTGTATAGTGAACAAGCACAGAAAATATAGGAGAGAGAAGAAAACTGAGGAGCATTCCCACCGGTTGAGGAGAATTTCTTGCTGTGGTCAACAAGAGCTACTACTTCGAGGTGACAATGACAGTGGCCTAATAAGGTAGATTTCACACCGTGTCGCCTGAGGATTTCACAAGTCGAAATTAGGTTTGTGCGGCCTTTTGTGTCGCTACGGTGTCAAATGGGGTTATGACCTCACCAACCCTCCCTTGGGCACGTCACTGGAGATAAATGAGTAAGCATTTGAGCATACTGGGAGACGATACATTAGATGTGTTGGGAACGGAAGGGTTTTCACTGTGCATTAATTGTTTCGTGATCCACCTGTATTCGAGAAGACTTCCTTTGTTTCGTGCCGATATATGACAAGACAGCGGAAGCTGTGACAGGCATTTTTGAACACTTGTGAGTGCTAAGGCCTGAATCTGAACAATTTGGTGGGTTTCGGCTTTTTATAAGAGCTGCAAATATGGGAGGACAAGACACGTTAGTGGTGTTCAGGCTCAAATCAGAGAGAAATATTCGAGAGCTGTCTGTGTCCAGTTCGCAGCCCACAATTTGAATCTCGCTTTGTCGAGTGGATTGTCCATCTCATGGTCCATCCCGTGCATGTGTAACAGCTTCGTAAAAACACTCAAAGACACCATAGATGTTTTTATGCCTGATGAGAAGAAATGGACAAACACACATACTGAGATGGTTCCGGCACACAATGTTAATGCATGGAAACAGAGGAGTCGAGTGGTAAAGAATGGTCCGATTTCACGTTGTGATTAAAATGGCAGCCTTACAGTGGCGACGATTTAAGGGATAGTTGCTCCCAATTTTTTGTTTTCTTGCCTCAACATTATGGCCTCTTAATGTTAAGCCTTGATCTACCAAGAGAAAGTAAACTTTCCTTGCAACGCCCTCCGCACCCCCCCCCCCCCCCCCCCATTTTGGAAACCAATTGCCACCACTGGTCTTGAACATACAATTGTGAGGTTCTTACTATACCCCTTAAAAAAATGGTGTTGAGCCCCCCCCGAAAGGAATTCCTGGATACGTGCCTGATGAGCAACATGTTTTTTGGTGTATTATATTGTTCAGTATATGTAAATTAAAAAATACAAAATATTATGTTGATTTGTCAATGTATAGTTAATTGAAAACAGAATAAAATCAAAGAAGAAATGTGCATTATTATCAAAGTATAATTTATCATTCAGTATGAAGGTTTATTTTTAAATTTACATTTAAATGAAGCTGAATTAATGTTTTACCATTAATGATTTTTTTTTCTGTATAGTCAGTGGAAGAGCAGCAGAAGGTACCGTAGCAAAGCCATGCCACATATTAAGACATATGCTAGGCTGTCACCAGACAATACAGAGGTAGGCTGGTTTCATCTCACCAGTGCTAACTTATCCAAAGCAGCATGGGGTATGATGAATAAGAATCGCACCAGCTTATATATCATGTCATATGAAGCTGGAGTCCTGTTCTTACCAAAATTTGTGGTAAGTGTTTCCTCTTCTTCCTTTTTGTTTGGTATGTGCATTATCCCCAATGAAACTGGAAATGACTACTCTTTGGTTAAAGATCTAGTTTTATGTCTCAGGAAACCAAGGTAAAAAAATGCAGGAAAATGTAATATCGAGGAAAATTTTATAACATTCTGTTATATTGGGACCATGAAAATTTAATATACAGGGTGTTTCTAAAGGTCGTTTACAACGCTTGGGAGGTGATTCCTCACACTAAAACAAGCAAAAAGTCTAAGTTCCATTTTTACGACTGAGGCTTCGTTTCCGAGATAGGAGCCTCGCAAAAGGTGACAAAGTGAACGTCACACCTAACTGGGACGAATACTATCACAGATAGAGAGGCGGTTCCAAGGGAATCATAAAGGAATCGTATGTGCTCAGTCCGGAAGTCACTATGAAAAGTTCACTGCACGCATGCGCAATGGAGTCCTCAAAGGAATTGGGGATTTCCAGCAACAACAATGCATGGAAAAGGTATGTAACGCAGCAAGAAGGACCGTGACAATGAGAAATGCATGCAAGACAACACATCCCGACCTCAAACATCAAAACATGACCACCGAACACAAAATCCGAAAAGTTGAGCACGGTTGCATACCCCAGTTACACGCGAGGAATGAACGAATCATGTCATGTGGCATACGAGAGACAGGAGGAGGGAAAGAAAAACACAATATCAGATGATTGCGACAACGTGTATTTTTACACGCGACAACTGCGTAATATCCCCCCCCCCCCCCACACACACACAACAAACAACAAATGCTACAATATCTTACGCACAGACAGTCCGTGTCACTGTACACCAACTGAAGATGTCACTTTCACCACACAAAGGGGGTGGGGAGCAATACCAAAAGTGTTCTCACTGGTATTTGCCGAGGGCAATAATCACAGACGGTTTTCAAAATGTCTGCCGTTTACTTCTACGCAGAGATGACAGCGACGAATCAAGGATTGTCGAGTACGAGCAAACAAGCCAGGTGTATCTGCTACCGTCGCGGCGGCGACGTTGATGCGAGCAACGAGGTCCTCAGCTGATGTGACAGGTGTGTCGTATACGAGGGTTTTCATTTCTCCCCAGAAGAAAAAATCGAGAGGGTTGAGATCTGGCGACCTCGGTGGCCAAGGCACAGGCTCATCCCTACCAATGAACCTATTGCGAAACACGTCATGCAGGAAATGTCGTACATTACGATCGAAATGAGCTGGTGCACCATCGTGTTGGTACCACATTTCTTGCCGCAGTGCCAAAGGTACGGTCTCCAACAGTTCAGGCAGAACCTCACTAAGAAATGCATGATACGTGCGACCATTCAGGCGAACAGGGAGAATGTATGGTCCAATTAAATGATCATGTACTATCCCGCACCACACATTCACTGAAAACCTGTGCTGGTGATGGGCCACAAAAAGTGCATGTGGGTTGTCAAAGTCCCATACATGACTGTTTCTACTATTGAAGACATCCATCCTGGTGAAAATGACTTCATCTGTCCACAATACGTGTGCCCCGAAGTGAGGGTTTGTGTCCAGCTGATGCAACAACCATTGGCAAAACTCCATACGAGGGCGAAAGTCACGAGGTAACAGTTCTTGTACTTTCTGCAGTTTAAAAGGGTGCATTCCTTCATCTGACAACACTCGCCAAACATTCACATGAGACGTGTTTCGTGCCCGAGCGAGCACTCGCGTACTGGTGCCAGGATGTTCTGCGACCGCTGTTAACACATCTTCTGCAAACTGATGTGTGCGTACACTTCGGGGTCTTCCAACTTCTTGTCGCGGTGGTAACACTGACCCTGTTTCACGCAGTCGACTGTCCACTACCTGAAAGAAGGTGTGAGACGGTAAACGTCTATGTGGAAAGCGTTCTCCATAAAGACGCCTTGCCTCACGGCTATTACCACGTGCCTCCCCATACATGAGATGCATGTCTGCTAGCTGCTGGGTCGTATACGCAGCCATCTGTGTAATAGCGAGCTGGAACTGCAAAGTATTGTTTTTGTTTAACACTGGCACACTGCACAAATTGGCCGTATCACCGTACGAACACCACAGACCAATTGTTGCGATACTTGACTTGCCCACTCCACCACGTCAACTTCTTTCAATGCAACATATTAGTACTCTTCAATGCGTATGACAACCTAGAGCGAACTGCTGATCATATCCCAGCACCTGCAACACGATTGGGACGACTGCCGGAGAGAACCAACCCTTCGAGCTCCTCTCGCGGGAACAGCAGTCATGAAGGTCAAACGTAGACTACGAGAGCCAGACTTGCCTGTGCAGCACTTCCAAAACTGGTCTCTTTTACGTCACAATGATCGCGTGCGAACACTTTTGGTATTGCTCCCCACCCCCTTTGTGTGGTGAAAGTGACATCTTCAGTTGGTGTACAGTGACACGGACTGTCTGTGCGTAAGATATTGTAGCATTTGTTGTTTGTTGTGTGTGTGTGTGTGGGGGGGATATTACGTAGTTGTCGCGTGTAAAAATACACGTTGTCGCAATCATCTTGTTAAAATGTTTTGATTCAAAAGATTCTCATACCCAAATATGTTCATGTAAATTTTTCATAATGTGATATATTCTGTGAAGCAATTTTTTTTACGTTTAGATTGTCCTGTGGCCTAGAAGAGGAGAGAAATAAAACTTCTTATTTCCAGTTTAGTTCGTTTGAATAATGGCTTAAAAGTTAACATGCAGTATCAGGTTTGAATTATGGCTTCTTAAAATTTAACAGGTTATGGGCCCAGCCCAGGTGTTCATGAACTGTGCTGCAATGTACTTTGGAGTTGCTTCATCACAGTGAAAAATTTTATCGTCAATTTTTGTGATGTACTCATGACTGATCACATGATGTGATAATGTATGTAGTGCTTGTGAAGCTTTGAATCGAAATTTGTGCAATGTAATTTTTTTTTTGTACGAAAATTACGGTGTCAAGAAAATTGAAACAAATTCGATACTACAATGACGACTCCAATCGTGATTAATAGTGGACAGCCAAACATTGAAAAACTGGAAGGTGTTAAGAATTACGCCACGTGGAAGTTCGTAATGAAATTAACTCTGATCGATAGTGGTTTATGGGACTGTATCGAAGCAGCTACTCCAGTGGATCCAGTTCGAGACCAGAAAGCGTATGCCAAGATTTGTTTGTGCGTGCATTCTTCTTGCTACCCACATGTTAGAAATGCTGTAAGTGCAAAGGCAGCATGGAAAAATTTGAAGGCAGCTTACGAAAATCAAGGTATAAGTAGGCGCTTAGCAATTAAAAGAAGACTGACCAGAGTGCGTTATGAAGATTTTCCTTCAATGGACTTGTACCTTGGTGAAATAATCTCATTACAACAAGAGTTGGCGGACGTGGGTTGCAGTGTCGATGATGAAGAAATCGCCGAAATTATGTTGATTGGATTGCCTGAAGAGTTTAATCCTTTGGTAATGGGTATTGAAGGAACACAGACGAAACTTACCAGCGAGTTTGTGAAGTCACGGCTCATGCAGGGTGATTTTCGACGAAGTGAAAATGTTTCCAAGGATTCTGCATATTTAGCTTCAGATAAGAAGAAGGGTCCATTTGTACCTATTTGCCATCATTGCAAGAAGGAAGGCCACATAAAGCCTAGATGTCCTCAACTACAGAAGTCTAAGAAGCGGATGAAGAAACCTACAGTTACGAAGCAAGGACCAAGTTCTTCGCAACACAATAATTCGTTTTTGTTGACTACCCACAGTGCTTATGCCAGTAAAATATTTAATGATGATGACTGGTTACTAGATTCAGGGTGTACTTCACACATGAGTAAACGTAAAGATTGGTTTGATAATTATTCAAATTCTAAATCATCTGAAATTACCATTGCAAATAATCAAAAGGTGATCAGTAATGGAATTGGTGATGTGAAAGTAAAACTCAAAAATAATGTGCAGAAGTTAATATCTAAAGTGATGTATGTTCCAGATATTACTGCTAATTTGTTGTCTGTTAACAAAGTTACTGAAAAAGGTTATGTTATGCTTTTCGATGACAAACGGTGTAGTGGTTACAATGTATCTGATATTGAGATAAAGGCTACTCCAAAATTTACAGCAACAAAGGTAGGTGGCATTTATAAGTTAGACCAGGCTGAAAATTTGTCCATGATGAATTTAAACAATACTACTGTAAATTCTCTTGAAAATTGTGAAGAGACAGTAGCTATGTTGTCAGTTAATGCTTCACAAGATGTATGGCATAAACGTTTAGGTCACTTGAATCTAAAAGGAATGATATCTTTGAGAGATAATTTAGCTGATGGAGTATGTTTTCATGATGACACCCCAAAACAATGTATCCCTTGCATTGAGGGGAAGCAGAAAACTGCATCCTTTCCCAAGGGAGTGGCAAAAAGAGCTAAAGAAAAACTAGAGTTAATACATTCTGATGTTTGTGGACCAATGTCCGAATCAAGTTGGGGTGGTGCACGATATTTTGTTACTTTTACTGATGATTATACTCGCAAGAGTTTTGTATATTTTCTTAAATTTAAGCATGAAGTATTTGAAAAATTTGTAGAGTTCAAAGCTTTTGTAGAAAATCAGTGTAATTTAAAAATTAAGAAACTTAGATCAGATAATGGTACAGAATACTGTAACAAGAAATTTTCTGCATTTCTCAGTGAACATGGTATAATCCATGAGACAAGTGTTCCATATACTCCGCAACAAAATGGAGTTGCCGAGAGACTAAACAGAACAGTTGTAGAAAAGGCTAGAACCATGCTTCATGATGCTAATCTCAGTAAGAGATATTGGGCTGAAGCAATTTCAACAGGTGTATACCTGAAGAATGTTTGTCCTACAGTTGCAATTAAAGATGCTACTCCAGAGGAAATGTGGACAGGACATAAAGTTAATCTAAGTCATCTTCGTGTATTTGGTTGTACAGCATATGTTTTGACACCAGACTATAAACGAAAAAAGATGGATAGTAAGTCGAAGCCATACATTATGGTAGGTTACTGTGAGTTTACAAAAGGTTATAGATTAGCTGATACTTCTAATTCTGGTAAGGTTATTAAAGCAAGAAGTGTTATATTCCTGGAAAATGTTGCAGGGTCATGTGTCGATAAGACAGATGTCAACACTGACATGTCTTCTGATGTAATTTTACCTCTGACTGTACAGATACCATTTAGTGGATCACAAGTTAAAAACAATGACAGTCAAAATATTGTAGGTGCTAGACAGAAATCTGAAGAAAAGTCAAGTGACACTTTATGTGTTGATAGTAATGTCGGCGAATTATCAGAAGTAACAAATTCAGAAACTGCTGAATGTTCTAATGTAGGTAGTGATTTTTCTCAAAATGTAGAACAAGAAAATGGTAGACCTGTTAGAAATAAGCAATTACCAATTTGGATGGGTGATTATGATTTATCCGACACATCCTTTATGAGTTTTGAGGAACCTGTAAGTTTTGAAGATGCCACAACATGCAAAGAAAATTCCAAATGGAAGAGAGCGATGGATGATGAATATAAATCACTCTTGAAGAATGAAGTTTGGGAATTAGTAGATCGTCCAAAAGACCAGAGTGTAGTTAAATGTAAATGGGTATATAAAGTAAAACAAGATGTAAATGGGGATGTAGATAGATACAAAGCTAGATTAGTAGCACGGGGCTTTACGCAACGATACGGTATCGATTATGAAGAGACGTTTGCACCTGTTGTAAGACACTCTACTCTCAGACTTTTGTTTGCTATTGGTGTGGAATACAATATGGACATAGATCATATTGATATAAGTACTGCATTCCTGAATGGTGATTTAAATGAGACAATTTATATGGAACAACCACAAGGTTATCAGGTTGATAATAAAGTGTGTCTACTCAAAAAGAGTTTGTATGGTCTAAAACAAGCAAGTAGAGCTTGGAATCAGAAAATACATGATGTATTAATCAAAATGAAATATGATCAATCAAAATGTGAACCTTGTGTTTATACAAAATGTATAAAGGGTAAAAAGATGATTGTAGCATTGTATGTTGATGATATTTTTGTATTTAGTGAAGATGCATGTGAAAAACAAATGTTGATCCATGTACTGAAAGAACATTTTGATGTTAAACTATTGGGACCAGTAAGACATTGTCTAGGAATGGAGGTTGACAGGAATAAGAAATTGAATACTCTAACTTTATCTCAAAAGCAGTATACTAAACAGTTACTTACACGTTTTGGTATGAATAATTGCAAAACTGTTTCAACTCCCATGGAGCTAAATGTAAAATTAGAAAAAGCTGAGAAATGTGAAACCAAATTTCCCTATCAGCAATTGGTAGGTAGTCTCATGTATCTAGCAGTTTGTACGCGACCAGATATTGCTTTTGCTTGTAGTAAACTCAGTCAATTCAATAATTGTTATGATGTAAGACATTGGGTTGCAGCAAAAAGAGTCTTAAGATATTTGGCAGGTACACTAGATTATAAACTTAAATTTCAAAAAGGTGGAAATGAAGTAAAAGTGTACACAGATGCTGACTGGGCTAATGATTTGGTAGATCGTAAGTCATACAGTGGTTTAGTTGTAAAATTTGGAGGCTCAATTGTAAATTGGGAATCAAGGAAGCAACGAACAGTTGCATACTCAAGTACCGAGGCAGAGTATTATAGTTTGGGTGATGCTGCCAAAGAGGCACAATTCATGAAAAATTTGTTATCAGAGATAATTGATATTAAGGTGACAATTACAATTTTTAATGATAATTTAAGTGCTCATAAAATTGTTGAAAATTCTCAGCACCATAGGCGTACAAAGCACATTGATGTACGACATCATTATATTAGGGATGCTGTTCAACAAGGAGATTTTCATTTGGTTTATCAACCAACAAATGATATGATAGCAGATTTGTTAACTAAACCTGTATCTAAAATTGTGCATGACAATTATGTATCACAGTTAGGTATGAAATAATTATAGTCACATGTATGTAAAGTATACATATTTGAGTAAGGGGAAGTGTTAAAATGTTTTGATTCAAAAGATTCTCATACCCAAATATGTTCATGTAAATTTTTCATAATGTGATATATTCTGTGAAGCAATTTTTTTTACGTTTAGATTGTCCTGTGGCCTAGAAGAGGAGAGAAATAAAACTTCTTATTTCCAGTTTAGTTCGTTTGAATAATGGCTTAAAAGTTAACATGCAGTATCAGTTTTGAATTATGGCTTCTTAAAATTTAACACATCTGATATTGTGTTTTTCTTTCCCTCCTCCTGTCTCTCGTATGCCACATGACATGATTCGTTCATTCCTCGCGTGTAACTGGGGTAAGCAACCGTGCTCAACTTTTCGGATTTTGTGTTCGGTGGTCATGTTTTGATGTTTGAGGTCGGGATGTGTTGTCTTGCACGCATTTCTCATTGTCACGGTCCTTCTTGCTGCGTTACATACCTTTTCCATGCATTGTTGTTGCTGGAAATCCCCAATTCCTTTGAGGACTCCATTGCGCATGCGTGCAGTGAACTTTTCATAGTGACTTCCGGACTGAGCACATACGATTCCTTTATGATTCCCTTGGAACCGCCTCTCTATCTGTGATAGTATTCGTCCCAGTTAGGTGTGACGTTCACTTTGTCACCTTTTGCGAGGCTCCTATCTCGGAAACGAAGCCTCAGTCGTAAAAATGGAACTTAGACTTTTTGCTTGTTTTCATGTGAGGAATCACCTCCCAAGCGTTGTAAACGACCTTTAGAAACACCCTGTATAAAGCAGAAAGATGTAAAAACTGCGAACGTAAATTCGGGGTTCCATTGTATGTTGTAAGTACAAAAATAATGCCCAATTTCTTTGATTTATTAATGTGTAAAACATGTAAAAATATTAGGAATGGGCTGATATGAAATTTTGGCCGATACCGATAAAGTACCCTTATAAAATTTGCCGATGGTTGATATTCTACTGAGCCAATGTAAAATTCAAATGGTTCATTGACCTCCTTCATAAATGGATTTAACAGATGAACCAAGCTTTACATTGGAAAACAACTGCATATTTAGACATTTACTTAAAAAAAAAGTACAGAATGGAAATTATATGTTTATATTCATAAAAATTCTAACAAAATGTCACAATATTGCACTAAATTGTAATATATGTATAGAAAAATCCCTAAAAAATATTAAGGTATATGTATTCACGTGCAGTTACTATTATAGTTTTTCCAATATTTTCAACACCATTGCCCGTTTTTCCATTTGTGAATGCTTCAGTAAATGCAAAGCAATGACTGGGCGCTCAATGGAGAGTTCAGGGCCAATACAAGTGCAATAAAAATATTCTGAAAGAATGGTGACAGTATCCAGATTCATGTGAACTAGGGATGGCCAAATGGATCCGGATCCAAAAAATCTGGATCCATTCGGATCCGGATCTGGATCCGGATCCGAGAGTTCCAGATCTGGATCCGGATCCGAGAGTTCCAGATCCAGGTCCAAAAATTCCGGATCTGGATCCGGATCCGAGAGTTTCGTATCTCAATCCCATTATAATATTACCACATCTTAAAAGGTATTATGATCTTTGATTACAAACAAATTTTTCATTAGTTAGTCCTACAAGAATTTTTTTCAAGTGTTGTTCCTAAAATACATTTCTACGCATCGACTAACACACTCGTGCACAAAAATAATCTTACTTGTTTAACATAAAATGTCAGAGGTGATTTTGTAAATGCCATTGAAACGAATATGTATTCATTCGAATGTATTGGAAATGGAAACACACATAAATGTGAGACATTCCATTCCAGGATGAAACCTTTAACACATATAACAAGATAGAAATGTTATACAAAAATTATACAATTGTTCTACAGTTACAGTTTTACAAATTAAAATAAAACATTATAATATATGCAGTGTTATATAATTACAAAGTGTAAGACTAACAAGGGAGGTTATCTAAGTGTCCCCCTCCGATTTACATGAAACTTGGCAGGTGCATAGAAGGGCCCAATGGAAGAAATACGTGTTTCTTTGTTTCAGCTAAAAAACGGTTTTAGGGGGCAAAACCCCCTCAAATGTCAAGATGAGGACAAATTTAAGTGAGGATCTGACCCCTGTGTCCTCCTCCGATTTCCATGATACTTGGCAGGTGTGTGTATAAACGGGCCCAAAAGAAGAAATTCATGTTTTTTTTTGTTTCAGCTAAAAAACTGTTTTACAGAGCAAAACCCACTCAATTGGGACCAGTAAGACATTGTCTAGGAATGGAGGTTGACAGGAATAAGAAATTGAATACTCTAACTTTATCTCAAAAGCAGTATACTAAACAGTTACTTACACGTTTTGGTATGAATAATTGCAAAACTGTTTCAACTCCCATGGAGCTAAATGTAAAATTAGAAAAAGCTGAGAAATGTGAAACCAAATTTCCCTATCAGCAATTGGTAGGTAGTCTCATGTATCTAGCAGTTTGTACGCGACCAGATATTGCTTTTGCTTGTAGTAAACTCAGTCAATTCAATAATTGTTATGATGTAAGACATTGGGTTGCAGCAAAAAGAGTCTTAAGATATTTGGCAGGTACACTAGATTATAAACTTAAATTTCAAAAAGGTGGAAATGAAGTAAAAGTGTACACAGATGCTGACTGGGCTAATGATTTGGTAGATCGTAAGTCATACAGTGGTTTAGTTGTAAAATTTGGAGGCTCAATTGTAAATTGGGAATCAAGGAAGCAACGAACAGTTGCATACTCAAGTACCGAGGCAGAGTATTATAGTTTGGGTGATGCTGCCAAAGAGGCACAATTCATGAAAAATTTGTTATCAGAGATAATTGATATTAAGGTGACAATTACAATTTTTAATGATAATTTAAGTGCTCATAAAATTGTTGAAAATTCTCAGCACCATAGGCGTACAAAGCACATTGATGTACGACATCATTATATTAGGGATGCTGTTCAACAAGGAGATTTTCATTTGGTTTATCAACCAACAAATGATATGATAGCAGATTTGTTAACTAAACCTGTATCTAAAATTGTGCATGACAATTATGTATCACAGTTAGGTATGAAATAATTATAGTCACATGTATGTAAAGTATACATATTTGAGTAAGGGGAAGTGTTAAAATGTTTTGATTCAAAAGATTCTCATACCCAAATATGTTCATGTAAATTTTTCATAATGTGATATATTCTGTGAAGCAATTTTTTTTACGTTTAGATTGTCCTGTGGCCTAGAAGAGGAGAGAAATAAAACTTCTTATTTCCAGTTTAGTTCGTTTGAATAATGGCTTAAAAGTTAACATGCAGTATCAGTTTTGAATTATGGCTTCTTAAAATTTAACACATCTGATATTGTGTTTTTCTTTCCCTCCTCCTGTCTCTCGTATGCCACATGACATGATTCGTTCATTCCTCGCGTGTAACTGGGGTAAGCAACCGTGCTCAACTTTTCGGATTTTGTGTTCGGTGGTCATGTTTTGATGTTTGAGGTCGGGATGTGTTGTCTTGCACGCATTTCTCATTGTCACGGTCCTTCTTGCTGCGTTACATACCTTTTCCATGCATTGTTGTTGCTGGAAATCCCCAATTCCTTTGAGGACTCCATTGCGCATGCGTGCAGTGAACTTTTCATAGTGACTTCCGGACTGAGCACATACGATTCCTTTATGATTCCCTTGGAACCGCCTCTCTATCTGTGATAGTATTCGTCCCAGTTAGGTGTGACGTTCACTTTGTCACCTTTTGCGAGGCTCCTATCTCGGAAACGAAGCCTCAGTCGTAAAAATGGAACTTAGACTTTTTGCTTGTTTTCATGTGAGGAATCACCTCCCAAGCGTTGTAAACGACCTTTAGAAACACCCTGTATAAAGCAGAAAGATGTAAAAACTGCGAACGTAAATTCGGGGTTCCATTGTATGTTGTAAGTACAAAAATAATGCCCAATTTCTTTGATTTATTAATGTGTAAAACATGTAAAAATATTAGGAATGGGCTGATATGAAATTTTGGCCGATACCGATAAAGTACCCTTATAAAATTTGCCGATGGTTGATATTCTACTGAGCCAATGTAAAATTCAAATGGTTCATTGACCTCCTTCATAAATGGATTTAACAGATGAACCAAGCTTTACATTGGAAAACAACTGCATATTTAGACATTTACTTAAAAAAAAAGTACAGAATGGAAATTATATGTTTATATTCATAAAAATTCTAACAAAATGTCACAATATTGCACTAAATTGTAATATATGTATAGAAAAATCCCTAAAAAATATTAAGGTATATGTATTCACGTGCAGTTACTATTATAGTTTTTCCAATATTTTCAACACCATTGCCCGTTTTTCCATTTGTGAATGCTTCAGTAAATGCAAAGCAATGACTGGGCGCTCAATGGAGAGTTCAGGGCCAATACAAGTGCAATAAAAATATTCTGAAAGAATGGTGACAGTATCCAGATTCATGTGAACTAGGGATGGCCAAATGGATCCGGATCCAAAAAATCTGGATCCATTCGGATCCGGATCTGGATCCGGATCCGAGAGTTCCAGATCTGGATCCGGATCCGAGAGTTCCGGATCCAGGTCCAAAAATTCCGGATCTGGATCCGGATCCGAGAGTTTCGTATCTCAATCCCATTATAATATTACCACATCTTAAAAGGTATTATGATCTTTGATTACAAACAAATTTTTCATTAGTTAGTCCTACAAGAATTTTTTTCAAGTGTTGTTCCTAAAATACATTTCTACGCATCGACTAACACACTCGTGCACAAAAATAATCTTACTTGTTTAACATAAAATGTCAGAGGTGATTTTGTAAATGCCATTGAAACGAATATGTATTCATTCGAATGTATTGGAAATGGAAACACACATAAATGTGAGACATTCCATTCCAGGATGAAACCTTTAACACATATAACAAGATAGAAATGTTATACAAAAATTATACAATTGTTCTACAGTTACAGTTTTACAAATTAAAATAAAACATTATAATATATGCAGTGTTATATAATTACAAAGTGTAAGACTAACAAGGGAGGTTATCTAAGTGTCCCCCTCCGATTTACATGAAACTTGGCAGGTGCATAGAAGGGCCCAATGGAAGAAATACGTGTTTCTTTGTTTCAGCTAAAAAACGGTTTTAGGGGGCAAAACCCCCTCAAATGTCAAGATGAGGACAAATTTAAGTGAGGATCTGACCCCTGTGTCCTCCTCCGATTTCCATGATACTTGGCAGGTGTGTGTATAAACGGGCCCAAAAGAAGAAATTCATGTTTTTTTTTGTTTCAGCTAAAAAACTGTTTTACAGAGCAAAACCCACTCAATTGTCAAGATGAGGACAAATTGAAGTGGGGATCTGACCCCTGTGTCCCCCTCCGATTTTCATGAAACTTCGCAGGTGTATAGAGGGGCCCAAAGGAAGAAATACGTGGTTTTTTTGTTTCGGCTAAAAAACTGTTTTAGGGGGGCAAAACCCGCCTCAAATGTCAAGATGAAGACAAATTGACGTGGGGATCATCTGACCCCTGTGTCCCCCTCCGATTCCCATGAAATTTGACAGGTGTATAGAGACCCTATGCCCCCTGTTTCTTCCTATGCCATATTTACGTGGTTTCGGGGTCAGATCCCCACTTCAATTTCTCCTCATCTTGACATTTGAGGGGGGGCCTCTATACCCATGCCAAGTGTCATGGAAATCGGAGGGGGAGACTTAGACCTCCCTTGTAAGTGTATTAATTAATTACAAATCGCGCACACAAACTATATATATATATATATATATATATATATATATGTATGTACTTATATTATATACATATATATATATATATATATATATATATACATATATATATATATATATATATATATATATATATATATATATATATATATATATATATATATATATATATGTATATTAGCAGGTAACAATATGTTATGAGCACATTCTTACTTCCCAAAGAAGCGCATGCGGGATGGCAAAACGGATCCGAATCCAGATCCAAAAGTTCTGGATCCGAATCGATGGATCCAGATCCGAAAAATTTTAGGATCTGGATCCTTAGGATCCGGAACCAACCGGATCCGCCAG
Source organism: Lepisma saccharinum (assembly GCF_977018435.1). Taxonomy (NCBI): domain Eukaryota; kingdom Metazoa; phylum Arthropoda; class Insecta; order Zygentoma; family Lepismatidae; genus Lepisma; species Lepisma saccharinum. Next base: position 116,187,483 of record NC_139231.1, read on the forward strand.
GATCCGGATCTGGCCATCCCTAATGTGAACAGCAAATACCTTAAAATGAATTTTTAAAAAAGGTGATAGAGGACAGCCATGAGCAGAAATAATTAAATCGCATGTTCCCAATTGACTGATCAAGCGTCCCACCTTTTCTGCTAAGTTTTATTCACGAGACAACATTGATAATTGGGGGGAGCAAATACTGAGGTGCATGGCCTACTAGGTTCCTAAGTCAGCATGCAAGAAGGTGCATGACCCATGACTTCCACAAGAGATGGTGTAATGAAGAGGGCACGACATCATGGGGAGAGTTCAGTTGACTGAATCTGTAATTGTGTTAGCACAAGCTAATGTGGAAGCAGTAGGGGGTAGTCATGTAGCACAAATGGGCAGGCATGTGTTTTCTTTGTGCACAAGTTAACTTGATCCAGTAAATGTTGCTGTGCAAAATCCTTTATCCTCATGTGGGTGAGTGTTGCAGAACTACTTAAGGATGACCCCCTGAACATGTCTGCCATTCACCTCTATTAAGCCTCCTTCTGAAGAACTCTATGCAGTATTATAAGTCAGAAGCAATGCTCGGAGTGAGGGGGATACAGGAAGATGATAACCCCCCCCCCCTAGCAAAATTTTTGCAAAAATCCCCCCAACTGTCTTAGTGTTACCATATTGAACAATATGATCATCCCTCCCCAAGGCTCAACCTAACATCCCCCAAACTAACATTTATCACTTCAACCACTGCTTATGTAGCATTGCAATATATTTCATGCAGCAACCCATTGAATCCTGGTGTTAAAGAAATGTTTTGCAACATTGGACAAACCAGAATTTACCACCTTCATGTTTTAGACTTTTTTTTTCTAAATTTCTATTTGTAAACATTTGAGAAAGTTTTGAAAATCTACCGTTTATTATTATCACCAATAAAGGACAAGTCGGATGGAAATTTTTTTGACCTTCTCAAACAGCATGCATGATGGCTGCATTTTATTATGAAGGAAATTAACCTTCAAAAATTTCATATTAGAATGTAGAAATTTTGTGGAAAATGTAGGCTTGACCAGGTCTCAAACCTGGTTCTCTGACATACCATGCCATTGTTCTATCAACTGAGCTACCTAGCCAACCCCGACTTCAATGGATTTTTGCGCTTCCACTGTTACCCATGTCATTTTTCTCAGCCATTGAAACAGTAATGGAATGTGTAACCTTTGATTGGTGATTTCAACGGTGCCACCAGTGCAAGCTGAATGTTAAATTAATTTTTAGCACACATACAGCAGATGAACTAAAGTGGAAAATTGGCACGGTATGCCAGGGACCCACATTCTAGCCCTGTTCAAAGCTGGATATATATATTTTGCAAAAGAAACAGGTACTTGAAGTATGTATTTAATTTCATAATAACTACAACAATCATGAAGAATTGTATAACCAGTTACAGAATAATTATGAAAATATTGAACAGAAATATCATCACTTATTTCACTGACATGCCAATACATCATTTGAATTATTCCTGTTATTTCAGACAGAATCTGAAACGTTTAAAGTCACAGGCAAAAAAGCTGAAGATAGAGACTGCATATCCTTGCCGTACGATGTTCCAGTGACTCAGTATGAAGACAAAGACAATCCTTGGTTCAGTGATATTTTTTCTTCAATGTAAGTATAGACGGATAGATTTTGTGATCGACTTTGCTGATTTAATTTTTTGTAAATTCCTTACAGTATTTATAAAATGCATTGGTATTTTTTATTTGGATATGAAAATGAATCATGTGGTAAAATAAATATATTTTTCAAATAAATTTGGTGCTGTTTTTTTTCCATTGTCGTGGTTCAGAGCATCTGTTTGCTGAAGCTGTTCTTGCCCCTTTTGAACAAGTATAGTAGTTCCCCCCTCGGCGTCATTCCCAGTTTGTATGTTCACTTCATTATTTTCCTTCTTTCTTTGTTTTCTGTGCATGCTATGCAGTGGCGAAGTTATAGTATAAGCAATGAAAGCACAGCTTGCACTATTAAAATGTTATTTAATTTACTTTATGTTGATTGACTTATTTAGTTTTATGACACTCAATTTCGCACACTCCCTCAGCAGCATCTTAGCAAGCACCACGCATACTGCTTGCGGTCGCACTACACAATAAACCAACTCTCCCAAAGAGTCATATGGCGAAGGTTGAAATGCTCGTGAAGGTACGGTACCCAACCCACGAACAATTCGGGGCTTTTCAGCTTCTCGAAAATAGGTGAGCTGAGCTGAAAGCACATAAGTGTTAACACAATCTTGAAGATGAATATTTGTTTTATTATAAACACAGAGTTGTTGAAATAAATTATTATAACCGTTGCAAATTCCATGTAGACAAACTTTAAATCATTACTTTTAATTTATGTTAAGGGGAATAAACAACGTGGTTGATAATGTAAGACATTAAAGACCAGTGGCGAAGCGTGGCACTAAATTTAACCTTACACCCCTTAAAAACGAAGTTACACTACATCAGAATAAATATTCTTGATAAATCCCTGAGCTTGGTGTTTTCTTTGCTAGGTTGTATATCGCCTACATTTCAACTGATAATTATATCAGTTTTATTCCTATAACAATGAGTAACGTAACCATAAAAAAATGCAAACTTACATAAAATGAAGAATAATGATAATATAGAAACAAAAACACAAAAGTGCTGAATACTTTTTACAACCACATAACCAAGTATCAGCTCGTACCATGAATCACAAAATCGGCGCACTTTATTTTTCGTTTCTGTTACCATGCCTGCTAGAGAAGTGGTAGGCCTACCTACATCTACAAGTTCTTCTTGGTAGCAAAATCCTTGCTGGAAAATGGCGTCTTCAACAAGTTCTCCACCCCACCGCACAGTCACACTCATTTTCTTCCGTAATGCACTTGTTGTTCACTATCACACCACAGCAGAGGGACGACAGCCCGCTTTTCAATTAATGAAAGTCGCAAAAAAATTCCGCGAGACTTTAACCATGCACACAACACAAGAAAGGGGAAACAAAAACAAACCACATTTAAAAGCGGTCACTGCTTAAAGCAGAGATGTTTCTGACTCAGAGGGGAACATCCCTTTCGGACATATATAAATTCCCTCTCTTGCCTTAAAATTCCCTTATATCTCGTAAAAAAGAATGACAATTCTAAGGATTTATCCAGAAATTTCTGTGAAAGGAGATGTAAGTGCTTTCTTATGGATGTAAGTGCTTCGAAGAGTGTTTAAACCACGGACTATGTAATTAATAATATTTTGTTCACATTTGACATGGGATTTGTAAAACTGGTTCAATATTCAGTTTTAATTAAACATTTTAATTTTTGAAAAAGTTATTGCACTTTTTAGCTCAATTACTACCAACTGAGTTCAAATATAAACCAAAAACAGAGATTTTAATATTTCCAATGTTTATGCTCTCCTACAAGCAAGAAATAGAAACAAATGTTTAGCACATTAATGTATATCTAATTTTCCAGTTTCTCGCTCATTTTTAGGTGTTTCTCCATTTTCCCCTTCAGTTAGTTTTTTGCTTCAGAATTCCCTATTCCTGGAAAAAAAAACTCCTTTAAACACCACTGGCTCAAATTTCCTTTGTAGGCAACAACCATTCATTCATATCCAACAACGCTGAACGCTGGAGAACCCTCCTCTTGCAGGACCTGGGTCTCGCTGGCATGTATTCACGGTTAGCCAGTGAAGCCAACCAAAGCATAATGGTGCTAAATCTAACACAAGTTTAAAAAGTCGTTTGGAAGTTGGGGATATAAATAAAACAAGATGGTTGCTGTTCGTGGTAGTTGAATTTTCTCAAACTTTTCACGTATAACGTCAAACTCATCCCGTTGGTTGAACCATCCAAATTTATATTTTGTTTCAAATTAATATTAATAATATGTAGATTGCAGAACAATTTAGTAGTATGCAGCATAATTATGGAGTTTAAACGACACCATGGATGTTCAGAAGGGGCAAGGGGAGGAAGCCCTTCCTGGAAAATGAATGTCAACCATAAAATAATATATTTCACACTTCATTTCAGTCACATCAAATTATGTTAATTATTGTAAGAGCATTGCAGAAAAATGTTGAATTTGTATCTTTTGATGAGGCAACTTTATTATGGGGGAAATATACCTAGTTTACCCCCACCCCTGGAAAAATTACTATGCTTAATCCTCCCTCGTGGAAAGAAATACTGTGGACATCCATGAACAACACTTTCTAAACATGAGGTTTGCAATGCTGCTGTAAGCCTCTGGTCGTAGGTTTACACAGCGTAGCGTACCACTCTTCTTTCTATATTTCTTGCTCTTCTCCATCCAGATACCGTACGTTCGCGGTCAGAAATTTGTAAGGCAAAATCCAGAAGGCTTATAGCTTTCCACAAGCAGAAGATCCCATGTGCCGCCTGGTGCTGAAGTGTTGCAATCTAACAAACAGGATCTCGAACACTGGTGTCTACCCAATTTGAACTTTGAAGTTGTTTACGAATTTTTGCCAGATAATTACATACATTTTACTAGAACTAATGAAGTGTAAGCTCGGCTTACACAGCTTATATGGATATATTCACGAAACTTACTTGTAAATGTTAACCAGTGAACAAAATAGCCAGTGCTCTAAGCAAACACAAAGAGATAATTCCTTTCCCCACTAGACAACCCAGGTGTATATGATGCCCAGTGTGAGTGCAACTCACGTTACATTGGCAGATCAATCAGATCTGTCAACGAGCATATACAACAGCACTTAACGGATGCAAAAAATCCCAACCCACTACCTGAAGACAACAGGAACCGGAAGTCAACTTAAGAGTAAAGCATCGAGTTCCCAAGTGGATGGTGGCAGAGGCCACTGAAATTAATAGAACATTTACAAGTAAGTTTTGCGGATATATCTTTAGTAACTCGTTACGTCTTATATTACTTTTAAGTTTCACAATTTGTAACGCGTGTAAATAATGTTGATGTTCAGGGGTTACCACAAACATAGTGCTCCCGGCACTGGGTAATTTGCATAATCATATTGGCTGTTCGAAAAGAGAACGGACGTGCTCTCGTGTTGCTCGTGGTCCACGGGGTGCTAAGCCGAGTGTCGCCAGGATGGGATTGTGCCTAGCCATCTACCGAGCGAGAATCGGGCTATTCCAAGCCTTCCGGTGTAGCCTCATGTGCAGGGCTGACAACCTCGAAAAGTTTTTACGCATATGGAGTAATTGTGTTGACGTTGTTAGTTATCGGTAGTGTGGAAAAAAAACCTGGCCCCCCGATGTTAGAACAAGTGGAAATTCGTGAACTGTTGAAACAATTGCAGTGCTCCAATGAATCGATTGTTAAGGAAATGAGGCAACTGAAGGACAGAGTCACACATTTGTTGGATAGAGTTTCGGTCATGGAGAGTGATGTAAACAAACTCGTGCACGAAGTCGGTGAGTTACAAGGTTACTGCAACTGGCTAGAGAATCGTCTTGATGACGAAGAGAACAGGAGTAGGCACGAGAACCTGGTGTTTTTTGGCATCCCCAAGGAGGATGGCAAGGAAGATTGGGAGACGACGGAGGGGAAAGTGAAAGACATCGAAACAAAATTGCAAGTGCGTTTAGGTGAGGATGACATTCAACGTTGTCATAGAATAAAAACACGTTCAGAGCAGGGACCCTCCCTGATTGTCTGCAGATTTCTTCGCTACAAGAAGAAGGACGAAGTACTAAGAAATAGACACAGATTGAAAGGTTCTAGAGTGTTAGTGGATGAAGATTTCTCGCTCAGTGTTAGGAAGGAACGCCAACTGCTGCTCCCGTTCATGAACGACGCCCACAGGAAAGGTCATCGATCCCACCTGAGTTTCCGACGTCTCCTTATTAACGGTCGCAAATATACGCTACGAGACCTGCAGGATTTTCCGGGTGCCCAGAATGCTAACGACAACACCACCCAAGGTCATCCTGTGGCTGGTCAACATCAGAACCCTCCCCTCCCTCACCCCAGGGATCCCAGAGGACAAGGAAGAGTAGGGCCGAGTGACCGCCAACTTCCTTGAGGACCCTCACGTAGCCACGCCCATCGTCTGCAAGATCCAGGTAAGCTGACGCCGAGTGTCTCTGTCTCGGAAAGCAATGAGGCCGCGAGATCCCCCTTGATTCAGGAATGCAAGAAAAGCGACCCTCTTGCCTGTGACTCGGTAAATTGCAATCCAAAACGAAACACCTTTGGTCAGTTAAACTTTCATAATGACAATAACAATAGCAAACACTTTAATATTGCATATCAGAACGTACGAGGGCTAAGAACGAAAACAAAACAGTTTACCTAAGTGTATTATCCAATGATTATGATGCGGTGGTGTGTTCCAAAACTTGGTTAACGTCTGCGCATGCTAACGAGGAACTGTTTGACGACAGATACATCGTATTCAGGACAGACTGTGACCCGATCGCCTCAGGGAAAACCAAAGGCGGTGGTGTCCTGCTGGGTGTTCGACGGAAATTCCAAGCCTCCAAAATAGACTGCAATCTTGAGGACCCTACCGTTGAATGTTTAATTGTTAAAGTTAAAATGGATGATGAAACTAACTTGAATGTGTGTGTGTAGTGTATGTCCTGCCTGATTCTCCATCTAAAACATACGATACACTGTTTGATCACATAACCTCGCAATGTCCGACTGGGTGTCTATTACTTCTGACAGGCAACTTTAATATTCAAGAAATCGTCGGCTCACATTCAGATTTACTAAATTCAGGAAACACATGTCTACATTTGCAAAATTTCCTCAAATTCCATTCATTAAAAAACTGTAACGATATGTTAAACACTTATGGCAAAAAGTTAGACTTAATAATAACCAATTTGAACTAGGTATCTGTTGAAATGAATGAGCTTCCGATAGTACCTGAAGATAAGCACCATCCTGCACTAATGCTGTGTGCTTCTCACCCACAACCACGCAAAATCAAACCCGAGGCAAGACAAAAACGATATAATTTTCAAAAGGCTGATTTTTTAAAACTATTCAAAGATTTTCAAGTTGTAAACTGGGATGTATTAAGAAATTTTAAAGATATAAATGATGCGGTCCGTACATTCTATGGCATTTTAAACTCTGTGTTTGATAAATGCGTCTCCTACACGAATCTCAAGTCTCAACTATATCCTTGCTGGTTCACCTGGGAAATAAAAAAGGATGTAGCTCTTAAAGCTATGCATCATCGGAAATGGAAAAGACAGATCGGGGATGCCGCCTTTCATGAAGCTAAATTTAAAGAATTGCGGAAGAACGTTAAAAAATGCATCTTCAAGGCATACAATGAATATCTGCTAAACTGTGAATTAGGTATGCAATACTGATCCCAAAAGATTTTGGTCCTTTGTAAAAAACAAAAGAAATAAAACCCCTACCCACCCCACCACCCCAAAATAAATCTCTACGAAGCGGAAAAGAAATTGCGGGTGCATTTGCTCGTCATTTCAAGTCAGTCTATAGCGATGACAAATCAAGCTATGAAACAACATTCCCCCTGGATAACACTAACGAACTATTGGACATGATCCATATTGGTGAAATTTCCCTAAATGACGTGAAAGATGCAATAAAATCACTAAAACCAAAAAGATCTGTTGGTCTCGATATGGTGACCGTGATAAAGGGATGCTCGTAAAGTCTTAAGTACCCGCTACACATCTTATTCAACCTTTCACTCTCCACCTGCATTTTCCCAGAAATATGGAAGCTTTCTGAGGTGTGTCCCGTACCAAAGTCCTCCGACAAAGCTGATATCAACAACTACAGGCCAGTCGCTCTTGCTTCAACTCCTGCAAAACTCTTCGAACAAATCTTATGTAAATACATTTCCAGACACCTTTATCCGATACTGTCCCCTCACCAGCATGGATTCATACCTAAAATGGTCCATTGTAACAAATTTATTGGAAATCTCCGACTTTATAACCTTGATGCTGGACGGGAAAGGGCAAGTTGATATAATTTATACTGATTTTTCTAAGGCGTTCGATCTTGTTGACCATGATACACTTCTCCAAAAGCTTCACCATCTTAACCTCTCAACCCGTGTTTTAAAACTTATCTCCTCCTACCTGAAAGACCGAAAACAGTATGTTAGATATGATAATAGCATGTCTACTGTATTTCAGACCTCCTCGGGTGTCCCGCAAGGATCGAACCTTGGACCACTGCTATTTCTTGTGATTGTTAACGATCTCCCAGAATGCCTACTACATTCCAAGAAAATCTTGTACGCGGATGACCTGAAAATATTTAAGTCTATAACTAACGATAATGATAGCTTGGAACTGCAAAAAGACATTGAAAATCTTGTAGAATGGTGCGCTAAAAACAGACTAAAACTCAATTTTAACAAATGCAAAATTATGACTTTCACTCGAAAGAAACAACCCTACACGCACACTTACACAATCAGTGGCCACACGTTAGACAGAGTTTCAAGTTATAAAGATCTTGGTGTTCAGTTTGAAGAAAATAACTGTTTCCGAAAACACATCGACCGCATTGTAGCAGAAGGGTACCGAAACCTAGGGTTTATAATGAGAATGCGAAACGACTTTAAGAAGTTAGAAACATTCTAAATGCTATACAATACCTACGTAAGGTCGAAATTGGAATACGCGTCTATCGTCTGGTCCCCACAAAACCTAAATGAAACCAGCAGAATAGAGAATGTACAAAGCAAGTTCCTTCGATTCCTAGGACTGAAAAGAGACGGCGTTTACCCCAAATATACTCCTTATCATACCCTAAAAAAATACTTCAATGTACAATCCCTAGGCGATAGAAGAAACATACATCAGTTACTATTCTTACATAAACTTTTAAACAACTCATTAGACTCCTCTCAGCTGCTCTCAGAAATCCCTTTTTATGTACCATATAATAAGGTAAGACCACGGAAAGAGCTGTTTCAAGTACCGAGAGCTCAAACAAAGTCAGCCAACGTGGCACCCACTCGGAGAATGTGTAGGTTATATAACGAAATTGCAAGACATATGATAAGATAGACATCTTCCAAAATTTTCGAAGGTTCAAAAGGGAAGCTGAAACTTACTTCCAACAACAGACTTAACATTGTTTAGCAGTTCAGCCTCTTTATGTACAGGCGAAAGAGTCTATCCTATTTTTTCTTTTTCTTTTGGTGTTATTTACTAACACTTTTTTTCATATCTAATCTTATATTAATTTTTATATTACTGTAACACATATTATCATAGTATTGTACCTTATGAATTATTTTGATTGCATATTTTGTGTACCAATCAGTGTTATAATACAATACACTGTAAGTGGGCATTTGCCTGTAGTGTCATGTCTTTAAATAAATAAATAACAACTGGCTGTTATCCACCTCTGTCATCTTAAATTACAACGCTAATGTTGACAACTACCAAATAATTTGCATTATATTTATTGTGAGTTTCCATACAAACAAATTCAATAACTTACGGTTTTTCAATAAAAAAATGAAACAATGAAACTCTTTGGAGACCTGCAAATAGCAAAATCATTAAGTCCTAAGTTCTATCAAACTCGAAATAGTTTTTGTTACTATGGTACATTATTAAAAAATGAACCAGTGCATTTTCTTTCTGTGGTAATGACCCATGATTCCAAAGCTTAATTTGATTTTTAGCTGCAAGTCAGTTATTTTGCTCTCCCGTGAACAATAATTTTACAACGAGGTTAGTATAATTTTTCTGTTAGTTTCAGAGCTTTTCAGAACATCTTCCATTTGTGTGGGAAGAATGCATTGTTGAAGTGGGTGTTCCCTTTTGTTTGGTGTGTTGTGAATTTACCAAAAGAAACACAGATATTTCAAATTGTATACGGGAAGCTGTAAGTAATATTATAATATATAAGTGTATCAATAACATGACCAAGAATTTTGAAATAAGAAGGATGCCCATTGAGAGGGGAAACAGTTTCTGATCTATTCTTTTTCCTCTGTTTTCCTTCAATTATTGTTTTCATTGTTGCTACATGGCTCAGGATATGGACTTCCTGCATCTTTGGACGATTGATTTCTCTTGCTAAGTGCTTGTCTTAGAGCATCGTCATTTGTTACTCTATCCACTTGATCAATATTCTCCTGTAGCTCCACATTAGGTTTCTAATCAACCTGGAAAGATTTGGGTTTTAGTTTGACTGTGACGGTGGGCATTAAACGTATCTAAGCGGGATGCACGTTGCCTCCCGCCTCCAAGAGCGCTCTGGATGGGCACCACAGTTTGCGCAGCAATTTTCATTAACATACACATAAATGGAAGTGGATATACAGGGTGGCCACTGTAGGATCATGATAAAATTCAAGTATAACTCCCAGCTTAAGGCAATTTTCCAAAAAGTCAGGGTACAAGCAGATGTTTTCTCTACTTCAATCTCGCCTCTCACCACCCACACATATACACACAAATATATGAACAATATAAAGGGTCTGTGTGATTCCAATGTATACAAAAAATTCTAATTCAATTCAATTAAATGGTATATAAATTTAAAATATTGAATTTAAGGTGCAGAGTTCACATTTGCCATTTCACATAATCTACAAACTCAAGTCTCAAATGTTACGGGATATACTAATTTACCAAAAAATGTTACTTGTATGAGAATTCCAAACTCAAATTTGACTCATTAACTTCAAGATATCTTATCTTGCAATAATCTTCCATCATGTGTCAGGTAAATTGTTCTGCAAAGGACGCTAAGAAAGTAAACGGATTGAGAGAATTCTGTGTTATTTTCCACACAGCTTTCTTTTCCTTCTTCCATAAAAATAACAGCTTGACTGAAAAACGTGCCTCGGGGCATTTATAAATACGTATAAATTCTAGATTAATAAAAGTTGCAATTTTTTACGTGTACAGAGAAACATTCACGCATAATTTCTGGAATTCAAGGAGTTCCCTGTGAGTAGCAACCCTGTATTATGATTAATTGGAACTTTTACCAATGCAAATCAGCACTTACCAAAATAATTTAATGATATTGGCCAGAGGAAACTAAAAATTCCATTAGATCCAGTCACTGTTAACTAATTTCAATGAAATTTTATATTTGTCAACAAACCTAGACATAATCGAACTATTGTTCTCTATGATTGCATCATATACTTTTTATATATATATACATATACATCATCTATTTATTATTATTAAATTTCAAGGGTAAATATTAATTAACGTGTAAAGTTTTTAAAAATAGAAATCTAATTATGCGTCAAATTGTTGAGATCAGAGCATCAACTTTAAAAAAAACGAATTTACTGGTCACAGGCTTACGAAGGTTGAGAGCCACTGCTGTAGACAATCATCCATGAAGTGCAAACTGTTTGAAAAAAGAAGGAAATTTTCTAATGTCGGCCAACAAAGGAGGAACAAATAAGATGGAATCAAATGTGGACATGTTTCTCTGTGTGCCTTTTTTCAGTATTCTTTCAAATTTTTATCAAGTGAAAATTCAACACCATGCAACTTTTAAGTTTATTGTTTACCGCACTTTATGAACAGGTAGGCTCTCAGGAGTGGGCTTACAAATTAAAATGGGATCCACACCAATATAGGTGCCTCCCAGTAGCGAAGATATAGTACAAGCAATGCAAGCACTGTTTGCACAATTAAAATATTATTTTTTATGCTTAATGTTGATTGCCTTATTTTGTTTCAATCACAGTCGATTTCACGAAGTTTCACGCCACAAACTCCTTCAGCAGCCCGTTGGCAAGCAGCAACCTCTCTGCTTGCAGCCACTGCGCGGGAAACTAACGCTCCTGAAGTGTCATATGGTGAAGGGTAGATGCTGGTGAGTGGTGAAGGTACGTTTCCTAAATCACTAATAAAAGATCTGCTTTTCGGCTTCTCTCAAAAACAGCCGAGCCAAGCAGAAAGCATAAAGGTGTTAACACGATCTTGAAGATTAATATTTGCATTCTTATAATCACAGAATTGTTGAAATAAATTATTATAACTGTTCCAAATTCCATGTAGACAAACTTTAATATATTATTTTAAGTTTCACGATTTGCAAAAAGGTGTCAATTATGTCGACGTTCAGGGGTTAAGACAAACATGGTGTCCCGGCACTGGAATCTGCAGAACTCCAGAATAGCTGGCTGTTTCCCCCTCATGCCTCACTCATCTCAAATTACGCCAGTGTTGACAACTACCAAATAATTTACTCCATATTTATTGTGCGTTTCCATAGAAAGAAATTCAATCAACTGATGGTTTTTCGATAAAACTTAAATAAAGAAAGCAATGAACTCTCTTCTGAGAGATGTGCAAAGAGCAAAAACGTTAAGTCCTAAATGCTATCAAACTTGAAATATTACTTTTATTAATATGATAAACGAACCGGCGCATTTTATTTCTGTGGTAATGACCTATTATTCCAAAGCCTAATATAATTTTAAACTTCAGATCAGTTCTTTTATTCTCCCGTGAACAATAATTTTCGGAACATCTTCAATTTGTGTGTGAAGAAAGCATGGTTGAAGTGTGCGTTCTCTTTGTTTTGTGCGTTGTGAATTGACCAAAAGAAACATGGATATTTCAAATTGTGTACTGGAAGCTGAAAGTAATAAGTATTTTATTATCTCAATAATGTGACCAAGAATTTTGAATTTTGAAATAAGAAGCATGACGTTGACATAGGAGTTGGGGGATATAATACGAGAAAATGCCCTTTCTTTCCAAGAAAAACTGGGACAACGGACTGTATAATTTATTAATCACCCCCCCCCCCCCCCTTTCGTAGTACTGATCAGCTTGCCTTCTTTTAAAGACCATGCTTTGTCACTCGTGCCTCCACTGGAATGAAAACTGAGAACCGTTGATTATAAAGTGATAGCATTAGATTTAACCACTATGCTATTGGGAGAAAATATAAATTTTTAAGGGTATAGATTCATATAGCTATTGTCTAGTCCTACTTTACCTATTCTAATACTACATTTTAAGAAAGCACCTATTGTTTCATCTTCGGTGAACGAATTTCTTTTTGCTGGTGGTCCATCGTTGGTTTGATGCCGACCATAGGTAAGGTAGCAAAGAACCAGTGGCGCAGGAACGGGGGGGTACAGGGGTACATTGTACCCCCGCAAATTTTTGAAGGGGGGTACTGTACCCCCCTAAATCCGTAAATCGAGTTGTACCCCCTGTACCCCCCTTTGGTAACTTGACAGCAGACGGAAGGTGCTACTGTTAAAATTACCTATTATCAATTCGCCCAATAAAATAATGTATTATTGTTTATAAATTTTAAGCATTATAGTCCTTACCACAGAAATTCAAAACATTTAATTGTAAACTTATTATACTACATCGTGCTTGCTACTAGTTAGATCATTGACCTAAGTTCTTGGAAACCTCTTTAAGGAGATGAAAATTGTTTAAAATGTGTGTGGAACGATGGAATCAGATTGACTCTCAGACAATTACGCTGCAGACGATTGCTGCTTTACGTAAGGGGAGGGGGGGGTACACATTTCTAAAGCAGTGGTCGCGTCGATTCGAAGATAGGATACAAATCTTCATCAGAAGAGTATATGACTGACCCCATTTTCTTTTGAATATTTATAATGGAATTTTCCAAAACGGAACACTTACACGAACGAGACGAGACACGACAGACCAACTTGGGGGGGGGGGGGGGTACAATGTACTCCTCTACCTCACCCATATATTTCATAAATTTGTAAGAGGGTGTTGGGAAAACTATACTTAAACCTATATATTAAGATATATATTTTTTAAAAAATAGAGTGCCGATTAGCCTATCTGAGAATGAGGTGAAATTGGAATAAGTTTTAATAACTTCAGAGTGGAAATGGAAAGAAAAATAAACACAAACAAGAACGAGAAGGACCTCGCCATACAGGAGACGAAATGAGGCTCTGACAATTCTCAACTCATCGCATCGCGATATCATTCCTAGGTGAAATGAAATCTTTCCTAGACATTTAAACAGGGTGCAATTTGCGATTTTATCAGAGGGGGGGGAGTATTTTTACCTATGCATTAGGTATACTTATAATTGGACATTAATTGCTTAAAATCTAATTGTGATATCGAATGCAACACAAACACAACGCTATTTTATGTTAAACTCTAAAGTCAAATTGTAAGAAAATTACATTAGTCAGATGAATGCACGAGATAATTGAGACTCACTGCAGGTTCTATTGGTAGATTTTGGATTGGATTTACAAGGTCTCTGGGAGTAAGATGGGAATATTTGATTGATTGATGTGGTTTATTTTACTTCGCATTTCTGCCACTTTTGGCTAATCGCGAAGATGAGGATGAGTGATGATGATATGATGTGATGGACACTCAAAAATAACACCCATGGGCAGGCCAGGATTCGAACCTGGGACCACTGGCGTCATAGCGCGCTGTGCTAACCCCTTCGCCACGGAGTCCGGCAAGGTGGGATTTTTTAAAATTTTCTTTGTAGATGCGAAAATCTTTAACTGTGACGCGCACATGCTTCTGCTTACATTAAAGTTTACCTTTTCACATAAACGAGAAATTGACATTTCATCCTAAAACACACGCATGTACGTATCTGCATTTAATACCACTACATACGAAAATAAACCTTGGCCGGCTCTTCACATTGTCCACCAAAGATTGAAAAGAAAAAATAAACTTTTTAGCGTATGGCTTTCCTTGCTACATATGAGAGCTGAAGGATTTCGGTTTTGTAAATGTACCGAATGATATTACTTTCAGTACTTGAAGAGCGTCATTAGGTACAGCTAATTATATTACAAATAAATGATTTGTCAAATTTTTCACAAATATTTCAAAGTTAGACTTCTTACGAATTGATTGGAACCATCTGAACTCATTTTTTTCTTTTTTAATACAACACCCTATAGATGTCTGAGAAAATACCAAATACATGGCTTCTAAAAGGCATTGGATGTGGTACACATCTGCCATAAATTGTTTAAAGATATTTTTATTTTATTGTATGGGACTTTTAAAATTATAATGAACGAAACTGAAGTGGAACTCTATATAATGTAGTTTCTATATCCAGTGGGTGGGAGATGATTATTGCTGGTTGGGGTGGCTCAAGATCCCCCTCACTCCTGATTTTCCGTTCCGTGAAATCCAAATAAGCCCAGAATGAGGTCCAGAGCTTAGCCTTATATGTTTCAGAATTGTTATCTGATTTTAAAATCTGTTGTTTTTTTTTTAAAAAAAAAAAACTTAAATTCTAACAAAAACAATGAAAAATATTTATGCATATTTTGCATTAAATAACAGGACATTCTTGTGTGCTTTTCTAATAGAGAATATTTCTCATGGCTTCACGTTATACCTAGGTCTCAAGGACGTTTTTGTGGGGGTCCAGGGGGTCCGGACCCCTTCCCTCCGAAAGACTTACCAAGTAGTGAAAGTAATTTATCAAAATATAATTGTTTAGCATTTGTTATACTCAATTTCCATCAATGCCAACACCATGCTTGAACAGCGTAACAATTAAAAGTTAGGGTGCGGCAGAAATATCTCCCGGATATCATTTGTGATTTACAAAGCAACAAAGGTTTACTATTTTATTGCACATTTACAAGGAACAAAATGTTCCAATTATTTTTTGTCAAAATTTCCACAAGTCACCATTTTGTGTGACATAGTTGACTTTGTTTTATAACGATATCGTCCAAAACCGATCTGCACAGTGTACGCATTTCTGAAGTCTCGCCCTGAAGTTCTGCATTACCCTACTAGTTATGTCTGGTCGGTATTGCCGCTCTTTCCTGTCCGATACCATCTTTCAGATCATTGGCTGTTCTCGGCCTTCCTTGGTAAACTTTAGCCTTCACGTACTCCCACAGAAAGAAGTCGCAGGGTGCGAGCTCGGGGGAACGAGTTGGCCATGGAAGGTGACTTCGAAGTGAGATCAGACGCCCTGGAAACATTTCACGTAGCACGTTCATCGATACGCGTGCTGTGGCACCATCCTGTTGAAACCACACAGCCAATTTGCCGCGTTCGTTCGATTGCGGCTGCAGGAAGTTGCGTAACATCCATACATAACGGTCAGACGTTACATTAACTGCGTGCAGTCTTCCTCAAAAAAGTGGAAAAGTTCATGGAGTTGTCTCGGTACATATGGGAAACAAAATGGTAATCCTTGTTCTTTCCAACTGTGAAATAAAATTTTGCATAACATCGATCGTTGCTTTGTTATTCACGAATGAAATCCGGGAGTTATTTCTGCTGCACCCTGTATACTCGATGGTTTTCTCCGCTGAACTTATTGGAATACAAGGAATTTGGCTCATACGGCTTTGAAGGATTCCAATGATTTATGCACACTACTAATGATAATATCCATAAAATATTAATCAGGAACTTTACAATTCCATAATTGGATCTAACTTCTTTTTTTGTTATTCAATAACTATTCAATTCTTTTACTATCTTTTACCTATTCATGTAATAATAACAATACAATATTAATTAATGTACATATTTAATTAATTAATATATTAATTTAATTAAATATAATTATCCTAATTATTATTATTATTCCTACACTTGATTGTGTGTGTGTATATATATATATATATATATATATATATATATATATATATATATATATATATATATAATTATATATATATATATTTCGCATTAAATAACAGGACATTCTTATATATATATATATATATATATATATATATATATATATATATATATATATATATATATATATATATATGGGAGGCTGAATTTTGTACCCCCCCAAATGAAAAACGTTCCTGCGCCACTGCAAAGAACCATTGTAATTAGCATTCAGAGAAGTATATTCTACAAAGTGTTTGAAAGTCTTCGAACCATAAATTCTATTGATATAACGTAATTTAAAATTGTGTTGGTTTAGGTGACCATACGTCCTGTTTTGATCAGGACAGTCCCGTCGATATTATTAAAAAGCCACTATTTTTGTCCCGTTTTATAAAAGTCTAGGAGTTACCTTGAAAACCAAGCATTTCATGATAAATATATATGTATTGTGTGTGCTCCGTTATTTGTAGAATAAGTATGCAGTTTCTCTACGGAATTGCAACAAGAATTTAAAGTTACTGCATCTTAACACAAACACAAAATAAAAATGAGTTGTGTGTTTGATATGTAGGGTAAGGTTTTCGGGGAGATGTATAAACGATTGATAATGAATAAAGCTGCTCTCACGAAGAATAGTTCTGCTAAATACTTCTGGCATTACTCAACTTCAGCGTAGGACTAACATCAGAGATTGATCAGAAAGGATGAGAAACTATGTCATACCGAGATTATAATAATTAATATTTTTCGACAATGGGAGATCATATTTCAGTTATTCTTTATAATGTATCATTTATGTGATACATTCCTTAATAAATAATAACAATAATTTTATAATTAGGCCTAACCGATTTTCAGGAGGTGGGGGAGGGGCTAAACTGATCTCCTTGGGATGTCCCGTTTTTGGGTCAAAATATTATGGTCACCCTAATTTGGTTACCAGTTAATTCCATACAGGAAATTCTAGATATTAATGGCTCAGACTGATTTTTTCCCCTAGAATGCCAATTGGGGAGATAACAGATTGCAGGATCATCATTCGCAGTCTTGTGATTGGCACCATGCTATTTTGTCATGTGCAACTCTTAATTGATTTGGGAAGGGCAATTTTATATGTGAAGTGAAAAAGGGAGACAACTTTTGCAAATTTTAGTGCAAACTTGTTTGGCAACACTACCAGACCAGAAGTTTGTCAGCAGATGCAGGCAAAATACAATACTCAAGTACATGGGCGAAGCTTGGGGAGGCAGAGTCGAACTTGGGGCTTCAATTTGGAAAGGCAGAATCAATTTTTTTTCTATTCAATAAAAATAGCATCCTTGACTATTTTGCTAACTGTTACATTTGTGAAATCATAAAATTTACTCATTACTGTTGTCCTCGGGTCCTAGGAGGCTAACAAAAGTACAATTAACTTCTAAATTATGTTAAACCCGAAAATTGGTGGGGCAAGCGCCCGCCAAGTTACGCCTGTGCCCAAATACAGGCCATAGTGCAATGTTTGGTGTGGTTTATTTTGCTTCACTTTTCTGCCATGTTTGGCTACGCGAAGATGAATGATTATTTGAAAGGGATAAGGCATGAGGGGGACTTCCCCGTCTGGAAACTTTTGCAATACCACACTACTAGAGTTTTAAAAAAAATCCCTCGCCAGTAGAAGCCGTGCGTTAATCCGTCACTTGTATCCGGAGAAAGAGGTTGTGCCTCTCCAGTGGCGGCGATTTAGTTCCAATACTAACTGTCCCCCCTAATCGTCGGCACTGTCCCTCTCATATTTCTGCAAATACAGTATGTATGCCATTTCAGTACCAGGTATTTTCCGGGTGAGCGAAGAATAACAAACCAAGAAACGTTTCCCATGAATGACAACGCACCCGGATGGCGCTGCAGGCACTGTGATCTAACATGGATCTAACATGTGCCTGTGGTTGACCAAAACCTCAAAGAGACAGCGACAGGAAGCTTGCTTCAATTAGGGGCGTGGTGGGACACAATTCGCTCTGATTTCGGTTGTTGCCATAGCAACTCAGTCTCGACGAAAATCCCCCCAGCCAGAAACCTACGTCCGTCGTCTGAAACATTTGCACAGCTTGGTTTCTGCAGTTCTGGAATTATTACTTCAAATCCGCTTTGCTCTCAGATAGGCTAATCGGGAGTGCAACTGTCAAATGGAATCAGTGCACTGGACCTCCATCGAGGATCGAACCCGGGAACCCTGGATTATAAGCGTAGCAGGGGGTGGGCGACCCTCCGGGGCCTCAAACCTGAAGGGGCCTCGTGTCCCATTGAGCTCATACACAAATTTTGTAATTTGTAATAAATAGAAGTGAGAAAAATAGATGGAAAATGCTAATTTTTGTGGGCGATAGAACTGAAACATTCTGTTTTTATCGTTTTATAAATTCTAGTTAAACGTTACAATTTGAATGAATAGGTCAAATATTTAATATTTTAAATAAACCGGCCGGTAGTCTTATTTTAAAGCCATGCCGCTATAAATAAGTTATGAATAAAATAATTTATCGTATCGAATGTGATTGTTCGTGTTATGAATTATTATTATCATATAAATTAGTAATTATTATTATTTAATTTTGACACTATTTTGATGACATATGCCTAAAGATTTATTATTGATTCACATTGAGATTTCAAATTTAAAGAAATTCTAATCTTGCCAGGGCCTCGCGATATGTTGCTACGCCAATGCTGGTTTACAAAACTACAGCTGTCGAGAAAGCAGAGATCAAACAATACTTGCAAATGCCATTCAACCTTCATCATGAAGATTCTGTTTGCGTGTGGAGTGTTATTGATGATGAGATTTCATGCTGGTAAACAAAGAGGAAATGTCCTTACGAGAATTTGTACAGAACCAACACGCGATTACTCGGACAATTCTTTAGCTTATTTTGCCCCAAATTTGACCACAACCTTGAACAAGTGCAGGTTTCTAACTCTTTTTCGCTTTCCGGAAGTACTTTAGGTTCATTGCGAATAAATTAGCGTTATGCAACATCTCCGAACGACTTTTCCCTGCAACAAAGACATATTTTCGTAAGGAAAAAGGTCCCCCTATTACTTGTACCAGCTTCCTTTGCTTTGCCTCTAAAAAAAGCTCGTTCACCTTGTTCTCCGGTTTTCGTATTGGTGGAGAGAACAACGGACAAAAAAACAATGACAAGTTTCGATGGAGTCAAAATAAAACTTCAAATTAAAAACACATCGTGGAACAGAATTATAATTACAGAATCCACCTTCCGTTGCTCTGCAAGAGAATTTCGTCAAGGTTGGTAGACCAAATATTTTAGAGTGAGCTCCGCTTGGGTTGTTAAATGTGTAAACATTCGTTCTCTCACTCACAGATGGCGCCACGGGACAGACCCAGATTTATATACGAGTCATTCCATACGAAATCAACGCAGCCCACAACCTGGCCATCTCAGATTTACATGAAATTTGGGAATTTTAAACAATTCATGGAACGTAGTCAACGTGACAATTGAGAGTCCAATGTGTCTTGTAGTTGTAAAATTATTCAAGGTCAAAGTTCGCAGAAATTGTCATTTTTAAGCCCCTTTAGTTTGGTGCTGCGCCCAATCCTGCTCCATAGTTTGAAATAACGTTTATTTAACATATAACCCAGTCAATAAAGCTTTCATGTCGGGAATAATTCCATAAAAGCTGATTTTTGGTAAGTTTGAATACTACTAGTAGTACAAAAACCCCAAAGTCCTCCTCGCGGTGCTTTCCCCCAAATATCAATTTCGCACTCTCAGTTATTGACCTTTATTTCCGTAACCAATGGAGATATTTTTTTTAAAATTTTAATTCTCATTGGGTGCGCTACAAAAAGGTTCTGTTTAATATTTCGATAATGCCCGTAGTTTTACCGTAATTTAAGAAATAACCTGTAAAAAGTAAATTTATTGTAGTACTTTTTAATGTTTTTACCTTGTAACTTTGAATAAATTAAAAAAATAAATAACAGGAAATTGTTCCGAATAAAATTTGTAGCCTAATTTATAAGATTTAAAACGATATAGGTTTCCATGTATTCTAATGAAAAACAGTAAATTTTTTCCCCAAATGAAGGATGTTCCAAAAAAGTGTGTATTTATCAGTCAGACTGTTAAGTCTGGAATCATTGACTCTTTGACAAAAGCTAGGAACTTAGAAGAATTATTTGTTATGTCATTTAAGATATTTTCAGTAGAGTAGCCAATCGCCATCTGCGTGCTGACGGACGCCATATTGTATATATTTTTAGTTGATGTATCTCGGAAATGGTGGCACCTATCAGGGACGTAGCTAGGTTGATCAGTTCGGGGGGGTCCAAAACTTAAGATTTTTTTCTATCAAACCATTAAAAACTAACAAACTATTAATATACCATATAGGCCTACATAAGTATATGTACAGTATATATATATATATATATATATATATATAAATATTGTTGGAAGAGAACATTATTTTCTCCTGTAGCCCCCAAAAATTACGGATATAATAATCCGTTGCGCAACAGCCCATGAAGGGCCTAGGCATACCTACCGACTGCCGGTCTCCCTCCCACGCTTTCCTTCGTCACCTCTAAGCGTGGAGATAGACTCGCGAAATCCATGGCCATTATTCAGGAATCTAAATGCAGAATGAACTTATTAACTTAATGGCATCTAGACAGTCTTTAAAAATCCATGTATTTTCTCTTATGTCAGATTTTTGAGACACCAAGAACAATGTCATTACTCCTTACTCCTTAGACTTGTAAATTTGCTCGAAGAACATTGAGAAGTAGAGAAAACCCTCTTCCGTGGGTTTAGATATAAAAGGGTGCTAGTATTAGGTGTACGTACAAGTATGACAACGGTGCAAAAATGAAATGTTTGTGTAATGAGTTCAAGATAGGCATCCCATGTATATTGTTTATACCAGAATCGAATCCGGCGGCCTTTAGTGCAAGGCGACACCCTTAACCACTATTCTATGGGACATGCACGAGTCTTTTGTGGCGTCGTACTGTACACATTGGAGAATGATGATGATATAAATGACATTTTATGCACATCTAGTTTCTTAAAAGTAATCTTCTTTGCGCGTGCAAAACTGAATATATGATGGCAATAGAAACAACAAAATTCTCGTGCGCTCAAATTATTGCGCCCTAGTCTTTCAAAGTTCGATCACTGGTAGAAACTCCAAAATTTCTGTGATGGCCTAACATCGTGAGGACAATTGAGAAGCTACTTGAAATGAATATGTAAGCGAATTCCACTCTCAAAACTAGATGGGACTCGATGTGATGACCACTCGTCACCGAATGGAAAAACACTTCGAGGCTTTGTCCTTCAAAATTAATTTTACTGAATAACTGTACTTTTCTTTAGAGGACCTAAACATGGCGTTTTTGCACAGTACAATGTTGTTTTCTTTCACCCTACTTTTATAGTTTTTCATTCAAAGGATTCCACTCCAGAAGCATGAGCATGACACACTACGAAACCAGAGGTCCAAGGTTCGGACCTTGGACAGGAGGTGTGGTTGCATCATGTCTCGCATCGCTATTCCTTCGGATCATCATTCAATCTCATCGTCGCATTCAACCCAAGAGGTAGAAAAGTGGCGTAAAATAACGAAATAGAAATGATTGATTGACTTGGTTCATTTTACTTCACTTTTCTGACACTTTTTGGCTAATCGTGAAGATGAGAATGAGTTAAGATTAACTTGATGAAAGGACCATCACGAAGAAGACACATTCTCAGGCTGGGATTCGAACACGGGACATTCTGCTTCGTAGCGTAACCTGCTAACCACTCCACCACGGAGTTGTCGACCCTAATAGAAATGAAAATTAGAAATACCGTCTTGAATTTGCAGGAACAGAATTCACCAGCAAGGGCAAAAGATTTTCGCTCCCACTAGGATAGGCAAATAACAGAAAATGCTTGATAAGTAATTTGGCTCTCCATATTTCATGATATTATTATGTAAGTAACTATTATTCGCTATATAACTTTGGATTAATTTTTTTTGTATGTCTAGTCAACTTTCCCGCCTAATCACTAAGCAGCAGCCACAGCGCCTGCATTTGCGGGTGAAGGCCAGAGTTGCTAAAGGTCCAGAAATTTTAAATAAATTCAATTCCCATCCAGGAGAGAAAATCAGCAAGCGTAAATGGGTTCTGGACCATAAGGAACCTCTTCATCTATAACGTTTTCAATTTGGTCCATGAATTATTATCCAGATGAATTTAATTTCGGTCCAGGAAGCTTATTTCCTGAAGAATTTAAATACGGTCAAGGAACACTTTTTTCCGGATCAGTTTAAATAGGGTCAAAGTTCCGTATTGAAATGAAACAATTCGCAACTTGGTACGTATTTAGATTGTGCGAGAGAAAAGGTTCCGGTCCTATAACAGAATCCTATAGAACAAATGTATGCGTTCCCTAATCTTAACAATCCCAGGGTTGTTAATGGTCCAGGTATTGTAAATAAATTCATTTCACATCCGGGAGAGAAAATCAGTAAGTGTAAATGGGTTCTAGGCCTCAATTCGGTCCAGGAACCTTTTTTCCGTATGAGTTTAAATACGATCCAGTAACTTTTTTTAATGGAACAACACACTACTAGGACCGAATTTAAATTGTGCGAGAAGAAAGGTTTCGGTCCTGCAACGGAATCCAATAAAACCCATAGAAATTGTGGGTAGATGGACCTTTGACAACCCTGGTGAAGGCTAAATGAAGAAAAATCACAAAATAAGCCGAATTTTGAAACGTATTATTTCTAGAGCATGTACTCTACTATATAAAGTTGACTACATACCTCGTTTCCTTCCTTAATTGAAATGTGACTTATTCTTCATCATATGTGAGATCAACCGCCCTGGGAGTCAAGCCCGGTCTCCTGTGTGGTAGTCGGACACCAATTTAGAAATCAATGTGTTGGACATTTGGTTGATAAGTCGATCCTACTTCAACTTTTTCGAGACGAAAACAAGCTGGCAGCTTCACACTCGAAATTTCACTTCGCCTACCCCCTGGTGGAGTGGTTATCACATCGTGCTACGATGCCAGGTGTGCCGGGTTCGAATTCCGGACTGAGCATGGGTGTTTGTTGTGTCCATTGATCAATTTAATCATATCATCACTCATCCCCATCTTCGCAATTAGCCAAATGTAGCAGAAGAGCAAAGTAAAATGAACCAAATCGATCGAAATTTCACTCGCAATGCATGAAAATGAGATCTCAAGCACTCCGTGATCCTACCGGAATCTCACGTTTACAGAAGCTAACTATGAAACTACTTCTAGGATCAAACTGTTCTTCGAACTAGTTGGCAGTCATCAATTGTCGACCAATCAACACAGTAGGGCAAAAAGAAGCAGATGTTTCTTGAAAATGAGTGGAAAGTTACCAAGGAAGGATATAAACTGGATACATTACAAAGGCTTATTATGGCCTTTCCCTTCATTGCAGGTTTATGAGCACAAGGGTTGAGTGTGGGAACCTGAAGGAACCGCAACATCTTTGTCATTCATCTCCCGCCAGAAAAGGGACAAACAGTAGATTTCTTTCTCTTGCAATTTGAAAAGCCTATGTCCATGCTGAACCATAAAGTAATTAACCCAGAAAGTCCTAGCTACCTGCAGTGGGTTTCGGCGCGGCCGATAACCAGAGCCAGACGAAGAGAAGATTTTGTGGGAGGGGGTGACCTGGCTTAGGCCCCCTGGTGTGCATGAAGGGAAAGTGAGTTTTCAAAAGGTCCCTGACTTCCCAGAAAGGGACGGCCCATAATATCACTGCATATCCTACCAATGCATCCGTTTGTGTTCAACCAAAGTGTATGTCACCATGGGATCCGAGCGCTTCGAGCTCTGTCAGTTGCGGGACTTCTTGAGTCTTTTGTCAACATGGTGCCAATCAGAGTTTCTTTCTGCCAAGGTCGTTGCACCTATGAATCGGCTCTTCAGCTTGAGTGGCAAAAGACATGTTCTACAGAGAAAAGTTGCACCGGAAAAATTACCTTATTAAATACGATGAAACATGTAAATCATCCACAGATATTTATTCGGGGGTGGTCCCTCTGACAAAACATCAATATTCTCAAAATGCTTTGAACGGACTGTGTAAAACATTGCAATACTGCAAAAGCTGAACCTGCTCTGCAACACAAGGAAAATGCCTCATTTAGCAATTAATGTGTATTTGTTAAGTTGTTAAGTTCAGTATGGCACTACATTTTAAATAATGCTGATGGAATAAATCAATAAAGTTTGTTAAATGACAACTTACCACAAGAATATAATAAATAATTCTTTACGGATATTCCCTATAACGGTTGGGGGTTCGACGTGCTGACCCCACGTCACCCCATTACTGGTTAAACATCTCCACACCTCTAGGTAGGATTGTGGGCAGTCGGGAGATAGGTCAAAGCCCTTCCAGGGCTGTCGAACCACGGGTTATTATTTATTTATAGATACTTAAATATATTTGCAACCAGACATGTCTATCCAGTGACTTATTTCAAGGGTTGTACTTGACTCAACAAAATAAGCTTACTGTGTGAGGCAGATTCATACGAACCAAAAATACCAAAAATAATAACAATAATAACAATAATTTATTTCAAAATTACAAAAATGTATTTACTTGTTCTTGTTTAAATTTTCGATTCTTTGAAAAGTTTGTTAAGGAGTTGAGTTGAGTTGGTGTTTTTAAGTCCACTTTATGCACAGTAAGGCTAATCGGGACTGGACCTACAGTTTAAAGTAAGATCCGGACCACTGTGTACCTGCACACATGTATCGAACCCGAGACCCCTCGATTACAAGACAACAATGCTATCACTGCGCAATCGGGGAAGCATCGTTTGTTAAGGAGAATTCCCAAAATCGGTCTTCACGATATCGAGAAAAATATGCGACTCGAGAAATTGTACAGTTTGTGAAGATAATTACTTTTAACACGTTGCGTGTTTTAGACTGTTTAAATAGTAGAATAGATATTTGGTGCGAATAATAGTACTTACCCGGAGATATGAGGCATCCTGTCACCATTATATGTACTTATTTAGCGTGTATTGCGCTCTGATTCGGGACCAGTTGTAACTGTTTGCATATATGTGGTTTACCGCTGCACAAGCGGTCGTTCTTTAATCTACTCAAGCTCAAAACATTGTTTGGATGCAACGGCAACACCCAACGCCCAACCGCCTCCCCGATGGCGCAGTGGTAGTGCCGTCACCTTGTAATCAAGGGGTCCCAGGTTCGATTCCCGGTGGAGGCACATAGTGGTTCGGATCCCACCTTAAACTGTAGGTCCAGTCCCGATTAGCCTTATTGTGCATAAAGTGGACTTAAAACAACAAATCAATCCAATCAACGCCCAACCCTGCCTGTTGTTGGCCTGCGACTGCTAGGGGTGGAAAGACCGCTCCCTCAAAATTTCGAGAAACAACGAAGTTCTAGGTTCCTACACTGACACCCACTATAGCTAGAACCAGGAAAACGAGAAAGAAATGTGGTTTTGGGTTCGTGCCACTCAAGAACAGTGTTTCTAACTGAAAGAAAAAAATACTGAAAAACTATTTTGCAATATTTGTCATGAAAGTAAAATTTTCAGCAAATGTAGAACAGTTTGCTGGGGCCACGTGAACGTTTCGGGGGGCCAGTGCCCCCTCGGCCCCCCTAACGACGTCCCTGGCACCTATCAACGTCCACTTTCCTCAGAAATGTTCCATAATATATCAATAAATCTATTTTTGAAAAATATAAAATAGTAGCTTTGTAGAAAAACTCACTATTTATAACACTTCATGTGAATAACTGCGAGTTAAAAGTCTTAATAATTCTCGAACCAAACAATAGTATTTTTATTTTGTAAGGTTACGAAATGTTTGTTACAAGACTTAGACGAACTGAACCCTTTAAAAAAAACTATATTTTTAAATTTACCTTAATTAAAATTTTTAGCCCGAAAGGACGCGCCTATGGGTAAAACGTACCTCGATTTTTAAATATATTTTTGATCATTTCCAACGAGTGCGTGGAGCCAACCTCTCAGTAAGTTTTGATTGAACCCCTCCGACTGTCCAGACCTTAAGAGCCCGTATCAGCGTCGCTCGAAAAAAGCAGCGGACAGATGTCATTAATTTATTCTTCCTAGTCTTACCAATATTGATTCCATTTCCCCCTTCGAAGGCAAATCCATTGTATTGAGACTTTGCTGGAGGGAGGGGTTGCTCTGTCGAAAGAAGCACAAGGCTAAGGTTCCCTGTCCGCTACTCTCCCCCCGCTCAAGAGTCTGACCATAACAGGTTTCCTGTTACAAGACAAAACTTTTTCTGAGTGTCTGAAAGAAGAAAAACACACATTGACGAACATCGCAATACAACTGAGAGCCAAGGACTATTTAGGGGAGGCGGGGTATCCAGGGAGTCCGAATCTTCCACGAGAGACTTAAGAAGTACTAAAATTAAATAATGTAAATATGCTTGTTTTGTTTAGCATCTGTCGTATAATCGAGAGACGTTTATTTCCGTCAAACATATTCTAAGGGAAGGATTACATTGGGGTCAAACAACTTTGGATGACTGTATCAAATAAGATTTTTGCACACCACTACTTAAGTAATATGATTAAATATTAAATTAAGAGCTTTTCATTTCGTCAAATGGATCTAACATCCTTTTTCGTTATTCAATAAATATTCAATTCTTTATCTGTTTCACAATCACCTTGCCAGGGCAGTTGTTTTTATACAAATTGAAGCGATCTGAACTATTCATGAGCTAGATAATGAATATGTGCGGTTATATTCCTATTCATATGCCGTCTTTTTCCCATTCATGTAATAACAATATTAATTAATATTTTAATTATTAATTTAATATTACAGTTATTTTAATTTGTTTTTATTATTAGAAGAAGGTACCAACATCATAGGCGTGCGCAGACTCTCACATAAGGGGGGGGGGGAGCAAAAGCCTTGAAAATTCAGTCAGATCGGGAAAGAAAAACCTCATTTTATCTCACTCTTTTAGTTTTTTGCATTATGTGATATGTATATATGTGTGTGTGTTCGCGCGCGCGCGTGTATATTATATATATATATACCTAGGTATTAACATATTATTTAAATACATTACGTAATCTATTCATCCGCCCCTTAACAAACCAACGGCAAAAATTATATAGATTGTCTCTGAAATGTGAGCGCTCGTTTTCCTCCAAACCAAACTGTTATAGCAGCAACTGTCTGAATTACTTATTTGTTCTTACTTTCTCTCTAGTAATTTACAATGTATTGGAGAAAAGAAACTGCGAGCGAAGCGAGCAAGAAAATTTTTCGATCCAAATTTTTGAAAGTTGAAAACAGTATTGATTTAATAGGGCGCAAAAAATTTCATGGGACGGCATGGCATTCTCTTTTACAATTTTTGTCAATCAGATTGTTCGGCGCCCAGGGCCAACTCCCGCTACTTCCTAGCTACGGCTCGGAAGTTGACAAGACTGCAAGAAAAGCAGGTACCGCGAGCGAAGCGAGAAAGAAAATTTTACGAAATGTATTTTTATTTGTATAAATTTTAAAGTCGAGGGGACAATTGTCCCTCTGTAACCCCCTGCAAGTGATCCTGACCGTCTGGAAGATAATGCAAGATGGACGTGAAAACTAATTCCGTCTTGAGTATCCTTTTGTCCTGCTACTAGTAGATTCTGCTAGTCTTGCTTTTTTTTACTTCAATGTATCCCCCCCCCTATAATTGATTTCCGTCCAAGGTTGGAAAAAGGCATAAGGCAATGCCCCCCTGTCCCCTTGTGGTTGCGCCATTTCCTTTTAGAGTATAATATTGTTTAATAACAGCGACAATATTGCTCTCCACTAAATTTCTAGGTGAAAGCATAATAATATAGGGGCATGGAACGTCTGGAAGGGGGAGCAAGGATTACCACACCTCGAAAACGAAGGTCAAACTAAAAGTATATATTTCACAAGTATAATTATATTTCAGTCATAGTAATTTACATTAATTATTATGTAATGGGGACGCAGGAATGCGATAATTTCAAATTCAAGTGGTGTTTTTAGAGGGGACAGCACTAGTATCGGGGTAATATGCCCCATGAAAAAAATACCTTTCTTGTCCCTTTGTGGAAAAATCTGCGAACGTCCGTGATTAGGGGGCAATTCCCCCCCCCCCGCCCGTGCGCACGCCTATGACCAACATATATGGAATAGTTTATAACATCGAGTAGCAGGATATCTCTCCTGTATGGTGCTGTAAACTAGGGAAATAATGACGATGTTTTGTAGTAGTGCAGAGCTATTCACCCTGTTGCGACACATGTGCAGAACAGGCGGAAGACATTCTTTTGTGTTTTCTGCAGTTGGTGGATTATCCTAGGTGAGATGATTTTGATGTTCTTTCTTTTCTTAACGTAATAAAATCGTGTCTTACAACCTAAGGCGTCGTGCTTTGTGCTCCGCCTGAGGATGAATTATATGATGAAACTGATGAACGGACACTCACAAAGAGCACCCATGCCGGGATTCGAACTCCCGGATGTGCTAACCACTCCATCACGGAGGCCAGTGCTAATGCACATGAATATCACTTCAAGTTAGCCATTTGGAATCATTGGGAAAGTCGTGTAGTTAATAAAATGTGTACTTTTAGCATTTTTGATACAATTAAAACTATTTACAGCCAATGCATATTACTCATATTGAACCGGAACGACGAATTTGTGAATTTACTACAGGACTTTTCAAACATCCGCAGATAAGGCTAATACAGTTTCTTGTTCATATCTATCATAGTTATCCTGAAATACACGTATGTCAGTTTTCACGCAGCTTACTAGTTTCCAGATATGCTTGATTCTGTTAACTGTACACTCCTATTATTCATAGTTGCGAACTCTCTCTCCGGATCCGAGCATGCATATGAAAAAGAACTGAATCACTCCGCTCCGGAGGGCTCCTTTAGTACCACCGCGACCTAGCTCCGAAACCCTGCCTGCTGGCAGTCGTATAATTGTCAGCGATGTTCTCTCCATCCTTTCATCCTTGGGTTCGAGTCCTCGTTGAGCCTGCATTTTTCACTGAAAATTCTACGTAAGTTATGGTTGTAGCGAAATCCGGATTGTCTCCGAAATGGGGAGATTACCTCCGAAATCCGGATTCTCTCATTTTTCCATCGGATTCCCGAATAGTAAAAAAAAAAAAAATCTGGATTTGGCCATCCCTACTTCACACGTCTTGCGCGAACACTGACCTGCTGATGTGTAAGTGGAATTATCAGTGTGATAATTCTTAGTAATTCAGACTTCATAACATTCTGATAGAAAAATGTGCAGAACAAATTCTCGAGTTAGTAACCTCAAAGTTGTCTTTTCGACAGCATTTGCCCTTTTTTTTTTTAACTTCGGACGGAAATGCATGGTAAAAAAATCAGAATTTTCAGTTTTCATGAGATAATTTGGAAATGTGTTTACAGGACAATAATACATCATCATCACTGGCACTGAGATATGGATCTCATACAAAAATAATTTAAATACACGAATACAAGAACAGGGGAAGAACACAGAAACGAGCACTGCCGGATCTACAAGCCGCAAGACCCCGCAGTGCGGGGGTGGGGGCAGAGACAAGTAAGTCTCTAGAAGGCCCTCAGTGATTGACATAGTATAGGGTTCGTATATGCGTATTTAAAAACTAAACTTAATTACTCAGGGGTTCAGAAACGAATACAAGATATACAGGTAAAGGCAGTGGCGGCGAGGGAGACAGTCGGCCCCCACTTTTCGCCACTTTTGTCCCCCCACTATGCTAAACCGTACAGTATCTACAATGGGAAATATACTGTCCCCCCCCCCCTCGGTTTTGGAACCAAATCGCCGCCACTGGGTAAAGGTAAAGTTAAAGTTCCCTGTGCATATAGCACCGTGCCATGACTTCCACTTGGAACACACCAATGTGTTTATATATGAGTTGTTGAGGGACTTTTGAATCACCCTCTAGGCTCTTAGATGTGACTTTGTCAACATGAGATCAAGAACTTCACACACACACATGCATTATAATATACATACAGACACACAAACACACACACATATTATATATAGAGCGTAGAGGGTATGTTTGTGTTTATGTTTGTGTGTGGTAGGTTGGTAGAGGGGAGCCTTTGGTCCGTTGTTGATCCATGCAGATCTGCAGCTGCCACCTCCAACCACGATTTTACGTACAACACGTTGTAATAATCTTGCGATCTTATAAAAGCAGGAAATGTACTTGAACATAGCAATGGCCTTGCCCTAAGGGAAGTTTTATAATGTAAAATATTACGTAAGATAGCTTCTACTTCTTTAATTTTCGATCGCAAGGCGTCTACCGTACTATAAAAATCTGGGGGCTACAGGGAGCTTAGATCTGTTGTTGGGGTTTCATCCCCCATAACCTCCTTGTAGCGCCGTCCCTGGCTGTATGTATTTCGTCCAATGAGTACAAGCTAGCAAAACTGTGAATTTCAACAAGTTTGTAGATAATTCTGCAGCTGTTCATAAAAACAGACGTATTTTATTAGTTTCTTCCTGTGGTTCATTTTCCCATTTCAGCAAAAAAGTATTCACACTCTTTGCATACGGTGAGTAAATGGGGGGGAAGGGAGAAGTTGCCCCTTAATAGTCTCACTTAGAAATTTAGTGCAGAGGAATCTAATAACCGTTCTTAAACAACATTATGCTTTTATAGAAATAAAAGTAAATACTATTTTCAAACCTACGAAAGTTCCAAGCAACTACGTAAGGAAAGGGTAGTGAATTACTTCCTATGTAATTGGACTCTCCCACTAGCAAATTTTTTATTAACACCTCCACATATTTTATTCTTTAGTTGTATTATCTGTATGTGTCTGCAGAATAAATTGCCCATATATTGCACATGAATAAATTATGTGTAGTTCTTTTGAATTTGCGGTACTAAACCACGTTTATACGTACATTAGTCTTTGAACGACAGAGATGGAAAATAAAGCGCCAGAAGAGAACAATGGTGCCACTGAAGTTGAAATTCATCTAATAAAGTGATTTTAGGTGGGTAGGGACACACACGACCCTGTTTTGTTCCCACCAATGTAATAAAAACAGTGAGATGGAATGAGGACTTTATTTCGTCAGCTGAACTCTTATCAAGGCCCTTGCTCCCCATAATCGGAGGATCTGAGCACGCCTAAAATTCCTTATACAGAAATAGTGTTATTTGTCGTATATCCAGAAAGTTGATTGATTTGCTTTATTTTACTTCGCTTTTTGTGCCACTTTTGGCCAATTTGCGAAGATGGGGATGAGTGATGATATGATGAAATTGATGAATGGACACTCACAAACATCCGTGGCCAAGCCGGAAATCGAACCCGGGACCCCTGGCGTCGTAGCGCGATGTGCTAACTACTCCCCCACGGTGGCCGGCCCCAGAAAGTTGAAAGTGAATGAAATTTTTATGGCGTGTTTTGTATGGTCATTATCAATAGTAAGTCTGTCATATTATTCCACTAAATAATGTCTTTGGAAAAGAAAAAACAACATATAATTAATGTATTTTATTTTACATAAGACCTATGCCTAAAAGTATTTTTGTATATGATGACACAGAACTATCTTATGTTGTGATTTCTTTGGGTCTGACTGTAATATATATATATATATATATATATATATATATATATATATATACTAACTAACTAACTCTCTAGCCTTCTCAAACCCGAAGGTTCAGGGCTGCAGCAACACAGGCCTTCCATCTTTCCCTATCTTGAGCAAGATCTATATACTCTTTTCCATCCCTACCGATTTCCCTTAGGTCCATCTCAACGTTGTCCCTCCATCTTCGTCTTGGCCTTCCTACAGGTCTCTTACCATCAGGTTTCCCAACAAGAATCCTGTAAACTCCTCTTTCCTCTACCATTCGTGCCACATGGCCTGCCCACCTAAGTCTTCTTGATTTAATTGTTCTAATAATATCTGGACATGAATACAAATTATGTAGTTCTAAATTATGTAACCTTCTCCACTCACCTGTCTCCTCATCCCTTTTAGGTCCAAAGATTTTCCTAAGGATCTTATTTTCAAATACTCTCAATTTATGTTCCTCTTTCAATGTGAGGGACCAAGTTTCAAATCCATATAATACTACAGGCAAAATTACTGTTTTGTATATTTTAACTTTTAGTTTCTTAGATATTAAACGAGAAGACAAAAGTTTATGAAGAGAGAAGTAACATGCATTTCCTGAATTAAGCCTACTTTTTATTTCCTCTTTAATATAATTTTCATTTGTTAATATTACTCCTAAGTATTTGAATTTGGAAACTGGTTCAAACAAGTTGTTATCAATAATTAGATTTTGATTATTTATGACACTTGGTTTCGGCCTGTAAGCATATATTTAGTTTTCTCTTTGTTAACTTCCAAACCTATCTCTTTAGAAGTTTTGAAAAATATTTTAGCATTATTCTTAATTGTATTCACATCATCCCCCAGTAAGTCTACATCATCTGCATATGCTAACAACTGAGTCACACCATTTAATTTTAGTCCTTCTTTAGTTTCTTTTACCTTCCTAACAGCATATTCTAAGGCAAAATTAAAGAGCAATGGAGATAATGCATCTCCTTGTTTTAACCCATCATGAATTGTAAATTTATCAGACATATTAATACCGACACGAACTTTACTTTCTGTTTCACTGGTGCATATTTTTATCATACTAACAAGCTTCTTAGGTATTCCAAACTCTACTAATATATTATATAATTTATCTCTTTTGACCGAATCATATGCTTTTTTGAAATCAATGAATAGCTGATGGACATTTTGATTATATTCCCACTTTTTTTCAAGTGTCTGTCTGATGTGAAAAATTTGATCTGTAGTTGATCTGTTACGTTTAAATCCACATTGATAATCACCTATAATTTCATTAGCATATGGGGTTAGTCTTCTTAAAAGAATGTTAGACAATATTTTGTATGTTGTTGAGAGTAGAGAAATTCCACGGTAATTATTGCAGTTCATTTTATCACCTTTTTTAAACACAGGAACAATTATGGATTCTTTCCACTGTTGAGGGATTTCTTCTTTATTCCATATTAAACAAATTAATTTATGAATTTGACATATTAATGAATTTCCACCATATTTAATTAACTCAGCTGGTATTAAATCAATGCCAGGTGCTTTGTTATTCTTTAGCTTTTTAATAGCATCTTTAACTTCAGTCAAGTTAGGTTCTGGAACTAAAGGTTCTGCTGTGTGGCCTTCATTTTCTTCTGATTTATCTCCTACATGGACATTTAAAAGGTCATTAAAGTAGTTCTTCCATCTATTTAGAATATCACTTGGGTCAGCTAGAAAATCACCGTCTTTATCTTTTATCAAGTTTACTTTAGGTTGCCACCCCTTTCTAAATTCATTTACACCTTTATATAAATCTCTGATATTTTTATTTTTGCTGTTTGTTTCAATTTCGTTAATTTTGCTTTTCAAGTAATCTCTTTTTTTACTTCTAAACGTGCGGTTAACTTCTCGCTTTATTCTATTATAATTGTTTAGATTTGTATCATCAGAGTTATTTAACCACCTAAGTCTAGCCTGATTTCTTATTTCTATTAGATTATGACATTCATTATCAAACCATGACTTACTTTTTCTCGGTTTATGGTATCCTATACCATAAATTATATATATATATGTAATTGGTGATAATATAACGCAGTAAAGTATTAAGTAAATATATTTTATCCCCCTACTTACAAATCATGAAAGGAGTCAAATTCGAAATTAAATTGAACGGACGTTCAAAATGTTTAAAAATAGCACTATTTCCATAACAGATCATCAAGTATTTTTTACCATTGACCCTCAGAAATATCTCAAACTGACAATGAACGTTCATTGAACTTATTTATGATCGACAGCTAAAAAGTCATTCATTTGCGTGGCTGGTTGATAATCCACCACCAGATAGAATTTACACAATATTTACCTAAAAACTTTGGGTAAAGTCACCTTCCCCCTAAAAAAATCCCTTTCGTGTTCTCACAAAAAAAAAGAAGTTATAATTTGGCACAATTTTTCTTTTGCAGGCAAACCTTTTGTAAAGGTGTACTTCAGTCTGTGCAACCAGCCCTTCCCATTTGTGAACAATATAGTGGGGAAATCCCCCGTCCTTCACTGTTGTCATTGCACTACAACCCCATCGTGATTTAGTATTAGGATATCGCGTAGTGAATAACTGTTTACAAGCATCGCCCAAACCATAGATTCTCCCCCAAAACCTTTCCCTGCCTTCTTCTTTCTTTTCCTAGCTCTCAGCATGCGGTTTTCTTGGAAGACTGGCCGATTGTGAAAGAGAAAAAAAGGACGGCGGAGGAGTGGGGGGGGGGGGTGAGCGCGAGCGGTACAGAGGGGGAAACGGCTAGCGCGACCAGCTTAGAAAAGTCGAAGTTAAAATTTACATACATTGCTCTGTACGTCGACAAACTACAGACATTCTAAAGAAAATTGTGTAAGATCCATTTCATTTCTTTGCTGTAGAAGAACAGTTGAAGCTTTCTTGCGCTTTAAAATGTTGATTTAAGTTATTACATACAATTGGCGAGCAAGTGAATTTTATGAAATTGAGATCAGGAAAACTACGTAATAAATAATATATTTAAAAAAAGGCTTCGCGACATAACTAACTTCATATTTGATCTTTAACTCAGTAAAATTTAAATGCCACACACTTGACTGTTCGAACGCAGAACGTCGACGCAAGAACCTATTTTTTAGGTATCGTCACCAGCGGTGATACGGGCTCTTAAATCAGCTGGGAGACTTCGTTAGTTCCGCTTACAAGGACCGTAAGTTTCACCCCACGCGCACTCATGCTTCAGTTTGGTACATAAACATATTAATTTTTTTCTAATTTTTAATACATTGTATAATACAATAAAAATATTCAAAATTAATGATATTCGTTTAATCAATACAGGTAAACGTTTTAAAACAATTATAATTTCGACTTAATAAAAATATTACCTTGTGGGGAAAAATTTACCCAGCGCGCGTCCTTACGTTATGTTAGAGAGCGCTCGTATTACCGTCTTTTTCTCATCATCTTTATCAATTTCCTAATACAATAAAAATGTTCAAACCTAATAAAATTACTTTAATTAATGATGGTGTTATTATTTACATACTTTAAAAAAATATAACTCAGATTTACAACTTGTGCATCCTAGCAGAGTCCTGCCGGATTAAGAGAAATACACAGTCCGTCCAGTAGGAAAGGTGACTGATTTTTTTACTGCCACGGAACAGAGGCGAAGATATAGTACAAGCAATGCAAGCACTGCTTGCATAATTC
Source organism: Lepisma saccharinum (assembly GCF_977018435.1). NCBI lineage: Eukaryota > Metazoa > Arthropoda > Insecta > Zygentoma > Lepismatidae > Lepisma > Lepisma saccharinum. Next base: position 116,223,531 of record NC_139231.1, read on the forward strand.
GAATATCATTTAATGTACTTAATGTTCTAACCGTATTTAGTTTCCATCGCACTCGATTTCGCGAAAAAATGCGGCCGCAAACTCCCTCAGCAGCTCTGTAGCAAGCACCAGCCTCAATGCTTGCAGCCGTTCTGCGGGAAAATAAGGCCTCCGAAGGAGTCACATGGCGAAGCGTGAAATTCTGGTGGAACCCGTCCACAAAGCTTCTACAAAAAGCTGTGCTTTCCGAGCTTGCGTGATTCCCGAAAATAGCCGAGTTCAACCGAAGCAGAAGGATTCATCTATGGGTACGTTGCCAGCAAAAACTAGTAACGAATATTTGTCTTCATGAACACGTAAACAAGATCGCAAATATAATAATAATTGTTAGTCATAAAATAACTAAAAGAAGTTATTATCACTGTTCTAAATTCCATATATATCATATTATATTACAAATTATTTTAGATTTCGCGAAATGTAAAACGCGTAAAAAAAGTTGACATTGGGAGTTGGGGCAGTGGAATTTCTGCAACCCCGTGAAGAGTTTTCTCAGGGAGGGAGGGAAGATTGGACGGACCTTGGTCCTGCACCCTGCTTCGTGGTCGGTCCACCTCAAATTACGCCAGAAGTGTTGACCGCTACCAGTGTTTGCAACTGCCAAATTATTTACGCAGTAATTCAAGTGAGCTCTTTCACAAATTTTACAATCAATAAATTGACTGCTTTTGAATAAAACTTGGGGTGAAAATAAAGCTATCTGAGAAAGAACTATCTACTGATATTTGTACATGGCATAGAAGTAAATCGTATACATTCTGCATATTATGAGCACAAGAATATGTTTTAAAGATTGATTGATTGATTGATTTGTTGTCTTAAGTTCACTTTATGCACAGTAAGGCTAATCGGGACTGGACCTACAGTTTAAAATGGGATCTGAAACACTTGTGCCTCCACCGGGTATCGAACCCGGAACACCTTGATTACAAGGCGACGACACTACCACTGCGCCATCGGGGAGGCCCGAATATGTTTTAAGTTCTATTATTATGACGCAAGTGGTGTTCCCAGGGTCTTTTTACGGTCCCCATTTTGTCATCTTTTCCTTCCTTTGACGTTTTTTCTTAGATATACTGGGCCAAAAGGGAGTTATGTCTACCATCCACCCCCCCCTTCGCCCCGGGCACGCCATTGAATGACACTTTATTACTTAAATATTAATGTACATACTCGTTCTGCTGAAATGATTCTGATTCCTCCGCGTAATTTTTATCTCCAAACTGATATATCTTTTGTGACGGATAAAAAAAATTAAGGAAATAGGTTGGTATCACTTTCTGTTGTTTCAGAGATTTTCAAAGTGATCTTGTGTGGATGCTTGCAGTTGTGGAAAGCGCGTGGGATAGTGTGAGTGTTTGTTGCTTCGTGTTTTGTGCTGTGAATTTATCGGAATGAACGCGTATTTAGGAACGGTTGATGTGAAGTGCGGGTGTATTATTGAGCAATTGAAAATTGCTTCGTTTAGCTCGAGAGAGATACGAACACCGCATTTACCGGACTTAAAAACAAGTTAGCCCAAGGGGCTTTGTGCGACATTTCCAAAGGGTGGCATCCAATGGACCAAGAGTTTGAAATTTATTGTGGTGAGTACATCGTCTATGCATGTGTTTCTTTGCTTTGAAATGAATTTTTTATTGTTTGTGTTTAACTTTTTATTTAGTGTTTAAGTTACTCCAATGCGGTTTTTAGGGTGCCCAAAAATACTAAATTACATCATGCAGCGTAAAATAAACAAATGATTCCCATTTTTTTTATCTAAATCGGTTTGGTCACCGTTTGACCATATTAAATAATAATGAACAAATAAAGGTACTAATAAGTAAGTAAGAAATTCCGTCTCCCTTTAGTCGTATGCGGAAAGTTCGCATATGCAAAACGTTTAATATCATATGAATAACGTTACCTGGATTTTTTTAAAAAGTAAATGTGACGTTTGCGGATCATATGGTTTATTTTTAGTACAGTCACTTTATTACGATATTTTGACAAATCCAGCGACTGGGTAAATGAGGCTATAAACCTTGAATCTTTCCCCTCGGCATGTCGTTGTACTACATGTTTTGTTGTACTGAAACATTGCTTGCCTCCTTCGTAAGACTACGCTTCGCTACTGCCACGGAACCACCAGTGCCATCTATAGAGAAGTGTATGTACTACGTAGCGACACATTTGGACTTTCTTCCGGCAAAGTTGCAAAGCACTAGCGTCGACGGTCGACGCATACGGATCTCGTGACTGACAGTACCTGCTGAACGTCGGTCGGAAACTGAGAAATGTGCCAACATTAAATTCTGTTTCACATTGGGTAAAAGTGCAACAGAGACGTTTCAAATGATTCAAACTGTTTACGGTAGTGAAACATTGAGCCGTAAGAATGTGTTTAAGTGGTATGCAAGATTAAGTGTTGGTCCAGTGACCAGACTCTCCAAAACCGAAGAAAGTGCGCATGCAGAAGAGTCGAATCAAAACCCTGCTCACGGTTTTCTTCGATTCCAAAGGCATCATCCACAAGGAATTCACTCCAGGCGGTCGCACTGTGAACGCTGAGTATTACGTGGGTATTTTGCATCGTCTATTGGCCAGGATTCGTAGAGTTCGGCCTGAATATCGGGAACAGAGAACATGGTCTCTGTTGCACGACAATGCGCTCGTGCACAAGAGCAGGTTGGTACGCCAGTTTTTGGCCAAAAAAGGGATAGTGGAGCTCGATCACCCCCATAGGCGTTTCGACACCATTCCAGACATCCAAAAGGCTTCGACCCCGATTTTGGAGGCAATTCCGAAACAGGAGTACCAAGACTGCTTCACAAAGTTCTACAACAGCTTCAGTGCATGTATTGACTCACAAGGTGTCTATTTTGAATAAACGTTATTGTAAACGACCAGTCCACAACGTCTTGTCTTTCATTTCTCATTAGTCACCTTTCCCACTGGACGGACTGTGTACAATTTATATAGAAGGAAATTTGATTTCTGAAAATAGGAGTCATTGAAATTTATACAATATTAAATTGTTCTAATATGTGAAAGAAAAATATATCTTATTTGTAATTGATGGTACGAAAATAGTGAAAATTATTTACAAAATATTTTGTTAGGAATTTCTCATTGGATTGTTTCCCTTCCTTGATCAAGTCTGAAATTCAATCCTTCTTATTCCCATAATTTAGTACAGGCAAGATTTTCCATTCAACACACTGTCAGATCTTGATATTGTCCAAGCGCGGTGAAAGGTTGTCGGTCTTGTTCGGTGACACCCTGTGTATATATAAAATTAGATAAATGCTCTTGGCATCTTCTAAAGTAGAATGAATAAATTAGTTTTTTTTAAAGCGACTATGGTAGCTACTGTATCTTTTTAATTTTGCAATATATTTGACGTAATTCATTAAACACTTTCTTCTTTCTTTACTAAAATCGTTAATTTTTGCAAGTGTTCTATCTGACGTATGAAAACGCAAGGCCAGAACAGAAAGGGAAATGTAATTGACGTCACTACAGAAAAATAGAGAACTACCCGAAGTTTAAACGAAATTCGGAAAGTAAAATACGAAAGAAAAGTTACGGAGTGAACCATAAACCAGCATACTTCAATAGAATCCAATATTGCAACTGACAGATTCTATTTGAAGAGAAAAAAAGATTTCGGTTCAAGCGAACGGGAAGGAAATAATTTATCTTTGACGTCGTGACCCGTTTTGATTTTTCGAAACCGACCCTGCAAGGTCAAACTCGAACATTACAACGAAGGAGTTGACCTTTTGCAGTGGCAGCGAATATGTACTTTGATGCTGCGCGTAACACTGAACTGTCTGCGCAAAAAGCGGATAAGTACTCGACGAAGTATTTTATTTTGTGATACGTTCGTTTTCTTTAATGAGTTCTACGTATATTCTCCTATCTTTAACTGCAGTCGATGTTTTTTTTTTTTTAATTTTGTTATAAATCTGACCCGAAGAAGAAGGTGTACTTCCCAGTATGTACGCTAAGAAAAGCTTGGAACGTGTGGGCAAAAGGTAGCTATAGATAAGGTAGACATTGTATTCAGTATCTTTGCTTTTAGTAATATGTACTCATTTCTTTAGATGTCTTTATCTACTTTTCTTCCACACCTCTCTCTTACCCAGCTTCCGTCTTTCTCTTTTCCTTTTTCCGTCTCTCTTTCCCAGTTTCAGTTTCTTTGTTTCCCATCTCTTTCCCTTTTCAGTTTTTCCGTCTCCCAGCTCTCTTTTCCAGTTTATTTGTTTCTCAGTTTCCATCTGTTTTCCCCGTTTTCCGTCTCTTTCAGTTTCCGGTGTTTAAGGGGTGACCTCACTTCCACACAGTACACCCTGGACTGCATTTTGCAGATTAACGAGGCTCTGGCGAATGGCCCTATGGTCAGTATAATTTTGTGTGTTGTCCTGTGTTTTGCCTCGGCTTTTAATCGGTCACAAAATTTTAAGATTTTAGTTACAACACGGCATTCCAGTTATTATATTTTATTTATGGTAAGGGGCTGGACCTCGTATAGTGTGATGGGTGCAAAGTAGCCTTAGTGCTGACGCACCTAAAATTTTAAATTCAAAATAAAAAATAATAAAAATCTTTCAGTTTCCGTCCCTTTCCTCTTTCCCCGTTTCAGTTCATTTGTTTCCATTTTCTTTTTCTCAGTTTGTTTCTCCGTTTCCATCTCTTTTGCCCCGTTTTCCGTCTCTTTCGGCTTTGCCCGTTTCAGTTTATTTGTTTCCCGTCTCTCTTTCCCCGTTTTCATCTCTCTTTTCCCCGTTTTCCGTCTCTTTCTTCGTTTACTGTCTCTCTTTCCTCGTTTCAGTTTATTTGTTTCCAGTCTCTCCTTCTCAGTTTGTTTCTTCGTTTCCCATCTCTCTTTACCCGTCTCATTTTATTTGTTCCCAGTCTCTCTTTCTCACTTTCAGTTTCTCAGTTTCCATCTCTTTTCCCCGTTTTCCGTCTCTTTCTTCTTTTACCGTCTCTCTTTCCCCGTTTCAGTTTCTCAGTTTCCATCTATTTTCCCCGTTTTCCGTTTCTTTCTTCGTTTCCGGTCTCTCTTTCCCAGTTTCAGTTCATTTGTTTCCATTCTCTCTTTCTCAGTTTTAGTTTCTCAGTTTCCATATCTTTTGCCCCGTTTTCCGTCTCTCTAAGTTTTTGTCCCTTTTCTCAGTTTCCCGTCTCTCTCTCCCAGTTTCAGTTGCTTTGTTTCGCGTCTCTATCTCCTTTCAGTTTCCTTGCTTCCCGTCTGTCTTTCCCAGTTTTAGTTTCTCCGTTTCCACCAGTCTTCCCCGTTTCCCGCTTATTTTACCTCGTTTTCAGATGAAAGAACTGCATCGTCAAAATATCGGTGGCCTCTGAAAATATGCGAATTCAGACTTCCCCTACTCTTTCGTTCACCCCGCTCTTTTGATGTGAGGTATTATTATTATGATGAACGTTACAAACTGGCAACACTGAACTGCTTTCTTTCAGTGCCCTGCGGGAGATAATGCGAGAGCTCAAGGTTGAAGTACCTAATATAATATAGAAAGTATATAATATGGCTCCAGCCTTCCACAACAGATTTCATAGCTCAAGACTAGTAAAGGGTAGTAACGCCGGCCTAACATTGAAAGCATGACCAAAGCAATGTTTCACAGCCCTCTGGATAAAATAAGCTGACTACAACTGTTTACAAAAATCTATCGTGGGATGTCTGCCTTAGAGCGTTCAACTAGTGGCCATGAGTTCTTGAGGAACAACGTAAAACTCGCCCACCTCCTTCATGTAAAATGTCGACAATTATTTCCCAGTCACGTGACTGGTGGAACCCGATTAAGAAATGAGCAAAACGTAAAGCGGGGAATGTTGCTTGCCTTGAAGAGTACAACAAAGAGTCAACAGGACCATGTTGTCGTGGTCAGTGCGCGATTTTTTCCGGTCCCCGCGTGCTGAAATCAGGAAAATGAATTCCTTTGCATCTTATGAATGCCAAATATCGCGGCAACGCGCGTAATTGGAGGACGATGATGATGTGAGAATAGAAAAGGAAAGGATCATACTCAACGAAGAAGAAAATGTAGTTTAAAGGAAGCAATTCATTGAAACATATGGTTCTTCCTGTGGTGATGTCCACTCTGGAGCAAGCTAACAACCTCTCTGCGCAAGTATCAACTCCAGAGAGTTCGGCCAATTAACGGGTGAGAGGGGGACGGCTGCAGCTACCAGCCGTTTGCAGCAGCGCGCACTGCTTAGCTCACCCACTCACTTTTCCCCCTTTTCTGCCGTTATGCGCGGCCTTGCTCCTCAGATTCCCGAAACCGATTGTACAGTAGCTATGTCTAGATCTCTTCTGTTCTCTTTCCCTGGCGCGGTGAGCTCACTGGTGAGTTGTGTCGAGTGAAACTCTTGCCTCCTGAGGTTTATTGGTTGTCGTGAACTAGAGTTGACGAGCAGTGTCTTTGCGGGTGACATTGCATACTCCGCGCAGAGGTGCACTTCCGTAGTTGACACAAAATAATGCGCAGTGGCTAAGGCAGCCTGCTACTGCGCAGTTGGGTTTGGTCATGGTTCACCCACAAAGATACAGCTCGTCAACTCTAGACGTTGCTTTAATAGATATATGATAGTTCCTTCTTGCTGCTGTCGCGAGAAGGGTAGAATCTGATATCATCAATTGATGCGAAATTTTAAAGAGAGAGGTATTTGATAAACCAAAAAAAGAATGCTGATCATAGAGCCAATACTATAAATAAACAGTTCATTAGAATCGGAATAATAGTTTGCAGATTTAATAAAACAATTACCTTGTAGACCTACAGAAATATATAAAAAGAGTTGAAGAAATCCGAATGAGAGGTTATTCCTCTCGCTCTAATTTGCTTTATTTTACGCTTGGAAGTTATTTCTCCCTCTCTAATTTTCATGCTTTTCCGGCTTCGAAGTTATTCCTCTCGCTCTAATTTACATGCTGTTTCCGCTTCGAACTTATTCCTTAATTCTTTTATTTCACGTGATGTTCTTGCGAATGTGTAGCAACTTAAATCTAAATCACATATATTCCAGCATCGTGTGCCGAAAGGTCAAAACCTCGTGACGACTAAGAAGGGTATTTACAATAAACAAACTTCCGTACATTCGCCAGAGCATTTGTGGCGATTTAATCACACGAACCAGGAAGCACATGTTTCCCAAGGTTCGTTCGACCTTGGCGACTCTGCAACAATCTTCGGGTTCCCTGGAAGAACGCCTCTTCGCGTCGGTAAACGATCGAAGCGTGTTCCGTATGCTAATCACGCCAGAACTTCAACTCAAATCAGTACCACATTTCCCGACAGACCAACACAGGACTTGCCGCAGAGGCGCAACCACGAATTTTTGTCGGGGGGGGGGGGGCAAGTTCCAGGATAAACGTACCAATATTAATAATAATAATTTTAATAATAATGTTAATAATAATAATGTTACTAATAATGTTGTTATAACATTATTATTATTATTTTACTTCGCTTCTTGTGCCACTTTTGGCTAATTTGCGAAGATGGGGTTGAGTGATGGCAAGATGAAAAATATGAATGGATACTCGCAAATACCCATGCCCAAACCGGGATTCGAAGCCAGGACCAACATTATTGTTATTAGTAGTAGTGGTAGTATCAAAGACGATATTATCTCGTAAATTACGTAAGAAAGGGGGTAGAGGTTTGTGCTAAAGCATTTGTGTTCGAACGAACGATTTGAATATTTTTTTAACACGTTCAATTTCACATTAATAACGGAAAACAAGCACATAAACTATTTTTGAAAGACAGAAAATGCTTGATAAATTCATTCCAAATATAAATCCTTTTTACATTAAAATAACTTTCATGTTATATATGTTTCGCATATATGCAACGTGTACACTAAATTGTGTACATATTCAAAGTTTCTTTAATAAATATTATATACAGCATATATTATTTAAATACATTACATAACCAATTCATCCATCTCACAATAAACCAACAGCAAAAATTACATAAATTGTCTCTCCCTTTCCTCAAAACAATTGTTCATGCATTTAAAACAAAATGAATTAACACAAGTCTTATTTCTCTGTCTGATGATTTACAATGCATTACAGCGAACAAACATAAATTGCGAGCGAAGCGATGAAGAAAATTTTTGGATCCAATATTTTTGCAGGCTGAAATCAATATTAATTGAATATGGCGCAAATAATTTCACGGAACGCCATGTCTTATATCATTTACAACTTTTGTGCCTCCCCGATGGTGTAGTAGTAACATCGTCGCCTTGTGTTCAAGGGGTCCCGGGGTCGATACCAGGTGAAGGCACATAGTGGTTCGGAATCCACTTTAAGATATAGGCCCAGTCTCAATTAGCCTTTCTGTGCATAAAGTAGACTTTTAAGGAAACACAAATCAATCAATCAATTTTACAACTTTTTTTAATTTAGTACATTCGGTGCCCAGGGCCGTCTCTCACCGTCACCTAACTACGGTTCTGAAGTTGATAAGACTAAGAAAATCAGGTATTGCGAGCGAAGAGAGCAAGAAAATGTTACCAAAAGTATTTTTATTTGCATACTATTTGAAGTTCTGGGCGGTAATTTCCCCTTGCAGGTAAACTTGGCCGTCAATGTTTGCCCCCCTTAGAACTCATTTCCGACCAAGGTTGGGGGAGGGGCAATGCTCCCCTGTCGTTGCGCCACTGACTTGCCGCAAGAAGGATTGCAATTTTCGTTCATTAATTTGGTAAATTTCAAGGCTTTTCGCTGACAAACAAGTTAGAGCCAAACGTCTAAATTTTCTTACCTGAGAACTTTCATGGAATTTAGGACGAAAAATGTTAATTACTTTCACTTGTCGCGACTTTTAGCAATGTTAGCCGTTACTTTCTTGCTATAGGCCTAACTTGTAATCAGCAATTACTTTACGTCCTACGTCAGTCAGAATAATAAAAGCAAGTGAGAATAAGGATGACAAAAATACAGATAAAGAATAGCAAGATAATGAGAGAGTGGATAAGAAGGAGAGAGAGAAAGAGATCAAATAGTAAAAGGAAGAGGAAATAAAGAAAGAATGCAAAGAGATACATAGAAATATCTAGATTGAGAGAATGAATAGAAAGATGAAGATGGTCAGAATAAATAGAAACATAAAAATAGAGAGAATGGATAGAAATACAAAAATGGAGAGAACTGGATACGGAGATAAGAAATAAGAGAATGGATAATGATGGAGAGAATAGATAGAAAGATAAAAGTGGAGAGTATGGACAGAAACAAAGATGGAAAGACAGTTATAGATTGAAAGAATGGATAGAAAAATAAGGATAGGGAGAATGACCAGAAATAGTATATGGAGAAAGTAGTAAGAAATAGATAAAGAAATGTAGCGAAAATACATAGAGACAAAGAAGGATAGAAATGAGAAAAAGATGGTACATACCTTCAGTAATTGACAGAGAGATAGAGAGAATGGAAAATGTAGATTTCGAAAGTAAGAAATATTCGATTAGCATGCACCATGGAGCACTTAAGGGGCAAAGGACAGAGACATAACGTTCTATAGATGTGTGTGATGTTCGACAATTTGCTTGCTAATGTAACGGGAAGTGTATATACATATGTATAACGTGTCAATTTTGAATACATCATTCGGCCGCTGCGTCACCATTCTTTGTGGTGGTCAGGAAACTGAAATTTTGTTGCGAATGCGGTTAAGTGCAAAAAAAAAAAAAAAAAAACAATTTATGTAATCCAAAATTACAGAAACATCACTTCACGCTACACTGCTTATTAGTGCACTTATGTTTTTCCCTCACGTGCATATACCCAGAGACATACTAATGCGCGTTATATAACAATAATGTAAAACTTTGGACCAAGTCTAATTCTTCGAGAAGGTCAGGCACTAGCAATACCATAGGTGAAATGAAAATGAGAGAGAAAGTTGGTAGACTGCATAGTTCTTATAATCTAGTCAATTCCTCTAGTTTGTTACATAACTTTCTTGATCGTATTTTCTAATATCTAACACAAGTAGTGTATGCCATAAAATTATTTTAGAAACTGTTGTGTATTAGAAAGTGTGTTCCAGTATGCAGCCATGGGCTGAATCGGCCATAAGTTCAATATTATAATTATTGTTGTAATGGTAGTTTGTTAATTTTCTTATGTAAAATTAAGTTAAATTATAAAGTAGTTGTATTTGACCTACAACCAGTGCCGGAAAGGAAGAGCTCTCCTCAAGCAGCTTTGGCTATACTTAAAACTTGCTCAACATGCCCATATGAGCTTTTTGCTCTAGTGTAGCACCCCGTCTAATCCAAGATTTTTGTAAAAATGCCCTCAAATATTTTTCAGAAAGGAAGAGCCCCCCTCAGAAAGGAAGAGCTCCCCTGAGAAAGGAAGAGCTCCCCTGTATTATAAACACAAGAAAGGAAGAGCCCTCCTCAAGCAGCTTTGGCTATACTTAAAACTTGCTCAACATGCCCATATGAGTTTTTGCTTAAGTGTAGCACCCTGCCTAACCCAAGAATTTTGGAAAAATGCCCCTCGGGAATTTTTCGGAAAAGAAGAGCTCTTCTCATGCAGATTTGCTACACTTAAAACTTGCTCAACATGTTCATATGAGTTTTTTGCTCTAGTGTAGCACCCTGCCTAACCCAAGAGTTTTGTAAAAATGCTCTTCGGAAAGTATGAACCACCCCTCAAGCAGCTTTGCCCATATTTACAAAAATTGCATCAGCCAGATTTTTGTCTATAAAATTGTTAAAAATTGATATTGTTTTGGATTTACTTCAAATTAAGCCAAAAACCCACACACACATACATATTTATACCCATACATACCCCCCCTCCCCCTCCTCCTCTCACATACATACATATATACCTACACATACATACATGCAATGCAAGAGCTCTTGCATCATGCTGTGGAACAAATTATTATCCAATATCATGATGCAAGAGCTATTGCATCATGCTGTGCAACAAATTATTATCCAATGTTAACCATATATTGTTTTCTAATTGCTTAATTATAACATAATATGATGATGTGTTATATTCTGATTGGTTTATTGTTTCAGAATTTTTAATCTGTGCTTGGGGTATATAAAGAGATTTTGCATTGCATCAGCCAGTATTGTGAGAGTGGCTGAGGAGAGCAGATGTGTTTTTACAGTGCTTCTCATACTTACAGGCCTGTTTGGTTTAATTTCTTATTATTCAATTTCAGATATATTGAACAATATTTTGTATAAGAAAATCTGATATTTGTTACATCCAGCTTGTTTTTGTTGCAATCTATTCATATTTAGGGTCAAGCTTATATTTCTCCCAGCCTGTTATACAAAAATCAATACATAGCAAGGCTATTCTAGATACGCATGTCTGTACAGGTATTTGCGGACGGTCAGTGTGAATCAATATTTATTCTTTTTTTCCACTTGTGGGCCATTGGCCTTACAACCTGTCATAAGATAGGCATAGAGTTTTGATTTAAAACCCAAAAAATTATATAATAAAACCGAGGATAAAAATTAATAATAATATTAATATTATTAATATTAAGTATATATACTAAATATACAAATCACACAGCTGAACCTAACTGTTAAGCATAAAGTTTTGAATTGAAGCCCAGATAATCTTATATAATAAACAACAAGAAAAATGCCAAAACAAAAATATTGTGACCAATGCAATAAAAATATATTTAGCTCTAATTGGGCCAGACACCAAAAGATTTGTAACCCAGACAAATGCAGAACTCCCACAAAAATTTGCCCTAAATGCCATAAAAAATATAGCATGCAATACTTCACATATACACATAAAGATACTTGCTCTGCACAGTTATCAACACAACCATCTACATCTGGTCTGAAAAGGAAGCATGAAGCACCTGTTAATGCTGGACCAGCAAAGCAGCCACGCTATGCACCTATCCATAGCAGTTTTAATGCCCAACTTAGGGATTATCGCTTTGTATCAGAGCCAAGATGTGGTATTGAGAATTTTTTGAACAATATAAATCCTGATGTGCAGGCAATTCTAAATGCACAAAATGGCTCTTATAAGCTGTCCCTCAAATTGTTTGTACAATATAAGAAGCCAAACGGCACAAAATTTACACAGCCCCACATAACAGAAACTGTACCTGTATACTCAAATGCAAATTCAGACAAAATAATAAGCAGGTTGATGGATCAATTGAATATTAAACACTCTGAATTTGCAGCAAAAGAATCAGGATGGAGCCTATGCGGTTCATCACACAAATTATATGTTAATATTTCTGAATTCAGCTCATTACAAGGATCTACATATGTGCCATTACCTGCCAATATCAAAAACAAAACAGCCGTGGTTAATATAAAAAAATAATGACCAGAAATGCTTTTTGTGGTGTATTTTAGCTGCTTTGTATCCAGTTTCAAGGAATCCTGAGAGAATAACTTATTATAAACAACATGAACATGATTTTGATGAGGCAATGGAGGGTTTAGAATATCCAATGTCTGTTCAGAATATTGATAAATTTGAAAAAAAGGCCAGGGATATCAATGGCAAACAATTATCTATTAATGTATTTACTTGTTCCACTGGCCATTGCTTGATAGAACCTCTCAGAATCAGTACATTTGATGATGATTCTGCTGTTCCGATTGATCTGCTCTTAATTGAAGGGGATGGCACATATCATTATACTCTGATACACAGTCTTGAAGCTTTAGTGAGAGCACAACTAGACAAATCCAATACAATATTCAAGTTGTGCAGAAGATGTTTGTCTGTATTTGATGGTAGAAAAATGGTGAATGGTGTTTGTGAAAAGAATGCAGAAATTGCCAAAAACAAGTTAATTGAGCATCTGAAATACTGTGGCAACCATAAACCTGTTCATATGGTGATGCCCAAACCAAGTGAAAATTGCAAATTCAAAAAGTTTGAAGCCTTGTCGGAACACCCAGCATATATTGTCTGTGATTTTGAATCGAACCTCAAACCTCTTGCATTCTGCAATCCAGATCCTGAAGAATCTTCAATTACACCATACCAAAACTAACTAACTAACTCTCTAGCCTTCTTAAACCCGAAGGTTCATGGCTGCAGCAACACAGGCCTTCCATCTGTTCCTATCTTGAGCAAGTTCTATATACTCTTTTCCATCCCTACCGATTTCATTTAGGTCCATCTCAACGTTGTCCCTCCATCTTCGTCTTGGCCTTCCTACAGGTCTCTTACCATCAGGTTTCCCAACAAGAATCCTGTAAACTCCTCTTTCCTCTCCCATTCGTGCCACATGGCCTGCCCACCTAAGTCTTCTTGATTTAATTATTCTAATAATATCTGGACATGAATACAAATTATGTAGTTCTAAATTATGTAACCTTCTCCACTCACCTGTCTCCTCATCCCTTTTAGGTCCAAATATTTTCCTAAGGATCTTATTTTCAAATACTCTCAATTTATGTTCCTCTTTCAATGTAAGGGACCAAGTTTCACACCCATATAATACTACAGGCAAAATTACTGTTTTGTATATTTTAACTTTTAGTTTCTTAGATATTAAACGAGAAGACAAAAGTTTATGAAGAGAGAAGTAACATGCATTTCCTGAATTAAGCCTACTTTTTATTTCCTCTTTAATATAATTTTCATTTGTTAATATTACTCCTAAGTATTTGAATTTGGAAACTGGTTCAAACGAGTTGTTATCAATAATTAGATTTTGATTATTACCTAACACTTGGTTTCGGCCTGTAAGCATATATTTAGTTTTCTCTTTGTTAACTTCCAAACCTATCTCTTTAGCAGTTTTGAAAAATATTTTAGCATTATTCTTAATTGTATTCACATCATCCCCCAGTAAGTCTACATCATCTGCATATGCTAACAACTGAGTCACACCATTTAATTTTAGTCCTTCTTTAGTTTCTTTTACCTTCCTTACAGCATATTCTAAGGCAAAATTAAAGAGCAATGGAGATAATGCATCTCCTTGTTTTAACCCATCATGAATTGTAAATTTGTCAGACATATTATTACCCACACGAATTTTACTTTCTGTTTCACTGGTGCATATTTTTATCATACTAACAAGCTTCTTAGGTATTCCAAACTCTACTAATATATTATATAATTTATCTCTTTTGACCGAATCATATGCTTTTTTGAAATCAATGAATAGCTGATGGACATTTTGATTATATTCCCACTTTTTTTCAAGTGTCTGTCTGATGTGAAAAATTTGATCTGTAGTTGATCTGTTACGTTTAAATCCACATTGATAATCACCTATAATTTCATTAGCATATGGGGTTAGTCTTGTTAAAAGAATGTTAGACAATATTTTGTATGTTGTTGAGAGTAGAGAAATTCCACGGTAATTATTGCAGTTCATTTTATCACCTTTTTTAAACACAGGAACAATTATGGATTCTTTCCACTGTTGAGGGATTTCTTCTTTATTCCATATTAAACAAATTAATTTATGAATTTGACATATTAATGAATTTCCACCATATTTAATTAACTCAGCTGGTATTAAATCAATGCCAGGTGCTTTGTTATTCTTTAGCCTTTTAATAGCATCTTTAACTTCCGTCAAGTTAGGTTCTGGAACTAAAGGTTCTGCTGTGTGGACTTCATTTACTTCTGATTTATCTCCTACATGGACATTTAAAAGGTCATTAAAGTAGTTCTTCCATCTATTTAGAATATCGCATGGGTCAGCTAGAAAATCACCGTCTTTATCTTTTATCAAGTTTACTTTAGGTTGCCACCCCTTTCTAAATTCATTTACACCTTTATATAAATCTCTGATATTTTTATTTTTGCTGTTTGTTTCAATTTCGTCAATTTTGCTTTTCAAGTAATCTCTTTTTTTACTTCTAAACGTGCGGTTAGCTTCTCGCTTTATTCTATTATAATTGCTTAGATTTGTATCATCCGAGTTATTTAACCATCTAAGTCTAGCCTGATTTCTTATTTCTATTAGATTATGACATTCATTATCAAACCACGGCTTACTTTTTCTTGGTTTATGGTATCCTATACATTCTTTAGCTGCTGATTCTATTGCATTACGTATGTGCTCCCAATTCTTATTTACGTCTGTTTCATTTATATTTTCATCATCATTTAAATCCTGCAAAACATCAAATCTATTTGACAGTTTAATTTGGTAATCTTTCTTAATTCTTTCATCAACAAACTTTCCTGTATCAAATTTTATAACTTTTAGATTTTGTTGCTTATGATTTATCACTGAGAGTCTTTCTCTTAATTTAGCAATTACTAAATAATGGTCACTGGCACAGTCAGCACCTCTATGTGTACGAACGTCAATTATACTAGTATGCCTTCTCTTATCAATGAGAATATGATCTATCTGATTATGAGTTTTACTATCTGGAGAAGACCAGGTATATTTATGGATATCTTTATGTTTAAAAGTGGTACTTTTCACAATTAAATTCTTTGAGGTTGCAAAAGTAATCAATCTTATACCATTATCATTACTTAATTCATGAAGACTTTCTTTACCAATCGTGGGTTTAAATGTCTCTTCTTTGCCAATCTGTGCATTACAGTCACCTAACAGAATTTTCATATCATACTGAGAAAATTTATCAAAGACCTGTTCTAACTCTGTATAAAAATCATCTTTATTATTATCATCTTTATCTTCCGTTGGTGCATGTATGTTTATTAAAATAATTTTACACCACCTACCCTGTAAAACTGCATATGATATCCTATCATTAATAAATTCTACTGTTTTAAGAGCCGAGATAATTCTATTATTTATGAAAAAGCCTGTTCCAAAATTATGATTTTCAGTACCACCATAGAAAAAAGTATAATTTTTAGTTTTACAATTCCCTTCTCCTGGCCACCTAACTTCCTGGACAGCTACTACATCTAATTTATACTTCACTATCTCATTAACTGTACACTGAAATGCCCCAGGCCGGTAAAGGCTCAGAACATTCCAGGTGCCTAATTTAATATCCTTATTCCTAATGAAGATCTTATCCTTAGTCCAGGGACCTCCCAAAGTAGTCCCCACCCGGAGATCCGAACGGGGGACTATTTTACCTCCGGAATATTTTACCTTGGGAACATCCATGGCCTTATATTTCTGTTTCTTGACATGTCTTTTTACAGTGCAGAGTTGTCAGCTCTACGCCTAACCCCCATTATGAATGGAGGAACTACTACACAAGACAAACACAAACATATTAGACAGCACAATTACTACACAAGACGAACACAAACACATCAGACAGCATAACTACTACACAAGACACACACAAACACATCACAACTATAACAAAATATAAACATACACACACCACAACTACTACGCAATATAAACAAACAAACAAACAAACAAACACAAACACACACACACACACACACACACACACACACAAAAATCATTATTAACAGGAATGAGATGGAAAAAAATAATTCTGCCCGACAAAAGCAGTAGGTAAGCAGAAAAAATTGTTCTATATGTACTCATAGATGTGAAAAAAATTCAATTCATACAAAATACAAGTGTGCAAACGTCAAAAGTAGGAAAATATGACAAAATGAGGGCTGTGATATTGTGCTGTGTTTTTCTGTTCTTTGTGTAGTGTTTTTGTACCTGATGTATATGAGTATTCATACAGAATTAGTAATGAAAAGCTGGAAAAAGTGTATACACTGAGTGAAAATATTTATCTACAAAATAATACACCATACCAGCTACATGAACCTTCCAGCTTTTGTTATATAGTTATACGGGATGGTGTAGCTAGTGAGCCACACTTATACATGGGACCAGATGCCATCAAAATATTTGCACATAGAATAGAAAATGAGTGCCGTGACATAGCATCTAACATTTTATTAAAATCAAAACCTATGTTGCCTTTAACAGAGAAACAGATTGAAGATTTCAACAATGCAGAAAAATGCCCGGTATGTGATTCTGAATTTTCAGATACAAATATCAAGGTGAAACACCATTCTCATACAGATGGTAAATTCTTAATGGCCCTGTGTAATAGCTGCAATATTAAGATCAAGAGACCAAAATTTGTCCCCATATTTTGCCATGGAGCATCCAATTATGATTTCCATCATCTGATCAGATACGAGGGGTTTGACAAGCAGAATTTAAATATTTTAGCTGAAAATGATGAGAAATATATATCTATTAGCAAGATAATTAAAGTTAATGGTGTTCCTATTCACATAAGATTTCTTGATTCTTACAGAATTTTATCTGCTAGCCTGGCTACACTGGCCACTCAATTATCTGATGATCAATTCAAAATCACACGTGCCTTGTTTCCAAATCAGGACCTGAAATTAATTAGGCGGAAGGGTGTATATCCATATGACTATGTTACAGATTTTTCTAAATTTGATGAGTGTTCCCTGCCACCACAAGAAGAGTTTTACAGCAAAATCAGAGGATCTGGAATCACTGATGATGATTATCACCATGCCCAATTGATGTGGAACAATTTAAAATGCCAGAAATTTGGTGATTATCACAAGGCATATTTGAAACTTGATGTGACCCTCTTAGCTGATATACTGCAGGCATTCAGAAAATCTTCCATGCAAAATTATAAACTGGATCCAATGTATTTTTACAGTGCTCCGGGCCTAGCATGGTCTGCAATGTTTTTGAACACTAAAATGCAATTGGATCTGATCCAGGATCAAGATATGTATCTGTTTATGGAGAAATGTATAAGAGGGGGGATGGTGCAATGTTCTCAGAGATATGCCAGAGCAAATAACAAATATATGCCTGATTATGATCCAGCACGGCCATCAAATCATATAGTGTATGTAGATGCAAACAGCCTCTATGGTCATGCCATGATGCAAAAACTGCCATATGCAGGGCTTGAGTGGGTTGAAAATTTCAATATTGAAGATCTTCAGGACTTTGATGACAATGACTATGGCCTCATCTTAGAGGTTGATCTGACAATTCCTGATAATTTACATAACAAATTATCTGATCTGCCCCCAAGTCCCGAGGTTCAGTGCTCACCTGGCTCTAAACAGAAGAAGCTCATGATGACTCTGGAGCCGAAACAAGGCTATGTCACATATTACAAAAACCTCCAGTTCCTGATGAAACATGGTGTCCAAGTGACCAAAATTGGAAAAGTTTTGAGGTTCAGGCACTCAGAATGGTTGAAACCATACATTGATACAAACACAGTGCTTCGAACATCTGCAAAGAGCCAATTTGATAAGGGCTTGTTTAAATTGATGGTTAATTCTGTATATGGCAAAACTATTGAAAATGTCAGAAAACGTACCGATGTTAAAATAATTACTGACCCCAGCCTGAGCAAAAAATTGGTTGCAAAGCCTAATTTCAATTATAGAAGAATTTATGATGAGCACATGGCACTTTTCAACATGAAGAAAACAAAGATTAAGTTTGATAAACCTATTTATGTAGGGGCTGTGATATTGGAATTGGCCAAATTACATATGTTAATATTGTATTATGATGTGTTGAAACCTTTTTATGGTGATCGTGTAAAATTGATGTACATGGACACGGATAGTTTTATTCTTGATATTCAAACAGAAGATGTTTATCAAGATATGTCACAGCCTGAATTGTTTCAATATTTTGATACCAGTGAACATACAAAGATTCAACCCCACAACAAAAAGGTGCCTGGCAAGTTAAAAGATGAGACACTTGGTGATGTTATTGTAAAATTTGCTGGGTTAAGTGCCAAGGTGTACACTTTTGAAACATGTAGTGGCGCTGTTGCCAAAAAGGCCAAGGGTATTGCCAGAGTAACTGTTGAAAATGAGCTTGAATTTGAAGATTATGAAAATTGCCTCAAATCCCAGAATTTAATCAAAACATCAGAATCCAGAATTCAGAGTGTGGTTCACTTATTGACTTCAAATGTTGTAAGAAAAGTGGCCCTGGACCCACATGATGACAAGAGATGCATTTTGTCATGCGGCATACATACTTTACCATGGGGGCATTGTGATTTGAAAAATGGAAATCAATGCCCAATTACAGAGCATGATTTGAAATAAATAAACATGCCTATGAACTTATTCGGGTTCAAAAAACAGGCTATTATGGAGCTGCCAACACCACAACCCTCTTCTGATATGATATCTAAACTGAGTGGCTTGTTAATTATTCATCTGAACAGCATACTTACAGATGTTGATGATGAAACAGGCAAAATATTGTACATATTTAACAATAATTTAAATCATTACCAATTACCTGTAGGTGGGCAATTGCAATTTATTACAACCCCTGAGGGTGATGTCAAGATTTCAATAGGGAGAAATATTTATAGAATTAAGCACTCAAACATGATTTCTGGCACTGTATATACTGTTTCTGCTGGTGACTGCTTATATATTGAGGTCCCTGGATCATATGACAAGCTTATACTCTTTTTTATAGAATTAAGAATCAGATACTCTATAATAAATAACCACTGAAACAAAAATGCCTAATGATATATTTGGCCATACAAGACATGAAGATCACAGTGATGAGATTCTGATGCTTGATGTCAGAGTCAAGAAATTAAGAAGTGATTTACAAGCTTTACAAACCACACTCAATGCCAGTCTTCAATTAGAAATTACAAATTTGCAATCACAATGCATGGACCCTCTTCTTAAAATTGATTCTGAACTCAAATTGTTGCTTCAAAAATATACTGATCTGGCAACATTAGATAATTTTCAAAGTTTAGAAGAAGCTGTAGCAGCTCTTCAAGCCAAATTTAAGACCCAGGCCACCAATTCTGAGCAATTGAAACAGCAATTGGAAGAGCAGATAAATAATGTCCAGGCACAGCTCCAAACAATTGTCACAAGCATAAAATCACAAGAAGATTTTGATCTAGTGATTTCCACTCTAAAAGAACAGATTCAATCACTCCAAATACCTAATCTGGATCCTCTGCACAATGCCATAGCCGAGGTTAAAGAAAAAATTGAGACACTTGAAAATTTTATGAACAACTTGCCATCTTCTGATGCTTTGAGTGCAATAACTCGGAGTGTAGCAAATATTAAGCTGCAACTTGAAACATATGAAGATTTTGGAAAAATTCAAAGTACCATAACCCATCTTGAAGGTACAATAGCAGCAGTGCAAAATGATTTGGCAAATGTACTAGAATCCCGATTGCCCGGTATTGTAGACACACTTGTTAGTGTCCAGCAACAAATCACAAAGCTTGAAAACCTCAACACTGAATCTGAGCTATCTCATTTTCATCACTTGATCGATGATATCCAAACAAAACTTGAAATTTTACAACAATCCACACCCACTCAGGCAGATATAGCCCTGCTCCAAAATGCTATGCAAAATGTGGCTGATGCTTCTGAATTAAACAATGTGAAATTGGCACTTGAATCTTTGCAAAATACAGTATCAAATCTTCCCACATCACAGGAACTTAAAAATATTAAGAGGGCAGTGAATAGGATATTGAAATCAGAAGATATCAAGAATATCCAGACAGAGATCAAACAACTCACTCAGACAGTGGCCACTCTACCAACCAATCAACATATTAATGAACTGCATGCCCTGTTTGAGGATATCAGAAAACAGGTCCATGATCTTACTGCTCAAAATTCAAAATTGGCAGTTGTTGAAAATTTGCAACAAATTGTAGCTAATATCAAGCAACAGCTAGGGACCATGGAATCCAATCAAGCAAATGCTCTGTCTGTTTTTGCCACCCAGCTTCAAGAGATTGTGCAACAATACAAGAAAGTTATTGTGGACATAAAAATTAAGCCAGGCCATGATGATGTTGTTAGGACCATCAATGAGCACCTTGAATCTGTAACAAGCAGATTGCTCACAGCAGAAAAAGAAATAACAGGCATAATCGAGAATGCAAAACATTCAGTAATTCTTGAATTGTACAGCATCCCCAACAAAGAATATGATTCTCCATTTACACCAGGTGGCAAAATATATATGCTGTCCCCTGCACAATTTTATTACCAGTTTTTTGTTGGGGGCACACTGAGACCAATCAAGATCAAATATTGGCATCAGCCACAGGCACACCACTACCCTACCTTATCAATAACAAATGCTGAGAACAAAATGAAAATCACCAGTGTAGAGTTAGAGGATTTTACAGATCCCAACACATTAGAAACAGCCTATACTGAAGATGATGGCACTCTGGAATTTAAAATACAAATAGGGGACAAATTATATTTAGAAAATCCTGCAGTATCAGCTGCTGAACACCCCATAGTTGCAATATTCTTGTTTTCATATTATGTCTAGAGAAATTATTGTTGATGAATTACACAGACAGGCCAGACATAATTTTAAGAGACTCCCAGTAGTCACAAAAGGCATAGATGATTTATGGCAGAGCGACTTGATTGAAATGGCAAGTGGAAAGTTGAAAAACTTAGACAAAATCAACAAGGGCTACAAGTATCTACTCACTGTGATAGACACATTTTCAAAATTTGCCTGGGCTGTGCCACTCAAATCCAAGACTGGAAAATGTGTTACAGAAGCCATCAGGACAATCATCAATCAGAGTGGAAGATCACCGCGCTATTTGCAAACAGATAATGGCAAAGAATTTTATAATTCAGTGTTTCAACAATTTATTAAAAGCCAGGCAATAAAACATTACTCGAGTTACAGTGATCTCAAAGCCTCAATTGTAGAGAGATTCAACAAAACCCTAAAAAATCTTATGTATAAACAATTTACCCTCCAAGGTAATTATAAATGGATTAATATTCTTCCAGAACTTCTACATAAATATAACAACTCGGTCCATTCCACAATCAACATGAAACCCTCTGAAGTAACTTCATCTGATGAGCAAAAATTGATCAGCACTGTTTATTATCCTAGATACCAGCCAACAAGAAG
Organism: Lepisma saccharinum; assembly: GCF_977018435.1. Taxonomy (NCBI): domain Eukaryota; kingdom Metazoa; phylum Arthropoda; class Insecta; order Zygentoma; family Lepismatidae; genus Lepisma; species Lepisma saccharinum. Next base: position 116,245,514 of record NC_139231.1, read on the forward strand.
AAAGGCCAAATACAGGGTGGGTGATCAAGTAAGAATCAGCAAATATAAGCACTTATTCAAAAGAGGCTTTACAAGAAACTGGAGTACTGAATTATTTACAGTAGTTCAAGTTAAACCCGGAACCCTTAACACATATATAATAAAAGATCACAGAGGAGAAATTCTCAAAGGCAGGTTCTATGAACAAGAACTCAGCAAAACTAAACAGCCTGACACATATCTCATAGAAAAAATTATCCGCAGAAAAGGCAACAAGTTATTTGTCAAATGGCTGGGTCATCCGGAAAACAGCTGGATCGATGCAAACAAAATAATAATATGAGCACCTGGGATGTTATAAAAAGGCTGCCAGAACCTGAACAACAGAATAAGAGAAATGGCAACTTGCTGCCTGATAATATTAGGTGTCTTATTGTTGGGCCATCTGCTTGTGGTAAAACTACACTAATGGTTGATAATTTTTTATTGGCACCCAACTGGTTAGACTGGAAAAACAGGCACTTGTATGTCTTCTCTAAGAGCTTGGAACAATTAAAATATCAGCAGCTGATGAAGCTATATGATGGATTGGATATAGCCACTTTTGAACCAGATGTTAAGCCACTTCATGACTGTCTCGATAATTCTGTTGTTGTGTTTGATGACATTATATTGGATAATCAAAACAAGGTTAGAAATTTCTTTACACAGGGGCGACACAAAAACATTGATTGTTTCTACCTGGCACAGACTTTTTCAAAAATACCCAAGCAACTGATCCGAGACAACAGCAATTTTATATGTGTGTTTCATCAAGATCATACCAACCTCAAACACATACATGATGAATATGTAGGTGGGGACTTGAGCTACAATGATTTTTCCAAGTTTTGCAGTAGGTACTGGAACCAGGACAGTTATGGGTTTGTCACAATTGATATGACAAGAACACCCAATAGTGGCAAATACAGAAATAAAATCAACAATTTTCTAGACATTGAAATATAAATAAATAAACATGAAAAGGCCAATCATTGATGATCTTAAATTAAGAGATTATCTTGTAAAAAGATTTAAGGGATGGAAATCAGAGAACCGGGGAATTTATGAAAAACACAAACAAACAGAACAGCCTATCATTGATGCTATTGGTGAATTAGGTAAGAATATCAAAACTGTTTGATCACAGAGCTTGTACCTGTAGCTGCAAGAAACATATTAGATTATCCATTCACCCCACTTTCCAGTATTCATACACCTAGTCCTGTTGCTCCTAGAAGAATTGAAGCTACACAGGATCCTATTGAATTGGGTCTTCTTGCTCAAAAATATTTAACCACACCTAAAGACAATAAAGATGAGGTCTTTGGCTTATATGCTGACACAGAGCTTGATGGTAGCATCATACATAGAATTGGCAATTTCAGAGTAACATTTATGGGAGATGATCTGATTGTTTATTCAGAATCTCGTCTCGGAGAAAAAGGTGCTTTTGTTAAGTACCCCGGCACACCTGGGTTGTGGGAATTGATGACTCGGAAAAGGCCTGGCAGCTATACAGATCAAGATTATGATTATTACAAAGAAATATTAATAAAATCAGATGCTCTATACCAGAACAATGATCCCACACAAAAAAGGGTTAAGTCTAGCAGTGGAGCAAAATACAACAACTTAATCAAGCCCATATGGTCACAGATCAAGACTGGCAGTGGAATCAAACAATACAACACCCTGCCTAAAGAATTTGTGTGGGTTGATGATGTCAGGAAACTTGTAGATAGGTTATTGGTGATAGCTGGGGAGGAAAATGCTGGGAACCACAATTTTTACAATGAAAAGGTTGGAATTATGGACATGATAAGCACCAAATTAAAAATTATTAATACTCTACCACCTAAATTTTGGAATATTTCTGAGGGCCGGGGACTGGTTAATGACATTATAAACAAGCTGCCATTTGAACTACATATTCCAGGCTATCAGTATTGTGGTCCAGGCACAAAACTGGATCATAGATTAAACAGAGGGGATCCTGGTGTAAATCCCCTCGATGCTGCTTGTTGAGACCATGACATAGCATACAACACACATACTGATCTTGACAAGAGACATGTTGCAGACAAAAAATTAGAAGAGGCTGCATTTGGTAGATTTGTAAGCAAAGATGCTTCTTTAAGTGAAAAAATAGCAGCATTGGGGACCACCATAGCTATGAGCACCAAACAAAAACTGGGGTGGGGGTTGTGAATATGTATATAATAAACCTACAATGAAGGCCAAGGGTGTTATGTATCAAATACCTTATGCAGGTCTCAAATCTCTTAAAACTATTGACAGTCTCTTGACCAAAAAGCAGCGCAAGAAAAAAAGCTCTTGTCTTGCAAAGGGGCATGGTATGAAATTGTTGCTTAGTACCCCCCAATTAAAAAAATTACAGCAATCAAGAAAAAAATCACATGTGGGGGGATTCATATTTACTATCCCTGCCATCTTAGCTGCTCTCGGGGCTGTTGGGAGCTTGGCTGGGGGATCAGCTGCCATAGCAAAAACAGTAATAGATGCCAAGAAAAATAAGGCAGAATTAGATGAGCAGAGGCGCCATAACCTGGCCATGGAGAAACAAGGCAAAGGTGTTAAGAGAGCCATGAATAAGTTTAAAAAAACAAGAGCCGCTTACAAACCAAGATATTGAAGCTTTAATCAAGCCACTGGGCATCAAAAATTTTAGAGGTGTGTACATGTCTGATTCTTTACCAGAACAACCACTCAACAAAGAGTGTGGCATTGTTAATTTGGATGAGTACAAAAATCAGGGCACTCACTGGATTTGTTATCTTAAATATTTAAAAGATGAGGCATTTGTGTTTGATTCATTTGGAGGTGTTCCACCTGAAAATTTAGTAAAATATCTAAAATCGGCTAATCTTTATTACAATAATGCCCGTGTTCAAAACTTCAAAGATGTTAATTGTGGACATTTGTGTTTATCTGTTCTCAGATATATGTCTCAAATAAATAAACCATCAATTGAAAATTTTCAAAAGGCCTTGTGGTATTTAAAACATCATGGGGGTATTCCATCTCACCAGCCAAAATTCAATATTGAAACTCAAATTGCATGATGACATAGTGTATCCCAAAACAATAGCTCTCAGAGCATTTTACGGCATGTACTTGATCCCTAATATTACACACCACAACAATACAATTGCAGTAGGGGATCAAAAAATTGTCATCACTCCAGGGCAATATAATCTGTCCACTCTAAATGCTCAATTACCCAGAGGTGTAGTGTTAAGTCAAAATTCTGTCACTCACAGAGTAGAGATTGTATCTGCTACAGAAACAGTGGATCTGGGTACTATAGGAGAGCTGTTAGGTTTTGAGAACAACACAAAACTTGAACCAGGCATCAAACACACTGCTATGAATATACCTAAATTCTTAGCCATAGAGACTCTGAATATTCACTGTAATGTGGCCGAGGGTATGATCACCAAATCAAATGGCATAGGCACTCACAAACAAACCGGCATCATTGCAACATTCAAACCTAATTCCGAATTCATGGAGCCCATCATCTACAATCCATCCCCAACATTATATTTTCCTGTGTGCCATAATAGAATAGATAACATTGAATTGATGGTCACTAATGAAAAAGAAGAATTAGTTGATTTTGCTGGAGCCACAACAACTGCAATCATAGAGATCAACATTTAAATAAAAATACATACAAAAAAAATGGAAAATATTGAGAGTTATGAGCTACAATCATTCCCTCCAAACAGGAGGACATTTGCAAATTTAAATCAACCCAACACAGAAATTGAGGTTGATCTTGATGTAGGGGATGGATTTATACACCCTCACAGAGCAGATCTATACATCAAATTTGATGTTGTAAAGCTCGATGGAACAGATTATCCGGCAAATTCAAATATAAGATTGGTGGACAATTTTGTGCCGCATCTGTTCTCTGAAATTGAGATCAGAAAGCATGGTGTTGTTATAAACAGAGTGGATTATCCCGGCATTACCTCCACAGCTTTGGCCACATTAAAATTATCCAAAACCGAAGCTTCTTACTACAAAATAGGTGGTTTTGAGGCTGGTGAGAAAATATTATCTAAAAATCACACAGTGCTGTTCCCGATGCGCCTGTTGCCAGGATTCTTCTCAGATTACAAAGATATTATGTGGAAGGGTGGTTTAAGAATTACATTTAGAAGAGCTGCAAATGATAATAATGCTTTGATGAGGTACAGCACATTAAACTCTACAGGAGAAGCTCTGCCTAATACCTTACCTGATGCAGGCAAATGCATTATTCAGACTATGGAGCTAAGAATCCCTGTTGTTGAGTATGAGGCCAGTTATGCTCTTAAACACAAAGCAGATATAGTAAAAAATCCACAGGTTCTTCTGCAATTTTATACATATCAATGCGTACAGAAGCTCGCAACTGGTACCTATTATGAGTTTGATGCTACAAATTCATTCTCCAGTATTCAATATGACATGCCTGATTTTGTGGTGGTACTGTTTCAGACTGGGAGACACAACAATCAGGAAAAAAATTCAAGTAGATTTGATAACTGCAACATCAAGAACATATATCTTAAAAATGGCAGAAATGAGGTCTTTCCTAGAGAAAATTATAATTTAGACATGTCCAAGAATGATTTCCTTAAATTATATGAGGCATTTACATCCTTCAAACGGGTCACTACAGGCAATACTGACATGTATTACACACCAGATGAATTCAAAGCACAGAGACCCATGTTTGTAATCAACACTTCAAAAAGAAAACAAGTTGTGGTGAATGACAGGACAAACATTAAAATTATCTGTGAATTCCATGAGGCATTACCTGATGACACCATATGTAGTGTTATTCTCATAGGAGAAAAATCATATGTTTATGATGTAAGAAATGAGAGGGTCACAGAGCAATTCTAGAGGCCCGATTCAAACACAGAGGCCCTTTGGATATAAAACAACACTTTGCCGTCAGAAAATATATTACCTACCCATTTTATAGCACCTCTGCTCGTGGCAGAATATATTTCTGTTGCGACAAGACCAAACCTTTGCATGACAATATCCGAGAAGGCAATACTAGGAATTTCCTCAATATGATAGATGGTTCCTGAAAAGAGCATAGTGTAGATAAGAATTTCTCTTTGAGTTCCATGACAAATGACATGTAATTTCCCTCGGAAAAGGCACAGTGTAGGTAATGTCAACAGATATAATCTCCCAGGCATTTACTAATGATAATGAATAATATGTTATTTCTCTTTGAAAAGACACAATATAGATTATATCTGCTGGCATACAACTCCCCGGCATACAATAATTTATTGTTGGCCGAAACATGGGACTGATCAAAAGATTATAAAAACATGGAAGCATGTTTGTTCGCATTGTATTGGTCGGGCAATTGTTTACGTACAACTCGGGAAGCAAAAATCAATACATAACAAGGTTATGGCTAGACTAGAGGAGCTCTGCATATGGATAAAAAAATTGAACCTGGTATCCAATTGAACTTAAACCTGAAGTAAATATGTATAGGTGGGTATGGATACAAGTTTATAGACAAAAATCTGGCTGATGCAATTTTTGTAAATATGGGCAAAGCTGCTTGAGGGGTGGTTCATACTTTCCAAAGAGCATTTTTACAAAACTCTTGGGTTAGGCAGGGTGCTACACTAGAGCAAAAAACTCATATGAACATGTTGAGCAAGTTTTAAGTGTAGCAAATCTGCATGAGAAGAGCTCTTCTTTTCCAAAAAATTCCCGAGGGGCATTTTTCCAAAATTCTTGGGTTAGGCAGGGTGCTACACTTAAGCAAAAACTCATATGGGCATGTTGAGCAAGTTTTAAGTATAGCCAAAGCTGCTTGAGGAGGGCTCTTCCTTTCTTGTGTTTATAATACAGGGGAGCTCTTCCTTTCTCAGGGGAGCTCTTCCTTTCTGAGGGGGGCTCTTCCTTTCTGAAAAATATTTGAGGGCATTTTTACAAAAATCTTGGATTAGACGGGGTGCTACACTAGAGCAAAAAGCTCATATGGGCATGTTGAGCAAGTTTTAAGTATAGCCAAAGCTGCTTGAGGAGAGCTCTTCCTTTCCGGCACTGGTTGTAGGTCAAATACCACTACTTTATAAAAATGTATGAATCCATGTAGTACGTGATTTAATTTATACTAGTTGTGTGTACAGTGTCTCTCAAAAGTTTTAGGACAACGACATTTTAAACTAGGCAACCCAATTTACACAAGCCGTTGGTGGGTTGCGTGCAGAGTTAGGCTCAATTTCAGGGTTGCCACATGCACAATAGATATTTATAAAACACGCGAAAGAAATATAAACAAGTATTATTGTATAAAATTTTAAAAATAACACTATTATATCGCAAATGACAAAATTCTTTCTGAAAAAAAAAATGGTTTTCTAGTTTTTCATCGCTGATGAGTCTACAGTAAGGAAAAGAGGTGAGAGGAAACGAAAGGTCACAAAGGAGAGGAGAAAGAGAAAGCGAAAGGAGAAGAGGAAAAGTAGAGGAGAGAAGAAAGATAGGATAGACGAGGAGATGAGATATAGTGAGGAGAATGGAAAAAGATTCGAGGAGAGATGAGGAAAAAAGAACAAAGAAGAGAAAAGAGGAGGAAAACGAGAGGAGAGGAGGAGACGAGAAGAAGGAAGTGGAGAGTAGAGTAAAGGAGAGAAAAAGAGAAGAACTAAAAAAGAGAGAATAGTGCAGTGGAGTCGGAAATCTAAGACAGGAAAGGAGATAAGAGGAGTGGAGAAGAGTGGGATGGAGATAAGATGCGAGAAAAGTAGGGAAGGCGATATGAGATAAAAGCAGAACGGAAAGAGGGGAGAGAAGAAGGAGAAGGAACTGGACAGAAGAGGTAGTTGCAGAAAATACCGTCTGAGCGTCAAAAATGGATGCATTGGTCAAATTATCGACATGAAACATTCAATAACATTTTGAAATGTATTGGAGAATATATTAGATCGGTGCGAAATGCCTTTTGGCTGAGTTCAGAGCAAATTAAAATCTTCCATGTAAGATCTTTGATTTTACCTGCGATTACACCACTAAAAAAATGAACGTAATTTTTAATATTTATAAGAATTATTCAATTTTTCTCCACTTCTCGGTTCGTTGAAATGGAGATTTTGTAATTCAATATTTCCCCTCCCCCCATCGTTAATTCCAAACTGAATCATTCCGTTTCACACGGCGTGGACAATGAACACAATGGGATATGTCTAAAACTTACGAAAATTTTCTGCCAGCGGAAGGGTTTGAACCTACGACCATCAGATTGACAATCCTGAACGGTAACCACTACCCTACAACCTTTAGCTCCTTAAACCAGGTAGAAGAACCACTACACTACGCCTTTACCTTCGAATGAAACAATAATTTTTTGTAAGTATTCTGTCCCTCCAATATTGTAAATGTCGTTTGGTATACGTGTAGTTGAACTTTTACTTTAATTTTGATTTGCTTTCTTGTAGTATAACCGATATCTTCGAGAAATAATTTTCGAAGTAATTAAAAACGAGAATATTTGTAGTTGTGAAAATGCGAGTTATTTCTTCTAACTTATTATTGTGATTAGGCATTACTAATGGAAAATATCTAGAGGCTTGAATATTACAGGACGATGTTCTTTTCCTGTGATACTCTAACAGACAAAATGCTTGTTTACTGATGCAAGTCTTGTGTCCAGAACAGTCTTATGAAATGTACGTATTTGCTGTTGCGTAAGATAACACGAAATAATTACACCGTTTGCGAACTACCAAATCTGTGCAACGTTATACGTAAACAGGCGGAAAATTTTATTCATAAAATCACTTCACATTTGACAGTGTTAGTCAAGAGAGACTCGTGGCACACTGTGTTAATGTGCTGGACTAAATCCTTCTATTTTTTCTTCCTCGAAGAACAACAATTTCTAAGGAAGAGCAACAGTGATGATCTTTCTTATTT